>NW_015163227.1:35472-56264 GCF_001447785.1 Gekko japonicus | reverse complement strand
CTCACCGTTTTTTAGCCTCCGGCTCACATGTTTTTGTCTCAGCTCAGGAAGGATGGGGCTCCAGAGCACACTAATTCATGCAGCGGCCAAATCGCTCACTCACAACTTTAATGCCGGTTGCTCACCAAAGCAGAATTTTTGCTCACAAGACTCCACAGTTTAGAGGGAACATATGTTCCCTCTAAACTGTGGAGTCTTGTGAGCAAAAATTCTGCTTTGGTGAGCAACCGGCATTAAAGTTGTGAGTGAGCGATTTGGCCGCTGCATGAATTAGTGTGCTCTGGAGCCCCATCCTTCCTGAGCTGAGACAAAAACATGTGAGCCGGAGGCTAAAAAACGGTGAGCTGGCTCACACTAGCTCAATTTAGAGGGCACACTGGCTCCCATAGGGTTGCCATCCAGGGGCAGATGAGCCACGAAGCAGACTGAGCCCGTGCTTAGGGCCCCAGGGCCAAAGAGGGCACCACAAAGTTGGGGGAAGGGTGAAAAGGCTTCGTTTGTACAGGATATGGTGTTATCACAGGAATAAATGGTTGCATTGCTGTGACCTGCATTGTCTCTCTGGTCAGACAGGTCAACCACTGAAATGGACTGGGGGTCAGTGTGGAAAGGAGGGGGGCACCAAGATGGGTCAGTGCTGAGGGCACCAGCGAGCCTTCATCCGCCCCTGTTGCCAGCTCTGGATTTGGAAATGCCTGGAGGTTTGGGGCGGCGGAGCCTGAAGAAGTCGGGCTCCCTCTAAGCTGTGGGGTCCTGTGAGCAAAAATTCTACTTTGTGAGCTGCTGGCATTAAAGTTGGTGAGTGAGTGATTGGGCTGCTGCATAAATTAGTTGGCTCCGGAGCCCTCCTTCCTGAGCTAGGACACAAATGTGTGAGCTGGAGGCTAAAAAACTGTGAGCTAGCTCGCACTAACTCAGCTTAGAGGGGACACTGCCCGTGAGCAATGCTCCCTCTAAGTTGTGGATTCTTGTGAGCAAAAATCCTACTTTCTGAGCCACTGGCATTCAAGTTGTGAGCGAGCGATTGGGCTGCTGCATGAATTAGTTTGCTCTGGAGCTACATCCTCCCTGAGTGAAGGCAAAAAGGTGTGAACCAGAGGCTGAAAAACTGAGCTAGTTCACACTGACTCAGCTTAGAGGGAACACTGGTCTTCTGCGGAGGGGAGAGATATTAACAGGGTGTAAAACCGTAGAGTCCACCACTGAAAGCAAACATTTTCTCCAGGGGATCTGATCTTGGCCGTATGGAGATCGGTTGTAAGAGCGGGGGATCTCCAGGTGCCACCTGGAGGGGTGGCAACCAATGCTCCCTCTAAGCTGCGGTGTCTTGTGAGCAAAAATCCTACTTTGGTGAGCTACTGGCATTAAAAGTTGTGAGCGAAAGTTTGGGCTGCTGCATGAATTAGTGTGCTCTGGAGCCATCCTTCCTGAGCTAAGACAGAAATGTGTGAGCTGGAGGCTAAAAAACTGTGAGCTAGCTCACACTCACTCAGCTTAGAGGGAACACTGGTGGCAACCCTTGGCGATCGGGATCGGACTGGATTCTGCACTCTTTGACTCTCCCCCTTGCCCCCAGTAGGCGTTTGCTGGTGCCCCAGTGCGGGAGGTGGGTGAGGGGGGCTATTGCATCTCTTTGCAAGTGGGACCCCCAAGAGGGGTTCTTTGTAGGGCTTCCGGTCCTTGGAAATACCTGGAGGTTTTAGGGGTGGAGGCTGGGGAAGGCACGGTTTGGGGAGGGGAGGGTCTTCATCAAGCTATAATGCCAGAGAGCCCACCAGGAGCCATTTTCTCCAGGGGAACTGATCTTGGTTATCCGGAGATCAAGTGTAATAGCTGGAGCTCTCCAGGTGCCACCTGGAGGTTGGCAGCTCTAAGCCTCATCCACTTCCCCTGTCTTGTTCAGTTTTTCCCTTCTTCTCCCTCTTCAGCGATGAGCCCAGAGTGAGGTCCACGTGGTCCTCCCTCTTCCCCTCGTTATTCTCACAACAGCCCTGTGAGGTCGGTTAGGGTGGGAGGAGTGACTAGGATAGATTCACCCAGCAAACTTTCTGGCAAAATGGGGATCTGAACCCAGGCCTTCCAGATCTTAGTGTAGATTTCAGGCCTGAAGCAGCAGAACACCGTTTGAAGACCAACGAAGTTTAATTCTGGGTACGAGCTTTCGTGTGTACTGCATGCACACTTCTTCAGATACCAACACGGCTACCCACCTCGATCTATCTTCTAGGAATAGTCCTCGTTCATAGCTGTGATCACCGCTTAAATAGGAGGGATATTTAAAACATATTTAGATGCAGGTGTGTTGCCCTGTTGGTCGGAAGCAGCAGAACAAAGTTTGAGCCCAGTGGCACCTTAAAGACCAACAGAGTTTAATTCAGGGTAGAAGCTTACACCTAGAATTAAACTTTGCTGGTCTTAAAGGTGCCGCGGGACTCAAACTTTATTCTGGATCTGAGCAGGGGTCATTTCCTGGAGGAGCGCACAGGAGCGGAGCTCCGGCAGTAAAGAGCCCTGGGGGTGGGCACATGCAACAAGCCCCACCCCCTGCTCCCAGCAGCCCTCAGTCAGAGCCAGAAGCAGCCAGGTAAGTTGCAGAGCCCCCCCCTCCCGTCCAAAACAGTCCAGTGGCACCTTTAAGACCAAGTTTTATTCAGGTACAAGCTCTCCCTCCTCTGCAAGGACAGATCTGCACCTCCCCCCCCCAATAGCTAGCAATCCAAAACAGTCCAGTGGAGCCTGAGCGGTGGGCGTTGCCTTCTGAAATGAAATTACCCCTGGATCTGAGTATAACTCCATAATCACATAATCTTTTGTATCAGCTGTCCTCAGCCCTTTCCCCAAGAAACAAAAGTGATAAAATGCAACCCTCTATTTGTTTATTTATCTACATTCTTTAAAGCCCAGCATGATCAAGGCAGATGACACAGTGTAAGGCAAATGCGTCTTATAAGCAATGTAACGGGACTAAGATTCCAGCATTGGCGTTTAGTCATGCTGGCCACATGACCACGGAGATGTCTTCGGACAGCGCTGGCTTTTCGGCTTGGAAACGGAGATGAGCACCGCAACCCTAGAGTCGGATTCAACTGGCTTTCGAGCAAGGGAAACCTTGACCTTTAACTCTGCAGAGGACAGTACTGAGGTTGGCTCATCAGGCAAACCTCATGAGAAAGCCCTTTGTGAGTTGGTGCTGCTGTTGTTGGAATGAGGATCAGCGCCAGGCTGAGGCAGTGAACATAAGAACATAAGAGAACATAAGAGATGCCAATGTTGGATCAGGCCAAAGGCCCATCCAGTCCAACACTCTGTGTCACTCAGTGGCCAGAAATACCAGGTGCCATCAGGAGGTCCAGCAGTGGGGCCAGGACATTAGAAGCCCTCCCACTGTTGACCCCCCCCAAGCAGCAAGATGACAGACCATCACTTGCCCCAGAGTCCCTATCTATACCTTGTGGCTAGTAGCCACTGATGGACCTCTGCTCCATATACTTATCTAATTCCCTTTTGAAGCCGTCCATGCTTGTAGCCGCCGCCACCTCCTGCGGCAGTGAATGCCATGTGCTGATCACTCTTTGGGTGAAGGAGGACTTCCTTTTATCCGTTTTAAACCGACCGCTCAGCAGTTTCATGGAGTGCCCACGAGTTCTTGTATTGTGAGAAAGGGAAAAAAGTACCTCTTTCTCTATCTGCTCTTTCCCATGCATAATCTTATAAACCTCAATCATGTCACCCCTCAGCCGTCATTTCTCCAAGCTAAAGAACCCCAAGCGCTTTAACCTTTCCTCATAGGGAAAGTGTTCCAACCCTTTTATCATTCGAGTTGCCCTTTTCTGCACTTTTCCCAAAGCTATAATATCCTTTTTAAGGTGTGGTGCCCAGAACTGCACACAGTATTCCAGATGAGGTCTCACCATTGATTTATATAGGGGCATTATTATATTGGCTGATCTGTTTTCAATACCCTTCCTAATAATCCCCAGCATAGCATTGGCCTTCTTTATTGCAGTCACACACTGTCTCGACATTTTCAGTGAGTTATCCACTACAACTCCAAGATCTCTCTCTTGCTCAGTCTCTGCCAGTTCAGACCCCATCAATGTGTATTTATATTTAGGATTTTTGGCTCCAATGTGCATCACCTTGCACTTGGCCACATTGAACCCCATTTGCCATGTTGACGCCCACTCGCCCATCCTTGACAGATCCCCTTGGAGTGCCTCACAATCCTCACTGGTTTTCACCACCCTGAACAACTTTGTATCATCCGCAAATTTAGCCACTTCACTGCTTACTCCCATCTCCAAATCATTAATGAACAAGTTAAAAAGCAGTGGACCAAGTACTGATCCCTGCGGTACCCCACTGCTTACCTCCCTCCACTGAGAAAATTGCCCATTTATACTCACTGTTTTCTATTAATTAGCCATTTTTGATCCACAAAAGGACTTGTCCTTTTATCCCATGATTTTTGAGCTTACTTAGGAGCCTTTGATGAGGAACTTTATCAAAAGCTTTCTGGAAGTCAAGGTAAATAATATCTATTGGATCCCCCTTGTCCACATGTTTGTTCACCCCCTCAAAGAACACTAACAGGTTAGTGAGACAAGATCTTCCCTTACAGAACCCATGTTGAGTCTGCCTCAATAGGTTTTGTTCATCTATGTGCCTACTAATTCTTTCCTTAATAATGGTTTCCACCAATTTACCCGGTATCGACGTCAGACTGACTGGCCTGTAATTTCCCGGATCTCCTCTGGAACCCTTTTTAAAGATGGGAGTGACATTAGCTACCTTCCAGTCCTCAGGAATGGAGGCTGATTTTAAGGAAAGATTACATATCTTTGTCAGGAGATCCACAAGTTCACATTTGAGTTCTTTCAGAACTCTCGGATGTATGCCATCTGGGCCTGGTGATTTTTCAGTTTTTAAGTTGTCTATCAGTTTTAGGACCTCCTCTCTCGTCACCTCAATCTGGCTCAGGTGTGAGGTTTTCCCTCCCCCTCCTGTGTGTCCCCCAGTTCCTCCGCTGCATTTCCCCTCCAGCCCGCGTTGACCCACCTGGTGTTTCTTGCAGGCCGATGCTTTTCGGACAGGCAGCCCCGGAAGGTCCAGCTTGGCACACGCGGCCCCCGTTGCAGCCACCCAGGGCGAAGCTCGCTCCCAAGCAGGATGAAGGCCGTCTTGCGCGCCCCCCAGCGGGTCCTGCAGCTCACTCTGGCCATTGTCAAGCCTGACGCCGTGGCTCATCCCCTCGTCCTGGAGGTAAGCATCAGAATGGCTTCTTTTTTCCCCTTGCCCCTTCTTGTGCTACGACACGTTCCCTTCTTTGTGAACTGCGCCGTGAGAGGCCAGAACTCCCCTCGACTGATATCTGTTGACATCGACGCCTCTGTGGGCTCACATCCGGCAGGTGCTCCGCCAACTGCATTGGTTGCCAGTTGACTTCCGGATTTGCTTCAAGGTGCTGGTAATTACCTTCAAAGCCTTACACGGCCTGGGACCCACATACCTGAGGGACCGCCTCTTCCCATATGCGCCCCGAAGAGCGTTACGCTCCATGGATAAACATCTCCTGGTTGTGCCTGGCCCAAAGGACGTCCGTCTTGCCTCGACCAGGGCCGGGGCCTTTTCCGCCCTGGCCCCTGCCTGGTGGAACATGCTCCCAGTCGAGATCAGGGTCCTGCGGGATCTTCTTCAATCCCGCAGGGCCTGTAAGACCGTATTTATTGTGCTGTTTTTATGATGTGACTCGCCCTGAGCCCGCTTGCGGGGTGGGCGGGCTATAAATACAAACAGTAAATAAATAAGTAAACAAGTCTTCATCTTTTGCCAACATTATCATATTTAATTTGTCCATCTCTCTTATTTCCATAATTCTAGTAATTAACTCATCTCTGCTCGGAAAAAATGATGGAAAAAATTAGATAAATGGTTTGAATCAAATGTTTAGAGAAACTCCGAAAATTGATATGTACTGTGTATGATATAATTTGTATTGTTAAAATCTGAAAATAAATGTCTTAAAAAAAAAGTAAATAAATAAGTAAATAATTCTCTGTGTGTAGGGTTGCCAAACCCACTTGGGAAGTTTCTGGAGATTTGGGGTTTGAGCCATGGGAAGGGTGGGGTTTGGGAAGGAGAGGAACCTCGGGAGGGTGTGAGGCCATAAAGGCTACCCTCCAGAGTAGCCATTTTCTCCAAGAAGATCACTTCAGATGTTAGCCGTGTTGGTCTCTGTGTTTTTGTTTTGTTGCCATCAAGTCAACAGAAGTGTAGTGTCTCTTAGCAAGCTGCCAAAGTGTTATTTTCCTTTTCAGATGCGCAAAGATCTATCTCCACAGATGCGCATACTTTTCCCCATAGCTAATTGTAGTTCACTTGCAAACTGCACTGCGTATCTCTCAAGGCCGCTGGAGGAGTCGCTTAGATCATTGCTTTGGCTTTAGGCAGGCAGAGCCGTGGGAAGCTTGTACCTGTTTTGCTTTGGGGTAGCAGTTAGTTCCCAGGCCTAATGGCGCGCGCGGGAACCATAGTAATTGGGTAACGCTCATATGAATGTACTATAACCATTGTGCGCATAGTTAATCCCTCATTCCTAACAGTGTTCCTGTCCATGCATCTTCAGCTTCAATAAAGTAAAACCTTTCCTGAAAGCGTGTGCTTCCATTGTCGCTGTGGGTCCTGACAGTGTCCAGATCACGCGAAGCGATGGTATCGCTTTACTCTGCCCTGGTTAGACCTCACCTAGAGTATTGTGTTCGGTTTTGGGTACCACAATGTAAGAAGGGTATAGACAAGCTGGAACGTGTCCAGAGGAGAGCAACAAAGATGGTGAGGAGTCCAGAGACCAAGTCCTATGAGGAAAGGTTGAAGGAACTGGGCATGCTTAGCCTGGAGAGGAGACAACGGAGAGGTGATAAGATCACCATCTGCAAGGACTTGAAGGGCTGTCTAGAACAGGGGTGTCGAACTCATTTGTTACGAGGGCCGGATCTGACATAAATGAGACCTTGTCGGGCCGAGCCACGTGTGTCATAAAATGCAACGCCAGGTAGCGGAGATATAAACTTTATAAAGGACACAAACACAAAGACTTTTTTTTTTACTTAAAATAAAAACATGCTTAAAACATTACCACTCTTGCAATATTTTGTTTATTTAACAGTGTCTGATAACTGACACCTCTTGCTCTGAATTACTGCATCAGAATGTCTGTGCTGTTGCAATCTTGAGTATGCTGTTCAGGTGTGTGTATCTGTAAGCTGCAAACCTACGATGACGCAGCAGCGGCAGAACTAGAAGCAGCAGCAGAAGACAGCCAGTTCCACTGCGGGCCTGATAGAAGCCCTCCGGGGGCCTGATGCAGCCCCCGGGCCGCATGTTTGACACCCTTGCCCTAGATCCTAATGAAATGTTATTCAAAGTCTAAGCTTTCGTGTGCAAAACACACTTCTGCAGGGGATGGTGTGGAGTTGTTTTCTGTTGCCCCAGAAGATCGGACCAGAACCAATGGGTTGGAATAAAATCAGAAGAGTTTTTAGCTAAACATTAGGAAGAACCTCCTGACAGTTAGAGCGATTCCTCAGTGGAACAGGCTTCCTCGGGAGGTGTTGGGCTCTCCTTCTTGGGAGGTTTTCCAGCAGAGGCTAGATGGCCCCATCTGACAGTAATGCTGTTTGTGTGAACTTAGGCAGATCATGAGAAGGGAGGGCAGGACAGGTTGCCTCAGGGGTTAGTTCTCGTGGCCCTTTCTGACACACCCAGGGAAATGTCGATTGCACGTTGGGGTCAGGAAGCCATTTTTCTCCAGGCCAGTTTGGCCAGGGTTCCTGGAGGTCTTTTGTCCTCTTCTGGGTGTGGAACAGGGGTCATTGGGGGTGTGGAGGGGGCAGTGTCTTGTCCAGCGCGAGCTGTGCTAAGCCAACACTCTCTAGGTGTGAGTCAACCACGACTACTGAGGAGAGCTTTATTTAACTTCACACGCATTCAGAAGATCATTTACTCACAATCGACCAGATTGTTGTTGTTGTTGTTGTTCAGTCGCACAGTCGAGTCCGACTCTTCGCGACCCCATGGACCAGGTCCCGCCAGGCCTTCTGGTCTTCCGCTGTCCTCTGAAGTTGGCTCAATTTCATGTTCGTTGCATCTATGACACTGTCCAACCATCTCACCCTTTGCTGTCCCCGTCTTCTTTGACCTTCAGTCTTTCCCAGCATCAGGGTCTTCTTCTCCAGGGAGTGCTCCCTTCTCATTGGGTGGCCAAAGTCTTTGAGCTTCAGTTTCATTATCTGGCCTTCCAGTAAACAGTCAGGGTTGGTTTCTTTTAGGATTGAATGATTTGATCTTCTGGCAGTCCAAGGGACTCTCAAGAGTCTTCTCCAGCACCATAGTTCAAAAGAATCTATTCTTCGGCGCTTCTTGTGATCTAGGTCAGGTCAATAGCCGTGGTGAGAAAAGAGATGGACTTCCCCTCCCCTTGCAGTAAGGGTTGATGGACAAAGAAAACGGAAAAGAACAATAAAACTCCTATCTTTGCGCCTCTGAGCTCAGGAAATTATTCTTCATGAGCCAGTCGGAGGGAAGCTTCTGGGACCCCTAACTGTGGACTCCAATTCCCAGGTGCAACAAGTCTTAAAGATGCAGCGCAGTTTTACTAAACTACAGATAACACTGAGTGGGGGCAGCATAGGCAGTATTTGTAAACTTCCTGCCTTGTGCAGGGGGTTGGACTAGATGGCCCTGGAGGTCCCTTCCGACTCTACGGTTCTGTGATTCTAAATCCCAGTTGACTCCTGGCAACCGCGTGGGGTTTTCACGGCTAGAGGTGGTTTGCCCTGGCCCGCCTCTGCAGAGCGACCCCGGACTTCCTTGCTGGTCTCCCACCCAAACACTAGCCAGGGCTGCCCTTGCTTAGCGTCCAAGATCCAGGAAGACTGGGCTCCCCGGGGCTCTCCAGGTGAGGGCCGGTCAGTCGTAGAACAGCTAAATCCAAGCCCGGCAGCCCTTTAGAGACCAACAAGGTTTTCGGGGCACGAACGTTCGAGGCTCAGAGCTCCCTTCGTCAGCTGTCTGACCGTGGCTGCTTCGACGCTTGCAAACGTATACTCCAAAAATCTTGTGGGTCTCTAACGTGCTACTGGATTCGAATCTAGGTTTTCTCCAGGGGAAAGGCTCTCTCTCTGGTCTGGAGATCAGCCGTGATGCCGGGAGATCTCCAGGTCCCACCTGTAGGTTGGCAACCCCTTTTTGCGTCTGTCCCCCGCAAAAGATTTGTGTGCAGCTGGGGATGACAGACTCAAGCCTGGCCTTCGTGTCTATGACGTCCCCCCCCTTCCTGGTACGTATGGCTTAAAGCAGGGGTGTCAAACATGCGGCCCGGGGGCCAGAGGATGCCCCTGGAGGGCTCCCATCAGGCCCGCAATGGAACCGGCCATCTCCTGCTTCCAGTTCTGCTGCTGCTGCATCGTAGCTTGCTTAATCACTCAGCCATTTCATTTAACCTGGGTCCCAGACTCAGAACTCTAAGCATGAGATTTCTGTGTGGTGAAGGTCAATAAATCAAAAGTAGGTTTGCAGCTTACAGAGCTAGTGTTTTAGACGTGTTTTTATTTTAAGTAAAAAAACCCAACAACTTTGTGTTTGCGTCTTTTGTAAAGTTTATATCTCTGCTACCTGGCATTACCTTTTATGACACACGTGGCCCGGTCTCATTTATGTCTGATCCGGCCCTCGTAACAGATGAGTTCAACACCCCTGGCTTAAAGGGTCTATGAGAGCCAGTTTGGTGTAGTGGTTAAGTGCACGGACTCTAATCTGGGAGAGCCGGTTTTGATTCCCCACTCCTCCTCCACTTGCACCTGCTGGTTGACCTTGGGCAAGCCGTAGCTCTGTCAGAGCTGTCCTTGAAAAAGAGCCGTTTCTGTCAGAGTTCTCTCAGCCCCACCTCCCTCACAGGGTATCTGTCTGTTGTGGGGAGGGGGAGGGAAAGGTGTTTGTCAGCCGTTCTGAGACTCCTTCGGGTAGTGAAGGGTGGGGTACAAATCCAATCTCCTCCACCTCCTTCTAGGAGCCAGTTTGGTGTCGAGGTTAGGAGCAAGGACTCTAATCTGGGAGAACAGGGTTTGATTTCCCACTCCTCCCCCACATGCAGCTGCTGGTGTGACCTTGGGTCAGTCACAAGTTCTCTCAGGGCTGTTCTCTCAAGGTCAGTTTCTGTCAAGAGCTGTCTCAGCCCCACCCACCTCACAGGGTGTCTGTTGTGGGGAGGGGAAGGGAAAGGAGTTTGCAAGCCGCTCTGAGACACCTTCGGGTAGTGAAGGGCCGGGTATAAATCCAATCTCTTCTTCTCTCTTCTCCTTCTCTTCTTCCTCTCTGCCCAGGCTGTGCATGAGACCATCCTGAGCAACAGGTTCCTGATTGTCCGATGCAGGGACCTGGTGTGGAGCAAGCAGGACAGTCGGCAGTTCTACCGGGAGCACTCAGGTGGGGACCACCCTCCCTTCCTCTTTCTCCAAATGTCGATGCACTCCACCCAAAGGTCTGACCTAGGGACGCAGTCGTGGTCAACAGGCAACTGTGACGTCCGGCTCTGAGTTTAGGGATCCGGGAAGTGGTTTCTGTTCTTCCGAATCTGTAACGTTCGGTTGCATCTGAAATAGATTCATAGAGTGCGTTTTTATCCCTCCCGTTCTTCCACCAGGGTGGCCTGGGCAGCGTGCGTGCCCCTCTCTCTCTCTCCATTTTACTCTGACAAGAACCACGTCGGGTGGGCTGGGGTGAGAGGGAGCGTGGCCGGCCCAGGTTCCCCCAGGAAGTGTCACGGCAAGCGGGGACTTGTCCCTGAGCCTCCTTCTTCCTAGTTCAGTGAGGGCCCCTGTGGTGCAGTGGTTAAGAGTAAGGTGAAAGGTAAAGGTTCCCTTGCTCGAAAGCCAGTCAAATCCGACTCTAGGGTTGCGGTGCTCACCTCCGTTTCAAAGCCGAAGAGCCAGCGCTGTCCAGAGACGTTTCCCTGGTCATGTGGCCGGCATGACTAAACACCAAGGCGCACGGAACTCTGTTACCTTCCCACCGAAGCGGTACCTATTTATCTACTTGCAATTTCTTGCTTTCGAACTGCTAGGTTGGCAGGAGCTGGAACTAGAGACGGGAGCTCACTCCGTCATGCGGCAACTCGGGTCTCGAACTGCTGAACTACCGACCTTCCACAGCCTGCAGTTCAGCGTCTTAACCACTTGAGCCACCGCAGCTCCACGGTTAAGAGTAGTGGACTCTAATATCTGGAGAGTACAGTCTGATGCCCCACACCTCCTCCACACAAAGCCTGATGGGTGACCTTGGGCCAGTCACAAGTTCTCTCAGAACTCTCTCAACCCCGCCTTCCTCACAAGGTGCCTGTTGTGGGGAGGGGAAGGGAAGGCGATTGTAAACCGCTTTGAGACTCCTTAAGGTAGAGAAAAGTTGGGGTATAAAAGAAGAAAAGGAGAAGAGAATGGAATTATACACTTCACCCTTAACTTGGAGTCTCGGAGTGGCTTACAGTCTCCTTTCCCTTCCTCCCCCCACAACAGACACCCTGTGAGGCAGGCGGGGCTGAGAGAGCTCTTTCGAGGACAGCTCTTGAGAGAACAGCTCTGAGAGAACCTGTGAAGGACCCAAGGACACTCCAGCAGCTGCATCTGGAGGAGGAGTGGGGAATCAAACCCGGTTGTCCCAGATTAGAGTCTGCACTCCTGACCACTACACCAGATTGGCTCTCATTGGACTAGGAGCAAGGAAACCAACTCTTCTTCTCTAGCCTCTATGCCACTTTCACTAATCCCTCCGGTGGTGAATCCCCCATATGTCCACGTTGCTAACAATATGAGTGGGAAACCCCCTGCATACCTACCGTGTGTCTGTTTCCAAAGCTGTCAGCTCATCACATGTAATGGTGCTCACGGGTTCAACTCAGACTCATTGAGTTTCTGCGTGGAAATGATGTACCCGTGTATCTTGTGCGAAATGGCCTCCGTCCGTGCTGCTCGCGCAGTGTCCCTTCCTGGACCTGTTCTCTGCCTAATATGATTCCTGGAGTGGGTGGGAGGATACACGGGTAGAGAACGAGGTTCTGAGCACCCGGAAAAGAATGCGTGGCCATTGTGGTGGGGAGACCAGCAGGTGGGGGAGGCCCCGTGAGCTGCGTGGGGGTGACTCACTTGCTCTTCTCCTTGTTCCAGGGCGCTTTTTCTACCAGAGGCTGGTGGAGTTCATGGCCAGGTACGTCCGAGAATTCCCCACAGAGAGGCAACAATGACATGTGCAGATAGCAGCCAGATGCTATTCGCTATTTTAGTGTATTGGTCAGCAGAATGAGCTGTGAGCCAGGAAGTGCTTGATTCAGCTCTCACCTGAGGCTGTTAAGCAAAATGCTGTCTCAGCTGTAGCCTCATACGTAGAGCAAGGGGGAAATAACACTGGCTCAACTTACAGGGTTGCCGTAAAGATTACTTTGATATCTATCTATCTATGTATCATCTATCTTTCTCTCTCTCTCTCTCTCTCGATCATCTATCTTTCTATCTATACCGTCCATCCACCTGTCCATCCGTCCGTCCGTCTGTCTGTCTGTCTGTCTGTCTATCTATCTATCATCTATCTATCATCTATCTATCAATCAATCATCTATCTATCAATCATCTATCAATCATCTATCAATCATCTATCTATCTATCTATCTATCTATCTATCTATCTATCTATCTATCTATCTATCTATCTATCTATCTAATCTATCATCTATCTAATCTATCATCTATCTAATCTATCATCTATCTATCTAATCTATCTATCTATCTAATCTATCATCTGTCTGTCTGTCTGTCTGTCTGTCTGTCTGTCTGTCTGTCTATCTAATCTATCATCTATCTATCTGTCTGTCTGTCTACCTCCATCCACCTGCCTGTCTGCCTGCCTGCACAACTCAGGTCTTAATTTTAAATAATGATGATAATAAGCTGATCCACAGTTCTTGAACGCATATTAATCTGCCTTATACTGAATCAGGCCCTTGACCCATCTAGGTCAGTACTGACGACACAGACTGGCTCTCCCGGGTCTCAGGTAGAGGTCTTTCACATCACCTGGTCCTTTTATCTAGAGGTACCTGGGACCTTGTGCATGCCAAACAGATGCTCTACCACTGAGCCACAGCCCCTCCCCTGAATGGTACTCGACATGAAGCTGCCTTTTACTGAATCAGACCTTTAGTCTGTCAAGCTCAGTATTTACTACTCAGACTGGAAGCCGCTCTCCAGGATCTCAGGCGGAGGTCCTTCACGCCACAATCTCTCCCTGGGGAATGTTGTTATCACAAGTTAAGATCTGAGTTGTGCAGGTAGGTAGATGCGGAAAATACGTTTTCGTAATATTTAAACTTGTACACACTTTACATTTTAATCTCCAGGGAAATATTGTGGGGAATAATCCAATGCACAAGATGAGCCCTGCTGGATCAGAGCAGTGGTCCATCTAGTCCAGCATCCTGTCTCACCCAGGGGCCAATCATTTCCTCTCGAATCCAACAAGAGGGCATCGAGGCCGAGGTCTTCATAAGAACATTAGAAGAGCCCTGCTGGATCAGACCAGTGAGGGTCTCTCTAGCCCAGCCTCCTGTCTCACCCAGGGGCCAGCCAGTTCCTCTGGAGGGCCAGCAACAGGGCAGAGAGGCTGAGACCTTCCCCTGATAAGAGCATCAGATGAGCCCTGCTGGATCAGACCATTGAGGGTCCATCTAGTCCAGCATCCTGTCTCACACAGCGGCCAACCAGTTCCTCTGGAGGGCCAATAACAGGGCATGGAGGCCGAGGCCTTCATAAGAACATCAGAGGAGCCCTGCTGGATTGGACCAGTGAGGGTCCATCCAGTCCAGCATCCTGTCTCACACAGGGGCCAGCCAGTTCCTCTGGAGGGCCAGCAACAGGGCAGAGAGGCTGAGACCTTCCCCTGATAAGAGCATCAGATGAGCCCTGCTGGATCAGACCACTGAGGGTCCATCTAGTCCAGCATCCTGTCTCACACAGCGGCCAACCAGTTCCTCCGGAGGGTGAACAACAGGGCAGAGAGGCTGAGGCCTTCATGAGGACATCAGAAGATCCCTGATGGATCAGACCACTGAGGGTCCATCCAGTCCAGCATCCTGTCTCACACAGCGGCCAACCAGTTCCTCTGGAGGGCCAATAACAGGGCAGAGAGGCTGAGGCCTTCCTAAGAACATCAGAGGAGCCCTGCTGGATTGGACCAGTGAGGGTCCATCCAGTCCAGCATCCTGTCTCACACAGGGGCCATCCAGTTCCTCTGGAGGGCCAACAACAGGGCAGAGAGGCCGAGGCCTTCATAAGAACATCAGAAGAGCCCTGCTGGGTCAGACCAGTGAGGGTCCACCTAGTCCAGCATCCTGTCTCACACAGGGGCCATCCAGTTCCTCTGGAGGGCCAACAACAGGGCAGAGAGGCCGAGGCCTTCATAAGAACATCAGAAGAGCCCTGCTGGGTCAGACCAGTGAGGGTCCATCCAGTCCAGCATCCCGTCTCACACAGGGGCCAACCAGTTCCTCCGGAAGGCCAACAACTGGGCAGAGAGGCTGAGACCTTCCCCTGCTAAGAGCATCAGATGAGCTCTGCTGGATCAGACCAATGAGGGTCCATCTAGTCCAGCATCCTGTCTCACACAGGGGCCAGCCAGTTCCTCCGGAAGGCCAACAACTGGGCACAGTGGCTGAGGCCTTCCCCTGATGTTGCTTCCTGGCTCTGGGATTCAACGGCTTAGTGTTTCTGAATGTGGGGGTTCCCCTCAGCCACCATGTCTACTAGCCATTGAGAGACTTATCTTCCATGAGTCTATCTGACAGCTACTAGCCATGGTGACTGAGTGGAACCTCAGTACCCGATGGCACAAAATCATAGCTGCATATGTCGTCGTTTCCTGCCTCCTCGAGTGACCAAAATGGTCAGTAGGGGAAGTTTTGCTGATGAAGCGTTTGAATCAGAAGCTCACCTTGCCTCCTCTCCCTTCCAGCGGCCCGATGCGGGCCTACATCCTGGCCCATGAGGAAGCCGTCCCGTTCTGGAGGTCTCTGATGGGCCCCACCAAAGTGTTTCGCGCCCAGCATACGGATCCGGACTCCATCCGTGGGGCTTATGGCCTGACAGACACTCGGAATTCGGTGCATGGCTCAGGTGAGTCAGAAAAGGGCTGGGCCTGGCGTAAGAAAAAGAGTCTTTTATTTTGTGAGCTACCGATATGCTTCCGTCACTTTCAGAGGCCCTGCTTTGGTTGCTCCTGCCTTCTGAAGCAAAACGGGGCCTTCTCAGTGGTGGCACCAAAGCTGGAACTCCCTCCGTGTCACAATTGCTCAGGCGGGGCACGGAAAATCCCAAAACACAGGCTGACTACATTCCACTACATTCTTACTCCCCTTTTGAGATTGGCCTTTGGCTACATACAATAAATGTTTGTCTGAGGAGAAAACGCTAAGGAAGCTGTGTTCCCTCTAAGCTGAGTTAGTGTGAGCTAGCTCGCAGGTTTTTAGCCTCCGGCTCACACATTTTTGTCTTAGCTCAGGAAGGACGGCTCTAGAGCAAACTAGTTTATGCCGTAGCCTAATCACTCGCTCACAGCTTTAATGCCCCAGTAGCTCACAAAGTAGATTTTTTTGCTCAAACGACTCCACAGCTTAGAGGAAACATTGTAAGGAAGGCCAGGGGGCGACATAACACATGTCCCCTCAGTACACGCCAGAGAGGTGCCTTGACAGAGATTACAGATACAAGAGACCTTGTAAGAGGGTGAAAACATTGCAGTCAGGGTGTGGGTCCTGTACCTGCTCACATTTCCCCCCTGTCAGCTATGCTGCCATGGGGGTTGGGATGTTCTTTCAGTATCTGTGTAAACGGCTTTCGCATTCCTTTCTTTCTTGCTTTGCGCTGAAATGCTTATCTCTTAAGAAGTGCAGGTGGCCAGCCGTGGGAGCCGAAATATTCCCAGCTTCGCATAGTAACGCTTGCTGGCTCTAGCCCTCGTGCGGGAGGGTGCCTAATTGGCCAGCGCAGTGTGTGTGGGGGGGGGGTGCATACAAATGCCCTATATCTCATTAGGCTCAAGAGGCAACCGCTATTCTTAACAGTGACTATGTTAATGCATCTATGGCTCTTCAATAAAAGTATCACCTTTCTAAAGACGTGTGTACTCCATTGTTGGCTGTGGGTTCCGACACCCCCCCTCTTTTGCTCGCACAGACTCGGCGGCATCAGCCAGGAGGGAGATAGCCGTCTTCTTCCCGGACTTCTGCAAGGAGCACTGGTACCAGTACGAGGAGCCACACCTGCGCAGTGGGGCAGTCCGCTACGATGCCAAGGCAGCTATTCACCGCGTGCCCGGAGATGGATGGACGGAGAGGGATTAAGGGCATCTGGAGAAGATGGGGAGGGTGGTGGACGTCCACCAGCCAGAAATGTGCTCCTACAGATTTTGGTCATTTGCCGGGCACAGTAGGCTGCCGCTGAAATCCTTTCATTGCTGGTGCAGGTTGGGTCAGAACATGCGTCTATTGGGGTACGCAAGAAGGACAGCGTGCCAGTTTCTCTCATCTGTCTGTGGCAGAGGAAGCGCTTCTGTGTGCGACCCCAGCCCTCCCAGCAGTGCTTCCACTGTGGGGCAGGATTTGCACGGTCAGAATTTAATTTTGGAAAGAAGAGGTCCTGGAGCGGGATATCACCTGAAAGTACGTGTGAAAAGCCTTGACCAGAGCTCTCCTGGGTGGAGCGTGCACCCTTTCCTCCTCAGATTTGTCGGGCGGAGGCCAGCATCCTTTTTCAGTCTCATTCCGTCTTGCTTGGACTTCTCACACACCCGGACAGACTGCAGGCGCCTCCTGGGGAGATCCCAGGTGGGTGGGATGTGCGGGTGAGTCTCCTGCCGGTGCTGAGCAGAGCCCTGCCAGGCGTCTCCAGGGTCTTTGAAGCCGCGCCTGTGTCTCTACAAACTAAAGTGGGATCGGCCTTTGGTGACCAGTTTCCCCTGTGTGTGAGCGACTCTGACTTCTCTTTAATGAACATTTTGCTTTGTAAACTGTGGTCATTGGAGGAGAGGAGGAGGAGGAGATTGGGTTTCTACCCCCGCCCTTTACTACCCGAAGGTGTCTCAGAGCGGCTCACAAGCTCCTTTCCCTCCCCCTCCCCACAACAGACACCCTGTGAGGCAGGTGGGGCTGAGAGAACTCTGACAGAAACTGCTCTTTTTCAAAGACAGCTCTTGTCAGAACTACGGGTTGCCCAAGGTCAAGCAGGTGCAAGTGGAGGGGTGGGGAATCAAACCTGGTTCTCCCAGATTAGAGTCTACGCACTTAACCACCACACCAAACTGGTGGGTCTGCTGACAAGTCAAGGGCAGTGTTCCCTCTAAGCAGGGGTCATTTCGTAGAGAAAGAGGTGCAGGAGCTCATTAGCATAGCTCATTTGCATACGCCACGCCCCCTGACATCACTGGAAGTGTGTCAGGAGGCAACACTCACAGCTCAGGCTCCACTGGACTCTTTTGGATTGCTAGCTATTGGAGGGGGGGGGAGAACGCGCAGATCTGCCATGAACAGAGGAGGGAGAGCTTGTACCTGAAGGCAGGCCCCCTGGGCTCCTTACTGCTGGAGCTCCGCTCCTGTGCGCTTCCACAGGAAATGACCCCTGCCTCTAAAATGAGTGAGTGTGAGCTAGCTCACAGTTCTTTGGCCTCCGGCTCACACATTTTTGCCTTGGCTCAGGAAGGACGGCTCCAGAGCAAACTGATTTATGCAGTAGCCAAATCGCACGCTCACAACTTTAATGCCAGGAGCTCACAAAATGGAATTTTTGCTCACAAGACTCCACAGCTTAGAGGGAGCATTGGTCTCAGGGTTCTTTTTGTAGCATATTAGGCAACAGTCCAGGGGTCATTTTCTGCAAGAGCGCACAGGAGCGGAGCTCCGGCAGTAAAGAGCCCAGGGGGTGGGCACATGTAACAAGCCCCCCCCCTGCTCCCAACAGCCCTCAGTCAGAGCAAGAAGCAGCCATGTAAATTGCAGAGCCCCCCGGCCCCCCGGTCCAAACAGTCCCGTGACACCTTTAAGACCAAGTTCTATTCAGGTACAAGCTCTCCCTCCTCTGCGAGGACAGATCTGCAGGGCCCCCCCCAATAGCTAGCAATCCAAAACAGTCCAGTGGAGCCTGAACGGTGGGTGTTGCCTTCTGACACACTTCCGGTGATATTAGGGGGTGTGGCATATGCAAATAAGTTATGCTAATGAGCTCCTGCACCTCTTTTTCTACGAAATGACCTCTGGGCGCCCCACCCCTGATGTAGCCAATCCTCCAAGAGCTTACAGTAGTCCCTGTAAGAAGAGCTCTGTAAGCTCTTGGAGGATTGGCTACATTAGGGGTGCGTCACCTAATCTGCAAAGGAGTCCCTGCTACCAGAAGAGCCCTGGGTCAATGGATGTCTCCCCTCCTGCCCTTTGCGTGGTCTGAAGCAGGGGAGGAGCGAGAGAGAGAGGAGTGTTGGCACCTAAGGAGGAAGAAGAAGGGAGCTGCATCTCGGCCATCGTTGGTAGCTTGGAAGGGGGAGCAGCAAGAGCTTGGGCTGGATTTCAGAACGTGGGAAGAATCCTCCTGCAGCAGACCAAGGTGGGTCCAGGGGGGGGACCGAGAGCCACCGACGGGCACACGGGTTCCGATCCCGACTTCCCCCGTGAAAGCTTGCCAGGTGACCTCTGGCCCGTCACACACACTCAGCCTGGCCCGGCTCGCTGGGTTGTTGCTGTGAGAGAATGGAGGAGGGGAGAATGGTGTTCTTGGCCGCGTTGAGTCCCAAGTGGGGACAGGAGTGGGATATATGTGCAAATAAATGCAAATGCATCCACCGAGTCCAAGATATGCATTTCCAACGGCAGCTGGCTGGGTGCTTGTTACGGAGTAGTAGAAGGAGAAGAGATTGGATTTACAGCCCTCCCTTCACTACCCAAAGGTGTCTCAGAGCGGCTTACAAACTCCTTTCCCTTCCCCTCCCCACAACAGACACCCCGTGAGGTGGGTGGGGCTGAGATAGCTTGTGACAGAAACTGATCTTTTTCAGGAACAGCTCTTATCAGAACTATGGCTTGCCCAAGGTCATCCAGCCAGGTGCAAGTGGAGGAGGAGTGGGGAATCAAACCCAGTTCTCCCAGATTAGAAGAAGAAGAAGAAGAGATTGGATTTATGCCCCGCCCATCACTACCCGAAGGAGTCTCAGAGCGGCTGACAAACTCCTTTCCCTTCCCCTCCCCACAACAGACACCCTGTGAGGCAGGCGGGGCTGAGAGAGCTCTGACAGAAACTGCTCTTTTTCAAGGACAGCTCTTATCAGAACTACGGCTTGCCCAAGGTCATCCAGCAGGTGCAAGTGGAGTCCGCACACTTAACCACTACACCAAACTGGTTCCAGAAAGTAGCTGGATGGCACGACAGACAAATGGATTATTCTCCCTGCTTGTCCGGGGCTTAGCCCCCTGCATCTCAAGGCCAGGGTGTTTTCCAAGGGCTCGGCCTGCGATCCGCGTGCCCCCCCCCCCCCCCGAGAATGCAGCTCTTTCTGCAGAGAGCGGGGCACTTGCAGGGCTCCCCCTGTTCCCCTGTGTGCCGGGCTGAGGGATTGGTGGGTTTCTTAATGCTTAAACGTTTATTCATGCTGTTTATCACATCCGCCTTTCCGATGGTGACTCAAGGTGCATCACGCAGAGCGAGTCAAGGCACTCGACAAGATGGGTCAGTCAGTGAACCGTGCAAAAGGGTTACGGGAGTAGAACCTTCCAGAAGTCTAGGAAACAGACCCAAAACAAAAGAAGAGGAAGAAGAGACTGGATTTATACCACATGGCCCTTCACTACGCAAAGGAGTCTCAGAGTGGCTTACAAACTCCTTCCCCTCCCCACAACAGACAGACACCCTGTGAGGCAGGCGGGGCTGAGAGAGCTCTGAGAGAAACGGCTCTTTTTCAAGGACAGCTCTTATCAGAACTACGGCTTGCCCAAGGTCATCCAGCAGCAGCGAGTGGAGGAGTGGGGAATCAAACCCGGCTCTCCCAGATTAGAGTCCGCGCACTTAACCACGACACCAGACCGACTCCCTGACAAAGGATAATTGTTAACATGACACATTACGCAGTGCAAGAATTACATAACCGGATCCTGCTAACAGCAAGCTGTACACAGTAGTATAGAGCACAGTCCGCAGTAAATTTGGCCAGGTGGTTTTGTGAATCGTTCTTTCCCGTGGGAACCTATCACTCGTGTAGAAAAGCCCTCTGGATTATTCAGTTTGGCATGGTTTGCAGAAAGACAGGAGAGGGGGAGCCTTTTTGACTTCGTCCGGCAGGCTTCTTCTGTCAGCTTGGGGCCACCACAGAGAAGGCCACGTGCTCAGGCAGTTGTTGATTTTGCCCATTTGCAGGCCGGCCCCTGCAGAAGGCCCTGCCGTGATGGGCAGAGCTGTCATGGTGGAGCATGGGGGGGGGCATATACGTTGTGTCATGAAGCTCTTGACAAAAGTGTGGGACGCAGGGGTCATTTTGTGGGAAAAGAGGTGCAGGGGCTCATTAGCATAACTCATTTGCATATGCCACACCCCCTGACATCACCAGCAGTGTGTCAGAAGGCAACACCCACCGCTCAGGCTCCACTGGACTGTTTTGGATTGCTAGCTATGGGGGGGGGGGGCCGGGGAGATCTGTCCTCGCAGAGGAGGGAGAGCTTGTACC
>NW_015163227.1:27571-35412 GCF_001447785.1 Gekko japonicus | reverse complement strand
TGGTAGAACGTGCAGATCTGTCCTGGCAGAGGAGGGAGAGCTTGTACCTGAATAAAACCTGGTCTTAAAGGTGCTACTGGACTGTTTTGGATTGCTAGCTATTGGGGGGGGGGGATGTGCAGATCCGCCCTCACAGAGGAGGGAGAGCTTGTACCTGAAGGCGGACTGGGGGGGGCTCTGCAACTTACCTGGCTGCTTCTTGCTCCTCGTGGCCTGACTGAGGGCTGCTGGGAGCAGGGGGGGGCTTGTTGCATGTGCCCGCACCCTGGGCTCCTTACTGCCGAAGTTCCGCTCCTGTGTGCTCCCGCAGGAAATGACCCCTGGTGGAACAGGAGCACAGCTGTCCACTCAGCCCAGCCTCCCCCAGCCCTTCGTGTCTGGGCCACCCGCCATCCTGTTGCCCTTGAATCGGGGTTTTTCTGGCGGGCCCCAGGGAACAGGAAATGGGTTACGGGCCCACTTGGAACTGACCAGTCACCTTGGCTGTCTCTGCTCCCGAATTGTTGTGCATCCCGTCCCCTTTCGAAGCCGTTTTTCTAAAAGTGCTGCAGAAACAAGCAGTTTAATTTGCAGCCCAGGAGGTGGCACGCTGGTTCCGGGATGACTCATCCCACACCCACACACACCCGCTTGCAGTGCTCCCTTGAACTTTGAGGGCACGCCTCCAAAGCCTGTGCGCTGTGGTCTCGAAGGTGCTTCCGCTTCAGGGTGGTTTCCCTCTCCCTTCCCAGCTGTCCAGCTTAACCCTGCCCTTGATAAGCTGGGCTGGCCATACGTGGGGGAGCCGCAGATAAGGGCTCTAGCCGTATTGACGGCAGAGCAAACAACCCCCCCTCTCTGCGGCAGGTGGCAAGAGGAAGAGCAGGGCTGTTCCTGCCCTTGGCGGCCCCCAAACACGTGGCAGTCGCAGAGGAAACGTGCCAGTTCTCGGGCCATGCCTTCCTTCGCATCTAGGCCACGCTCCCAGCCATCGGCGGCACGGCGGGCGACTGGCACCCTTCCCGGACCTGGTCTGCCACTGGCCAGATCCATGCCAAGCCCCCCTGGCATGACTGGCACCCAGTGGGCGGTGGTGTGGACCCAGGAGGCAGGGTTGCCAGCAACCTGGAGAAAAAACGCCTCACCCCTTTAGCGGAGGCTTAATGTGTGGAAGCAACCTGGATGGCCAAGGCTAGCCCGATCTTGTCAAACCTGGGAAGTTAAGCAGGGTCGGCCCTGGTTAGTGTTTGGATGGGAGACCACCGAGGAAGCCCCAGGATGGCTACGCCGAGGGAGGCAGTGGCAAACCACCTCTGTCCCTGGCTTGCCCTGAAGACACCCCACCAGAGGTCGCCGTAAGTCGGCTGGGACTTGAGGGCACGTTTCACCCCCCAGAGCAGCGCATGCAGCAGAAGCATGCTTTGGAGAAGGGTGGCTTCACCTTTTGCCGCGCGTGCTGGTGTGGAAGTGAAAATGGTCATGGATTTGGGCTGGTGGAGCAGGCCACAGTATGGGGAGGGGGTGGATTATGTCTGGTTGAGGCCAGTGGGGGAGGGTCTGCCCTAATCCAGCTTGATCTAGAGTCCAGACCTGTTAGGGAGCTCCCATCTCCAGGAAAGACCTCCGCCTGAGACCCTGGAGAGCTGTAAAAAGGGGCTGTGGCTCAGTGGCAGAGCATCTGCTTGGAATGCAGAAGGTCCCAGGTTCCATCCCCAACATCTCCAGTTAAAAAGGACCAGGAAGGAGGCAATAGGAAAGGCCTCCGCCTGACCCACTGGAGAGCTATAAAGAGGGGCTGTGGCTCTGGTAAAGCATCTGCTTGGCATTGTAGAAGGTCCCAGGTTCCATCCCCAACATCTCCAGTTAAAAAGGACCAGGAAGGAGGCAATAGGAAAGGCCTCCGCCTGACCCACTGGAGAGCTATAAAGAGGGGCTGTGGCTCTGGTAAAGCATCTGCTTGGCATTGTAGAAGGTCCCAGGTTCCATCCCCAACATCTCCAGTTAAAAAGGACCAGGCAGGAGGTGATAGGAAAGACCTCCACCTGAGACCCTGGAGAGCTGTAAAGAGGGGCTGTGGCTCAATGGAGTAGCCTCAGCTTGGCATGCAGAAGGTCCCAGGTTCCATCCCCAGCATCTCCAGTTAAAAAGGACCAGGCAGGAGGTGATAGGAAAGACCTCCACCTGAGACCCTGGAGAGCTGTAAAGAGGGGCTGTGGCTCAATGGAGTAGCCTCAGCTTGGCATGCAGAAGGTCCCAGGTTCCATCCCCAGCATCTCCAGTTAAAAAGGACCAGGCAGGAGGTGATAGGAAAGACCTCCACCTGAGACCCTGGAGAGCTGTAAAGAGGGGCTGTGGCTCAATGGAGTAGCCTCAGCTTGGCATGCAGAAGGTCCCAGGTTCCATCCCCAGCATCTCCAGTTAAAAAGGACCAGGCAGGAGGTGATAGGAAAGACCTCCACCTGAGACCCTGGAGAGCTGTAAAGAGGGGCTGTGGCTCAATGGAGTAGCCTCAGCTTGGCATGCAGAAGGTCCCAGGTTTGATCCCCGGCATCTCCAGTTGAATGGATCAGGTAGTAGGTGATGTGAAAGACCTCCGCCTGAGACCCTGGAGAGTCACTGCCAGTCTGAGTAGACACAATACTGACCTTGGGGGGGGGTCTGATTCAGTTGGAGGCAGCTTCATTTGGAGAGGGGCCATGGAAAAGGAAGTGCCCCACAAGAGGAAGTGAGGAGGGGCTGTGGCTCAGTGATAAGAGCATCTGTTTAGCATGTAGAAGGTCCCAGGTTCAGTCCCCAGCATCTCCCGTTAAAAGGAAATATAAAAGACCTCTGCCTGAGGCCCTGGAGAGCTGCTGCCAGTCTGAGTAGACAATACTGACCTTGATGGATTGAGGGTCTGATTCAGTATAAGTCAGCTTCATGGGTGTTCAGTGTGGTGTACCCCCCCTTTATTCCCCACCACCACCTTCCTCATCTCTTGCTTTTCATCCTTTTAGTAGTTCCCGGTGCTGTAGAATTCTTTTCAGGATTCTCATGGACCAAGATGCCAGGGGTCAGCTTTACAAATCAAGCTGCCCTCTAGCCGCGACACATAAGTAAAGTGAGTACAAACAGAACCACTGATAGGACATCATCCATGATGGTTCACATGAATCTGTTCAGCATCCAGTCACAGAGGGCACATGAAGACATGGGAACATGGACCTGCCTTCTCCTGCCCAAAATTCATGGGGCAGGAGACCCCCCCCCCCAGAGGGGCCTGGCCGAGACTGACCCCCAAAGCGCTTATTTCTCGCTTTCCGGTGCAACGGGCTGTGTCACCACCGCAAGCTGCCAAAGCTGTGCCTCGGACAGCTGTCCGCTTTTTGCAGCTGAAAGCTTTCCCAGCTCTCCTCTCTGAGAGCCCTTTTAACTTCCAGAACCCAGTTTTGACCTGGTTTTGAGCGGCCTGATCTTTTATTAGCCATTTTCTCTCTCTTGTGGAACTCAAGGCAGGTTACAATCTGTACAAGGTGACGATTTAATAAAAAAATTTTAACGCCGATATAAGTAAAGCAACAATCTATAAAAACACACACAAAGGGTCACCCTTTGAAAACTCCAGTTCGAACTACCAATAAATAAAAAAACTAGATCTGTCCAATGCCGTCCAGGATTATCAGCACAGTCGGATCAAAGGGCCGGCCATGAACACAAATACACATTACCGTGAGCACAGGGGGAACCAGGCCGGACAGGAAGATAACATTGGTGCCGCTAAAGACAAAGAGGATGGCGGGGTGATTGATGTGACCCGGCGGCATCCTGGAGAGTCCAGATGGTAACTGGGGAGCCCCTTATCAGTCTTCCTGGTCCTGTGATGCCTCCCCCTCGCGGGTTCCACCTGTCTCCGTTCTTCCAGACCTCTCTGATCTTGTTTGCTCTGCTCCTATTGGGGGGCGGGGCGGTATTAACTTCCCACCCACTTCTACAAGTATAAAGCCCCCCATGAACTGCAGAGAAGGCACCAAGACACCACCTTCTCTGGAGGACGCTGCCATCCCTAGGTGAGAACGTTTCTTGCGTTTCCCTCTTGCTTTTCACTGGGTTTGAGCTCCAGAGGGCGGCTGTGTCGGTCTGCGTTAGAACAGCTGGGGTCCAGTCCAGAAGCACCTTCGAGAGACCAAGGAGATTTGGGGGGAGAGTAAGTGGTTAAGACGCTGAACTGCAGGCTGTGGAAGGTGGGTAGTTCAGCAGTTCGAGACCCGGGTGCCGCATGACGGGGTGAGCTCCCGTCTCTAGTTCCAGCTCCTGCCAACCTAGCAGTTCGAAAGCAAGAAATTGCAAGTAGATAAAGAGGTACCACTTCGGTGGGAAGGTAACAGCGTTCCGTGAGCCTTGGTGTTTAGTCATGCCGGCCACATGACCACGGAAACGTCTTCGGACAGCGCCGGCTCTTCGGCTTTGAAACGGAGATGAGCACCGCAACCCTAGAGTCAGATTCGACTGGCTTTTGAGCAAGGGAACCTTTAGCTTTACCTTAATGAGCTTCTGAGAGTCCAAGCGCCTATTATTATTAGTATTAGTATTAGTATTAGTATTAGTATTAGTATCCCGCTCTCCCCGACAAGGCAGGCTCAGGGCGGGTTACAGGATAAATGTGTATATGTATGTATATATGTGTGTGTATATATACACACACACAAACACACACATATACATACAGGGGTCATTTCGTAGAAAAAGAGGCGCAGGAGCTCATTAGCACAACTCATTAGCATAATTTATTTGCATATGCCACACCCCCTGACATCACCGGAAGCGTGTCAGAAGGCAACACCCACCGCTCAGGCTCCACTGTTTTGGATTGCTAGCTATTGCGCACGGGGGCGGGGGGACGTGCAGATCTGTCCTCTCAGAGGAGGGAGAGCTGGTACCTGAATAAAACTTGGTCTTAAAGGTACCACTGGACTGTTTTGGACCAGGGGGCCGGGGGGGGGGCTCTGCAACTTGCCTGGCTGCTTCTTGCTCTGACTGAGGGCTGCTGGGAGCAGGGGGTGGGGCTTGTTGCATGTGCCCGCCCCCTGGGCTCTTTACTGCCGGAGCTCCGCTCCTGTGTGCTCCTGCAGGAAATGACCCCTGTATGCGTGTGTGTGAGATTTGTTAAAACAGAAAGTTTAAAATCGAACCACAGCATATAATCACTAATACTAATAAACACAGCTGTTAATAGGCGATGGCGGCGTCCTCTCAGCATCCCGAAGGTCACTGCCATCATAATCCAGGTTCCTGCCAGGCGGTTGGCTATTAAATTGGTGCTGATGCTGCTGACGTTGGGGGGCCAGGGCCGCAGTCTCAGGAGGCGGCCCCCTAATCGAAAAGCCCGCTGGAAGAGCTCTGTTTTACAGGCCCTGCGGAACTGTGCAAGGGTTAGGGCCCTGCTGTCCTCCGGGAGCTCATTCCGCCCATTAGGGGCCGCCACAGAAAAGTCCCTGGCCCTCATCACGGCTAGCCTGGCTTCTTTCGGGCCTGGGAGGGCTAGACGGTTTTGGGACCCCGATCTTAGTGCTCTCTGGGGAACATGTGGGGATCTGCCAAAGGGAGCTTTGACTTATCTAAAGTTTATACCCCAGATATCTGGTTGGTCTCTTTCGAAGGGTAACAACACCGCTTTCCTCACCGTCACTAGAGCCGTGTGCTTGAAGGGGTCATCGGGAGCATCTCACTCCAGCCTGTTTGGTGTAGTGGTTAAGTGTGCGGACTCTAATCTGGGAGAACTGGGTTTGATTCCCCACTCCTCCACTTGCACCTGCTGATGTGACCTTGGGTCAGTCGCAAGCTCTGTCAGAGCTGTCCTTGAAAAAGAGCAGTTTCTGTCAAGAGCTCTCTCAGCCCCACCTACCTCACAGGGTGTCTGTTGTGGGGGAGGGGAGGGGAAAGGAGTTTGTAAGCCGCTCTGAGACACCTTTGGGTAGTGAAGGGCGGGGTATAAATCCAATCTCTTCTTCTCTTCTTCTTCTTCTTGTTCCTTATATACTGGCTACTAGTTTCCTTCCAGGCTCCACGGTGCTGGTCTTGACCTTTAAAGCCTTATACAACCTGGGACCGACATAGCTTAGCAACTGCCTCCTCCCATAGAAACCTCCCCAAATGCGGTAGACATCTTGGGAGGCCCTGCTTTGGTTGTCCCCGCCATCCTAAGTTGGTCGTGGCACCAAAACTTTGGAACTCTCTGGGACATTCGTCTGTCTCCCTCTATTGGTGTCTTTTGCCAGCAGGTCTTTTGGTTCCGTCTGGAGCACCCCCGATAGCGGTTACTGGCCCTCCTTCTGGGCGGGGTGCGTTTCCGTGTTTTTGATTGGATTCTTTTTATAATTTTAACTGTATTCCAATGGCCCAAAGGTTTTAACGGTCACAGCTTTGTGACCATTAAAGGTGGCGTAAAAATGTTTTAAATAAATGGACCGTCCTCTGCTCCCCAAGACAGCACGGCAGAGAATCGCCTACGTTCGGTTGTCGTTAGCCTAAAATCCTGACGAACTCCAGGGTGTGCAGGACTCCCAGTGCCCAGGGGCAAAATGTCCTACAGAGGGGATGCAACAGCATCTGACAGGAGTTTTCCCAGTCCTGCATTCAAACACCTCCAGGAGTTCAGAATCTGCAGATACCTTCCTAAACTGGCCAATACACACACACTCGCACACACAAATGCAAAGCAAGAGGCCATTGCAATGGTGAAGAGTGTGCATAAAGGCATGAGAGGGCACCAAGGGGGCCAAGTGGCAGAGGCTGAGTGCCCTCTTCGGCAGTGGGGAATGTCGGGGCCGGGTTGTTGTCCATGCCCCCTCTAAGCTGTGGAGTCTTGTGAGCAAAAATTCTACTTTGTGAGCCACTGGGCATTAAAGTTGTCAGCGAGCGATTTGGCTACTGCATAGATTAGTTTGCTCTGGAGCCATCCCTTCCTGAGCAAAGGCAAAAATGTGTGAGCCGGAGGCTAAAAGCTGCCCAACACTGGTTGTCGTAGCCTGGCTGCTCTCGCAGGCCCCAAGTCCAGGCCACGCAGGCAGGATCAGGTCAAAGGAACGTTCACAGCACAGTCCCAACAGTCCGAGGTCAGTTGTTACAGTCAGAGAGAGTCCACAAGCAGAGTCAAGCCTGTCCAAGAGTCACAGGAGTAGAACAGAGTCAGGAGCTGCGGTCGCAGGATTCACTGTGAGGTGACGTGTTGCTTCCACCAGTTGGCCACAGCTCACACCCAGCTTTATGTAACTGTCCCCTAATTAGTCTTATCTGCAGCGGGCAAGTCAGCAGGGCTCCTGTAATGACGCATCTTGTAGCTGGCAACAGGCCATTAATCTTTTATTCTGCATTCTTGCAATTGCTTTCTGATCTTGGCCCTTCTTCTTTCTACGAGTGGGGGGGGAATCTGGGGGAGTCCTGGGTGCCTCCGGAGGTACTTGCTGTCAGGCTCCTTAGGCAGGTCACACCACACAGGGCTTCAGAAGAAGATAACTTGCTCCCTGACTTCAGCCGGCTCAGTATTATCTGACTGGAATTCCTGAGTGTCCTCTACCCAGGGCTTTTTTTGTAGAAAAAGCCCAGCAGGAACGCATTATCATAATAGGCTACACCCAACAGCAGACACTCATTAGCATATTACGCCACACCCTTGACAGCACAGCACATTAGCATAGTAGGCCGCACCCCCATGTTACCAGAAGTGTGGTCATCCAGCCACACACCCCTTTTGCTTCTTATTCTGTTTACCTTGTTGTCAAAACCCAGAGGTTTTTTTGTAGCAGGAGCTCCTTTGCATGTTAGGCCACACACCCCAATGTAGCCAATCCTAATGAGTTTCTGCTGTTGGGTGTGGCCTATTATGC
>NW_015163227.1:23996-27496 GCF_001447785.1 Gekko japonicus | reverse complement strand
CTTCTTCTTCTTCTTCTTCTTCTTCTTCTTCTTCTTCTTCTTCTTCTTCTTCTTCTTCTTCTTCTTCTTCTTCTTCTTCTTCTTCTTCTTCTTCTTCTTCTTCTTGTGCAGACTCTAATCTGGGAGAACCAGGTTTGATTCCCCACTCCTCCACTTGCACCTGCTGATGTGACCTTGGGTCAGTCACAAGCTCTGGCACAGCTGTCCTTGAAAAAGAGCAGTTTGTGTCAGAGCTCTCTCAGCCCCACCCACCTCACAGGGTGTCTGTTGTGGGGAGGGGAAGGGAAAGGAGTTTGTAAGCCGCTCTGGGACTCCAAGTGAAGGGTGGGGTATAAATCCAGTATCATCATCTTCTTCTTCTTCCTCCTCTTCTTCTGTCATCTTTCACCACACTGGACTCAGGCTCGACTTCTATGGGGTCCTTCCTCGCACTGGGCTCCAGCTGCCCATCAGACTGATCAGGCTGCCCGTCAGACTGGTCCTCACCCAGGCTGGACTCGGGCAGCAAGTCAGAACCTGGCTGCTTCTCACGCTGAAGCTGGTCCACGACACAGGTGGACCCCAAAGACTCTCTTACTCTTAAGCCCTCCTTCCCTTTGTGTCTCCTTAGGCTACCGTCAAAATGACCCTCTTTGCCGGACTTCTCTTTTGCCTGCTCGGCAGCCTCCTTTCCAGCTCCTGGGCCGAAGGTAAGGCACATTGGCATCCCCTGTGGCAGCAGGTGGGAGATGCTCCACGTCTGATTGAGGAGGATGTGTCTGCCCGGGAGGTGTCAGGGCCTGAAGTTCACATTTTGGACACACAGGGGTGCTATGAGCACAACAATAACCAAGGAAGCATTGCAGGGCTCTTTGCTTTAGAGGCTCTTTTTGAAAGGAATGTGTGTGATCTCACAGTGGAGCCCTACACAGAGTGACTGCTGTCTAGGTACATAAGAACATAAGAGAAGCCCATGTTGGATCAGGCCAATGGCCCATCCAGTCCAACACTCTGTGTCACACAGTGGCCAGAAATACCAGGGGCCACCAGGAGGTCCAGCAGTGGGGCCAGGACATTAGAAGCCCTCCCCCTGTTACCTCCCTCTCCCCCAAAGCACCAAGGATACAGAGCATCCCTTGCCCCACACCGAGAGTTCCTATCTGTACCTTGTAGCTAAGAGCCCCTGAGGGGCCTCTGCTGTTAACATAAGAACATAAGAGAAGCCAATGTGGGATCAGGCCAGTGGCCCATCCAGTCCAACACTCTGTGTCACACAGTGGCCAAAAATACCAGGTGCCATCAGGAGGTCCAGCAGTGGGGCCAGGACACTAGAAGCCCTCCCACTGTTGCCCCCACCCCCAAGCACCAAGAATACAGAGCATCCCTTGCCCCAGACATAAGAACATAAGAGAAGCCAATGTGGGATCAGGCCAGTGGCCCATCCAGTCCAACACTCTGTGTCACACAGTGGCCAAAAATACCAGGGGCCCTCAGGAGGTCCAGCAGTGGGGCCAGGACATTAGAAGCCCTCCCCCTGTTCCCCCCCCCCAAGCACCAAGAATACAGAGCATCCCTTGCCCCAGACATAAGAACATAAGAGAAGCCAATTTGGATCAGGCCAATGGCCCATCCAGTCCAACACTCTGTGTCACACAGTGGCCAAAAATACCAGGGGCCCTCAGGAGGTCCAGCAGTGGGGCCAGGACATTAGAAGCCCTCCCCCTGTTACCTCCCTCTCCCCCAAAGCACCAAGGATACAGAGCATCCCTTGCCCCACACCGAGAGTTCCTATCTATACCTTGTGGCTAAGAGCCACAGAATATCCAAGAAGAGACTCCTCTATATCCTTTGAATATAATGGTGCCCAAAATACCTTAAAGTCCACAAAAAAGGCAGAGGATGTCCCAAAGCACAAATAAACTTCTAACAGCCGAAGACGTCCTTCCCGGGTATGCCAGACTTTTCAAAGCAATCTTTTTCAGTTGTACGGCTGAAAATGGAGCCCAATTTCCACAGTAATGTAGGCACAGCTCTGGCCATACCTGGGAAGGACGTTGGATATTTTATACTATCATCAAATTGTATTTTGAATTTGCAAATAGTGTTTTTGAATTGTGACCACCAATTCTATTGCCTCTTCAATTTATTGTTATTGTATTGCAACAGACGGATGTCTACCATTTACTTGTGAAAGTTGTGTATCTTTTGGTGGTCTACCCTTGCGGTTTATATTTTTGCATACTACCTATGCTTGGGGTCTCTATTGTTTGAGGCGGCTTTAGTAGCAAGCAGGACTCTTTTTGTAGAAAAAGCCCAGCAGGAACTCATTAGCATAATAGGCCACACCCAACACCAGAAACTCATTAGCATATTAGGCCACACCCCTGCCAGCACAGCTCATTAGCATATTAGGTTCCACCTCCATGTTACCAGAAGTATGGTCATCCAGCCACACCCACCTTTTGCTTCTTATTCTGTTTACCTTGTTTGTTGTCCAAACCCAGGGCTTCTTTTGTAGCAGGAACTCCTTTGCATGTTAGGCCACACACCCCTAATGTAGCCAATCCTAATGAGTTTCTTCTGTTGGGTGTGGCCTATTATGCTAATGAGTTCCTGCTGGGCGTGGCCAACTTGGAAGCCAGCCGGAACTTCGTTCCTGTGCGTTCCTGCCCAAAAATAGCCCTGGTGGCAAGGACTCGTAGTGTGGAGAAGACCTCGCTTCCAATAAGCTGTGTCCCCTTGAAAATTCCACAGACTTACTATGTGATTTCAGCTCTAAGACTTTTATTCAGTAAGAACCAGACAACTTTACCCGGCTTGCGGGCCGGTTTATATCCCCTGAAAACCCCACACCCAAAACACACCGCACTCGCGTCATTGGCTATTTACAGTGGCCGAGAGTTCCACAGGCTCTCTGCCGGGAGCCTAGCCCTCCGATTGGAGCGGGCTAGGATCCTCTAGTCCATTGTTCCTAGGAGTGAAGCTCGGAGGTTTAGCCAGACCACGTGGAGCCTTTGTGTCGCACATGGTCTGCGGTAGGTACATTACATCCCTGCTAGTTCAGATCCGGCCAAAAGAGTGTTCTGAAAAGACCTACCCAGATGGAGAGCAAGAATGCAATGCCAGCAAGAGGGCAACCCTCTCCTACCCTGAGTAGAAGAGGGCCGTACCCTTAAGGGAGGGCCCATGGCTCGGAAGCAGAGCCACTGCATGGCATGCAGGAGGTCCCAGGTTCAATCCCCGGCATTACCAGGCAGTAGTTGACTGTGCCTGAGACCTTGGAGAACCACTGCCAGTCTGAGTAGACAATACCAACCTTGATGGACCCAGGGGGGTCTGATTCAGTAGAAGGCAGCATCATGTACTCAAGAGGAGCCCCATAAGCCCAGCAGAACTTCTCTACCTCATCATTTCTGAGAGCCAGTTTGGTGTAGTGGTTAAGTGTGCGGACTCTAATCTGGGAGAACCGGGTTTGATTCCCCACTCCTCCACTTGCACCTGGCTGGATGACCTTGGGCAAG
>NW_015163227.1:21752-23432 GCF_001447785.1 Gekko japonicus | reverse complement strand
TTCTTCTTCTTCTTCTTCTTCTTCTTCTTCTTCTTCTTCTTCTTCTTCTTCTTCTTCTTCTTCTTCTTCTTCTTCTTCTTCTTCTTCTTCTTCTCTCCTTTCCTGTAGTTCCACAGGCCAAACCGCAGGCCAGGTCTCGCTGCCCTTCGGGCGCTCACTCCCATAAGGAAGGCGTGGCCTGGTTTTGCTACGAGTTCTACGAATTCACGTTGCCCTTTGAGGATGCAGAGGTGAGTGACGGCGGGTGGCCAGAGGCCTGTTGTAAGAGAATTTTAATAGTAAAAGGTTTGGATCACAGATCTGAACCCTTTATATACAGAAATGGAGCTGTGTTTCTGTCGTTTTAGTTAGTAAGCAGCTTGCAGGGCAAGGCTCCCAAAATGCAAGGCCTTCTCTTTGTTTTATAAGACATTTTTTTTTCTGTATGCAGAAGAGAACCCACATTATTTTCCCATTTACACAACAGACAGCGTTGTGTGTCTTATCTCACACTGCGAACACGAAAAGAATCTTGAATCTCGAATCTAGAATCTTATCTCACACTGCGAACACGAAAAGAATCTCGAATCTAGAATCTTATCTCACACTGCGAACACGAAAAGAATCTAGAATCTAGAATCGAAAAGTCATCTAGAATCGGAACTGCTATCTTGTGCTATTTTGTAAATAAAATATAAATCCTGGAATGGAAGGACATCTCCCGCGTGAGATGCTCCCACGATTTTCAAAAACACTTGGTCATTAACATTTGTAACAGCTCGTGCAAAAATCTTTGATCAGTTCTGTATAAATGGGAGTGCTTTGGGGCAATTCGGCACTGACTTTTGGGATTCAGTGAGACTCTTTCTTCTCTCCTGAAGGCCAGCGGTCAGTCCAGGAGCTCCTGTGCGCATGCGTTGTAGGAGAAATCTTTGCCAGTTTATTTGCTTGCTTATTATCTCTTTAGGAAATGAGACTTGTATTGTTTAAAATTCCAGCAAAGCGTCTAGCTTGCGTCTTGCCTGGAGAGCACTGATACTTGACAGGTTTAATAAAGTATAGAATCAGAGAATGTTAGAGTTGGAAGGAACCTTGCAGGTCATCTAGTCCAACCCCCTGCACTCTGCAGGAGCAGAGCTGAAAGATAGCCCTACAACATACCCGAAAGATGGTCATCCAGCCTCCGCTTGGAAATGTGTGGTGAAGGAACACCCACCACCTCCTGAGGCAGTCTGTTCCACTGCTCAACCACCCTGACAGTTAGGAAGTTTCTCCTGATATTTAGCCGGTATCGACTCCCTTGTAATTTCCACCCATTAGATCTAGTCTTGCAATCCAGAGCAAGAGAGGATAGATCTGCTCCATCTTCTACTTGACAGCCCTTCACATATTTGAAGACTGCCATCATTAACAGAAGCAGAAGTTTTGTTTGTCTTTAAAACAACCTTGTAGTGGTCTTTAACTAGCCTTAAGAGGTTCCACTCATTCATTCTTCCTTTGGTACAGGGCAGCCCCTTGGCGGAACGAACCAGGGGTGGGTCGGTCACACACATGCATGTGCACCTGTAGGACCATTTCCCACAATAAGATAAGGCCGAGAGAATCCCTGGAGGGAGAGCAGAGGGTGGGAAGGGAGGGGGCCGGTCACCCCCCTCCAGCCGGACCCCGAAGGTCTGAATGCGCAGTGGCCTCCACGGATTC
>NW_015163227.1:17374-21696 GCF_001447785.1 Gekko japonicus | reverse complement strand
GAGCCCGGGACTTCTCCCCCCCACCCACAAAAAAAGGATAGGCTTGGAGGATAGGCTTCTTGTACAGGCTGGGGCAACATGGTCTTCCTGGCCCGGGATAAGCGCTAAGGTGTCAGATGCTGAACAAAGGCCCTTCTGATCCATGCATCTGTCTCCCACAGGCCGTTTGTCAGCAAAACAGGAACGGGGGGCACCTGGCCTCCATCACGAGCGCGACCCAGACGCAGGCGATCGGCGGTTATCTGTCTCGGGTAAACCAGGACAGGGCTGAAGTGTGGATCGGGCTGCGTCGGAGCCCAGGTTCAAACATGGTAAGAAGGTGCAGCCCAAGGGAGCGGCTGGTGGCTCTGTGTACCTGTACCTTTAAGCAGGGGTCCTTTCGTAGAAAAAGAGGTGCAGGGGCTCATTAGCGTAACTCATTTGCATATGCCACACCCCCTGACATCACTGGAAGTGTGTCAGAAGGCAACACCCACTGCTCCGGCTCCACTGGACTGTTTTGGATTGCTAGCTATTGGGGGGGGGGACTTGCAGGTCTGTCCTCACAGAGGAGGGAGAGCTTGTACATGAATAAAACTTGGTCTTAAAGGTGCCACTGGACTGTTTTGGACTGGGGGGCTGGGGGAAGCTCTGCAATTTACCTGGCTGCTTCTTGCTCTGACTGAGGGCTGCTGGGAGCAGGGGGTGGGGCTTGTTGCATGTGCCCGCCCCCTGGGCTCTTTACTGCCGGAGCTCCACTCCTGTGCGCTTCTGCAGGAAATGACCCCTAATGATATTTCTGGCTATGGCTAACAAAGTGTGGATCAGAACAGTCTTACTCTTGTCGCCCTGTGGATCCAACCAATTGTTTAGGAGTGGTATTTCTGGTAAAAAAGGCAAATGTATATTTGTAATCGAGGAGATATGGGGCTGCGATGGCTCAAGTGGTTAAGACGCTAAACTGCAGACCGGAAGGTCGGTAGTTCGGCCGTTCAAGACCCTGGTGCCGCATGACGGAGTGAGCTCCTGTCTCTGGCCCCAGCTTCTGCCAACCTAGCAGTTCGAAAGCAAGACATTGCAAGTAGATATATAGGTACCGCTTCAGTGGGGAGATAACAGCGTTCCGTGCACCTCGGTGTCTAGTCATGCCGGCCACAGGACCACGAAGAATTCTTGGGACAGCGCTGGCTCTTCGGCTTGGAAACGGAGATGAGCACCACTACCCTAGAGTCGGATACGACTGGCTTTCGAGCAAGGGAAACCTTGACCGAATCAAGGAGATATGATGTGATATTTGAGACCAGAACAGTTGTATAGGTTGGCACTTCCACCAGCGATGGGACAAGTCAGCTTTCTGTCCACAGGGGATCCGCTTCTTTTCTGATAGAAAGGGTTCCCGAATTCCCATCGATGGATAAAGGAAAACAGGCAATCGCATTCTCTGCAAACAAGTTTTCATGGGGAGAATATGAGCTTTCCCTGCTGTCAACACTGACTCAAGCATCCCAACATGCCTCTTCTCTCTTCCTCCTCCTCAGGCCAGTGGCTGGCGGTGGACCGATGGGGCCTTCTTCAGGTACACCAACTGGCTCTCTGGAACACCCAACAATATTGGTGGGAGGCAGCTCTGTGTCGTCCTCACCCCTGGATCAGGTGAGGGAGGAGAATTCATCCTGTCCTGGGCGTGGGAACAGAGACCGAGTTTGGTATATTAATGGCGGGGGTACGATCGAGGGCGGGCCTTGCTTTCTTCTTTGGGAGGCCGGTGAGAGAGGTTGGAGCAAACGCCTTGACTCTTGGTTCTGCGGAGGGGCTCAGCCCCTGGAGGGCTCCGTGTGAGGAGGGTGGCGTTGTCCACTGGTCAGGGGTCGCTGCTAAGTGTGTAATCGGTCTCCTGTGGTGAAGCCCTCACCTTTCCCTGCTTCCCCCAAACGACACTGTATTCTGCCGAGGGGGACATGACCACATGCTCAGCTGCGGTTTCCCTCTCCCTTTTGCGATTTTTTAGGGTATAGGAACTGGGACGATGGCACCTGCGGCATTGGGAGAGCTTTCCTCTGCAAGTGGAGAGCACCTTAGTCCAGGTGCTCCAGATGTGCAGGGGAAGGCCAGGGCCCACTCGGAAGCAAGCCGTGCCTGCCGGATGCCAGACTTCTCTCCTGCACCGTCGACCGAGACCTTTCCGCAAAGCCTCTTCACCAGGAACCACCTTGGTCTCCATCTCGGGGACACCGTTTCCTTCAACGCTGTCTGAAAGTTACACATCCAGAGGAGTTAGCCGTGTTAGTCTGTTGCTGCAAAAGTCAAAAGCCCAGCAGCACCTTTAAGACCAACAGTCTTTATTGTAGCATAAGTTTTCGAGAAACACAGCTCTCTTCATCAGATGTGCGCACCTGACAAAGAGAGCCGTGTTTCTCGAAAGCTTACACTACAATAAAGTTTGTGAGTCTTAAAGGTGCTGCTGGGCTTTTGACGGTTTTGAAAGTTACGCAGGCTTTCTTCTCCTGCTGTTCCGGACTTCTCCTTTTCCTGCCCTGCTTTGCCTGCCAATAAACTTTGCTGAAAGCCCAGTCCTCCTTGGTTTTCCTTCCACCCCAGGAGAGGCACGTCCTGCTCATGGGTTCTGTAAGGGAAGATCTTGTCTCACTAACCTGTTAGTGTTTTTTGAGGGGGTGAACAAACATGTGGACAAGGGGGACCCAATAGATGTTGTTCACCTTGACTTCCAGAAAGCTTTTGATAAAGTTCCTCATCAAAGGCTCCAATTAAACTCAATAGTCATGGGATAAAAGGTGATACCGGAACTCCTCCTAATGAGATGGTTCCGTGGCCCAACTCTGTCTTATGTGTGGCAGTGGGCGTGCGTGAGTAATTACCCGTGTATACAGAGGGCGGATTGCAGAATGAACGCTCCTATTTCCCAGGAATTGAGACAACACACTAAGGTTTAATGAATAAATGTTGTCTTTACTAGGTGGTTCTCAAGCACACGAAAACAGATCCATTCACAGATTCATACAAGTTCCTTTAGTACACAGTAGGTACAGAACACAAATAGTAACGAAAATAATAACTCAGACCAACACTGGGGTCAGACACAGAAGGGTAGCGTTTATACTTATCTGAGTTCCAGTCAAAAAGGAATTCTTCTCAGCAACGCGGATGGGGACAAAAGTATTAACTTTAGGGACTCTATAAACACACGGAATGGTCCTGCCAAAACATGTGTGGGCTCTCTGGTCGCGACTCCAGAGAATTCCTTTAGAATCACCTGCAGTATACTTAAGTTGCAAAGGTGAAGGTATTAGGAGGGATGGGTTAACCAGAGAAACAAAGGCTGTGTTTCTCTTTTTAAAACCTAGTTTTGGGGGTTGGCATAAGGCCAATCTACACCTAAAATCCATCCCCTTCTCTATACCTATAGGTTGGAGGGCTGTGACGCTTTACCTAGAGGGGAGTGGGGCGATATTCAAATTCTAAGCCTAACTTCAATGGGGAGCCATGTGGCAAGGTGTCAAAGTTGTATTCCCATAGCAACCTTTTGACTTGCAGATGTTGGCTTGATCCAGGACGGCAATAACAGGATGTTGTCCTTTTGTGATGCCAAACCAGATAGTGGGGTGCCAAACCAGATATGTGGGGTTACGTGTTATTCCAGGAGATCTGTAATGGTGGGAGACCTGTTGTTTTCCAAGTCTCCAGGCTGAGCTTAATGGCGAAGGTCTTCTTTGTTCCAAGGCATGCTGGGAAGGTGTGGGTACGCACAGGTCCATTAGCATAGGCAGCACAAGCCCTGCTCCTGGCAGCTTCCAGGTGCAAGCATGAGATGCAAAGCGAGCAAATCCAAGACACAGCATTTCCCACATTCCACATACACAAATGCAAAGACATTTTACAGACATGCAGCATCAGCATAGCACACATAATACATTTAAAGCACACATGGTAACAAAGGACAAGTCCTCTTGTGTATCAAAAACTGGCTAATTAATAGGAAACAGGGAGTGAGTATAAATGGGCAATTTTCTCAGTGGAGGGGGGTAAACAGTGGGGTACCGCAAGGTTCAGTACTGGGTCCGATGTTTTTAAACTCTTTCATTAGTGATTTGGAGTTGGGAGTAAGCAGTGAAGTGGCTAAATTCGTGGAGGGCATGAAGTTGTTCAGGGCAGTGAGAACCAGGGAGGATTGTGAGGCACTCCAAAGGGATCTGTCAACGATGGGCGTCAGTGTGGCAAATGGGGTTCAATGTGGCCAAAGTGATACACATTGAAGCCAAAAATCTTAACTATAAATACACGTTAGAATCATAGAATGTTAGAGTTCGAAGGGACCTTGCAGGTCA
>NW_015163227.1:5666-17310 GCF_001447785.1 Gekko japonicus | reverse complement strand
CCCCTGCCCTCTGCAGGAGCACGGCCGAAAGAGAGCCCTACATATCTACAGCATACCCAAAAGAGGGTTGTCCAGCCTCCGCTTGAAAACGTCCAGCGAAGGAGCCTCCACCCCCTCCTCAGGAAGACTGTTCCACTGCTCAACCACTCTTACAGTCAGGAAGTTTCTCCTGATATTTAGCCAGTAACGACTCCCTTGTAATTTCCACCCATTAGACCTAGTCTTGCGATCTGGAGCAAGAGAGAATAGATCTGCTCCGTCTTCTACATGACAGCCCTTCAGATACTTGAAGACGGCGATCATGTCCCCTCTAAGCCTTCTCTTTCCCAGGCTAAACAGACCCAACTCTTTCAGCCTTTCCTCATAAGGAAACTATGTCCTGGTTTCACATCCTTCTCTATGTCACATTCCAAGCTGACATGGTCACTATTCCCCAAGGATCCCACAACATTCACTACATCAACCAGTTCTTCCCTGTTAAAAGGTAAAGGTTCCCTTGCTCGAAAGCCAGTCGAGTCCGACTCTAGGGTTGCGGTGCTCATCTCCGTTTCAAAGCCGAAGAGCCAGCACTGTCCGAAGACGTTTCCGTGGTCATGTGGCCGGCATGACTAAACCCCAAGGTGCACGGAACGCTGTTACCTTCCCACTGAAGTGGTACCTATTTATCTACTTGCAATTTCTTGCTTTCGAACTGCTAGGTTGGCAGGAGCTGGGACTAGAGACGGGAGCTCACTCCATCATGCGGCACACTCGGGTCTCGAACTGCTGAACTACCGACCTTCCACAGCTAGCAGTTCAGCGTCTTAACCACTTGAGCCACCGCAGCTCCTCTCTTCCCTGTTAGTCAGGATTAAATCTAGGATAGCAGATCCTCTGGTTCCCACCTCCACCTTCTGAGAGATGAAGTTGTTTGCAAGACTATTCAAGAATCTGTGGGATGCCCCATGTCTAGCAGAGTTAGATGTTGATGGGGTCTGAACTGGCAGAGACTGATCAAGAGAGAGATCTTGGAGTCATAGTAGACAACTCCAAAACGTCAAGACAGTGTGGGACTGCAATAAAAAAGGCCAACGCTGTGCTGGGGATTATTAGGAAGGGAATTGAAAACAAATCAGCCAGTATCACAATGCCCCTGTATAAATTGATGGTGCGACCTCATTTGGAGTACTGTGTACAGTTCTGGTCACCACACCTCAAAAAGGATATTATAGCATTGGAAAAAGTGCAGAAGAGGGCAACTAGAATGATCAAAGGGTTGGAACACTTTCCCTATGAGGAAGGGTTAGGGCCCTCGGAGCTCTTTAGCTTGGAAAAACAACGGCTGAGGGGTGACATGATCGAGGTTTATAATATTATCATGGGATAGGGCAGGTTGAGAAAGAGGTCCTTTTCTCCCTTTCTCACAAGACAAGAACTTGTGGGCACTCCATGAAATTGCAGAGCAGACAGGTTAGAACGGATAAAAGGAAGTACTTCTTCACCCAAGAAGTGATTGACACATGGAATTCACTGCCACCGGAGGTGGTGGTGGCTGCAAGCATGAGTGACTTCAAGAGGGAACTGGATCAACATATGGAACAGAGGTCCATCAGTGGCTATTAGCCACATGCTATACATAGGAACTCTCAGTCTGGGGCAAGGGATGCTCTGTATTCTTGGTGCTTGGGGGGGAGGCAAGAGTGGGAGGGCTTCTAGTGTCCTGGCCCCACTGCTGGACCTCCTGATGGCACCTGGTGTTTTTGGCCACTGTGTGACACAGAGTGTTGGACTGGATGGGCCATTGGCCTGATCCAGCATTGGCTTCTCTTATGTTCTTACTGCCTGGTCCTTTTAACTGGAGATGCTGGGGATTGAACCTGGGACCTTCAACATCCTGAGCAGATGCCGAACAGGGTAGCCACTTGGCCACAGCCCCTCCTTACAGCTCTCCAGGGTCTCAGGCGGAGGTCTTTCCAATGCAGTCCACGATTATCAAGGCAGCACAGTTGGATCGAAGGGCCAGCTATAAAAGCTATAAAAGCAAATACACACATTGGGAACCAGCCTTGAAATATAATATCGGTGCTGCCCAAGCCAAACAGTGTCACGTGGTGATGATGTGACCCGGCAGCATCCTGGAGAGCCCAGATGGCAACTGGGGAGCCCCTTATCAGTCTTCCTGGTCCTGTGATGCCTCCCCCTTGTGGGTTCCACGTGCTCGCCTTAATCCTGTCTCTGTTCTTCCAGACCTCTCCTGTTTGCTCTGCTGATGTGTGGGGGGCGGGTATTAAGTTCCTTCCCACTTCTACAAGTATAAAGCCCCCCATGAACTGCAGAGAAGGCACCAAGACACCACCTTCTTTAGAGGACGCTGCCATCCCCTAGGTGAGAATGTTTCTTGTGTTTCCCTCTTTCTTTTCATTGGGTTTGAGCTCCAGAGGGCGGCCCTGTCGGTCTGCATTAGAACAGCTGGGGACCAGTCCAGAAGCACCTTCGAGAGACCAAGGAGATTCGGGGGGGGGGGTATGAGCTTCAGTTCCGCTGAAGGGAGCTTTGACTCGCCGAATGTTTATACCCCAAATATCTGGTTGGTCTCTAAGGTGTTTCTGGACCTGAAGTGTTGGGTTTGAGGACTCCCAAGATGGACGTTTATCTGTCAAAGGGTAACAACACCGTTTCCCTTACCGCCACTAGAGCCGTGTCCTTGAAGGGTATGCTTATGGGTGTATAGCATTCCCCATGTCCACGACACTGTGTGGTGGCAGCAAAAAGGTGTGTCTCTGCCCCAGGGTGCCTACAGTCTTTGACTGATAACCAAATCCTGCATCCAATAAGTAACTGGATGCTTGAGATGAGCTTGTAAATGAGCTTGTAAATGTCCTTGATGCATTGTCCTTCAAGCATTGGTTCCAGATCGCAGGAGGTGGTAGTTCCGCTCTATTCTGCTATGGACTCAGGCCTCACCTGGAGTCCTGTGTCCAGTTTTGGGCACCACGTTTTAGGAAAGATGTTGACAAACTCGAGCGTGTCCAGAAAAGGGCAACCAGGATGGTGAGAGGGTTGGAATCCAAGTCTTACGAGGAAAGGCTGAAAGAGTTGGGTATGTTTAGCCTGGGAAAGAGAAGGCTTAGAGGGGACATGACTGCAGTCTTCAAGTATCTGAAGGGCTGTCATGTAGAAGATGGAGCGGATCTATTCTCTCTTGCTCCGGATTGCAAGACTCGATCTAATGGATGGGAATTACAAGGGAGTCGTTACCGGCTAAATATCAGGAGAAACTTCCCAAATGTAAGAGTGGTTGAGGAGTGGAACAGTCTGCCTCGGGAGGTGGTGGAGGCTCCTTCACTGGACGTTTTCAAGTGGAGGCTGGACAACCCTCTTCCGGGTATGTTGTAGGCCGGGCTATTTTGGGGCAGGAACACACAGGAACGGAGTTCCGGCTGGCTTTAGAGTTGGCCACACCCACTACAACCAAAACCTCTGCACGCCTGGCTACAGAGGGAAGGCCTGGAGAAGAAGCAGGGAGGTAAGTTGCAGAGCCCCTACCACCACCTTTCCCAGTCCGCACCGAGGCACAGGGGCCGGGAAAGCCCTGGAAGGATCAGGGAAGCATTTAAATGCCTCTCCGTGACTTCCCCAGCCTGTCCAAGGGCTGGCTTGCCTGGGTAAGCCAAGGGAATACATGGGGTGTGGCCTAATAGGCTAATGAGTTTCTGCTGCTGGGTGTGGCCTATTATGCTAATGAGTTCCTATGAAAAAAGCCCTGGTTGTAGGTATGTAGGGCTCTCTTTCGGCTATGCTTCTGCAGAGTGCAGGGGGTTGGACTAGATGACCTGTAAGGTCCCTTCCTACTCTAACATTCTATGGTTTTGTGGTTCTATGCCCCCTCCTTACTGCTGCTCTGTAATATCCAGTCCTTCCTGTCCATGCATCCAGATGAGAGCCGGTGGTCTGTTCTCCTCACCCAGCCCGTGCAGGGGGTTCTGTCGTCTGGCCAGATAGGCTGGGATGCGGGTGAATATGGGACGTGAAGCCCTTCCTAATTTCCCACTGTGGGCTGTGCTCAGGGAAAACGTCACAGGGCAGCAGAGACAGCCCCTTCTTTAACTGGGGTGGGGTTAGGTGGGGAGACTCCCTGACTCCCAGCTGCTCCAAGGCTGGAGGGCACCCCGTCCACCTGGTGGGCCCCCTTCCCAGAGCCTTTTGTGGAGGGGGAGGTCCGTGCCCAATAAGAAGTCCCATCATCCGGTCACAGGGGAGGATTCAGGGGTCAAAAGAAATTGTGGCCTTGGCCACCAAAGGGCTGCTGCTGGCCATAGTGGTGCATGCCCTGGTAACAACGAGGTTTGATTACTACAATGCACTCTACATGGGGCCTGCCATTGAAGACTGTCTGGCAGCTATGGGTGGTACAGAACGCTGCAGCCAGAGTGTTGACTGGAATGGGTCATCAGGACCATCTCATTCCAGCCTTGTTCCTTCTTCACTGGCTTCCAGTTTGCTTCCCGGCTCCATTCACGGTGCTGGTCTTGACCTTTAAAGCTCCGTACAGCCTGGGACCAACATAACTTTAGCAACCACCTCCTCCAATAGAACCCCCCCCCCCTCCAAACACACCAGACATCTTGGGAGGCCTTGCTGGGGTTGCCCCTGCTATCTTAAGCTGGTCGTGGCACCAAGACTTCGGAACTCCCAGAGACATTTGTCTGTCTCCCCTATTGGTGTCTTTTGCCAGCAGGTGGAGACCTTTTGGTTTCCTCTGGTTGCTGGCCCTCCTTCTGTTTCTGTGTGTTTAACTGAATTATTTTATAATTTTACCTGTATTTCAATGGTTCAGATGTATTAATGTTTCTCTTTATGTTCATGACCTTGTGAACTCTGGTCAGATGGAAAGGTGGCGTAAAAATGTTTTCAGTAAATAAACGGAGGGCGATTTCACACACATGATTTTGGCCTGGGGTGAACTCTCTGTTTCCTCGGGTGCATCTTGTCAGTTTCACACCATTTGACTCACAGCTTGCTTTTGGCCCGGAGTTTTTCCGATTTGCTCCGCATCAGCATGATTCTCAAATCCCAGGATTATCTTTTTGCTTCGCAGTGATCTAGCCCTCCTACCTTCCCCCCTCCCCACTTTTCCCACGCCCATTAGCCCACCCAGGGATGATTTCCTTTGTTTAAACGGGTGAATCTGGAAGCCAGATTGGGGGAGGAGGGGGGGGCAGAAGGAAAGGGGATTCCACCAACAGAAGTGCTTTGCTGACAAAGAGGGGGGGGGGAGGAAGAATGGAGTTTTTTGTGAGGTACTGGCGTTAAACTTGTGAGCAAGCAGCTGTGGAGTATTGTGAACAAAAATTTTACTTTGTGAGCTACTGGCATTAAAGTTGTGAGCAATCAGATCGGCTACTGCACAAATTGTTTTGGTCTGGAGCCATCCTTCCCATGCTAAGGCAAAAATGTGTGAGTTGGAGGCAACAGTTTCAGTCAGGTCTGCACACATCACAGTTAGCCACAGATTTGTGATTTTAAGCATTCAGTATTCGGAAGCACATGCGTCTAAAAGGGGGGGGGGTTGGAGAGAGGATGGGAGGATAGGAGGGGTTTGACGGTTGAGGGGCGGGAGTGGGAGGAGATAGATTGAAGGAAACCACTCCAAGGCTGCAATGCGAAAATGAAAGCCCCGGAGCAGACTGGCTGGAAATGCTTTAAGTGTGAAATTGACAGAAATGATCCGGGGCAGAAAACTGCGACGAAAACCGGGGGTTAGTGCCAAGTGAGAAATCGCCCGGAGTGTCCTCTGCTCCCCAAGAAAGCAAGGCAGAGAATTGCCCACGTTCCGTTGTCCTTAGCCTAAAATCTTGACAAGCTCCAGGGTGCGCAGAACTCACAGAGGCAAAACGTCCCGCAGAGGGGATGCAACGGAAGCCAACAGGGGTCCTCTCAGTCCTGCATTCAAACATCTCCAGGAGTTCAGAATCTACAAATACCTTCCTAAACTGGCCGATAACCACACGTGCGCAGAAAGGCAAGGCAAAAGGCCGTTGCAATGGCAAAGGGTGTGCCTAAAGGCATGGGCGGGCACCAAGGGGGTGGGCCAAGCGGCAGAGGCTGAGTGCCCCCTTCAGCAGTGGGGACTGTTGGGACCAGGTGGACCCCAAGACTCTCTTATTCTTAAGCCCTCCTTCCCTTTGTGTCTCCTTAGGCTACCGTCAAAATGACCCTCTTTGCCGGACTTCTCTTTTGCCTGCTCGGCAGCCTCCTTTCCAGCTCCTGGGCAGCAGGTAAGGCACATTGGTATCCCCTTTGGCATTGGGTGGCAAATCCTCCACATCCAATTGTGGGCTTGCTAATTCTGAAGACAGAGTCAGGATTCAAAGTGATCTAGATAGGCTGCAACAGTGGACTGAGACAAACAAAATGAATTTCAGTAGAGAGAAGTACAAAGTCCTACACTTAGGTACAAAAAAACCAAAGGCACAGATATAGAATGAGAGAGACTTGGCTTGACAGCAGCACATGTGTTACTGGAACTCCCCTTCTAGGATGGTTTCGAAGGCCCAACTCTGTCTTATGTATGGCAGTGGGCGTGCGTGAGTAATTACCCGTGTATACAGAGGGCAGATTCAGAAATGAACGCTCCTATTTCCCAGGAAGTGAGACAACACGCTAGGTTTAAATGTTGTCTTTACTAAATATTTCTCAAGCACACGAAAAACAGATACACTCACAGATTCAGTCAAGTTCCTTTAGTTTACAGTAGGTACAGAAACAAATAGTAATGAAAATAATAAATCAACAGACAATGCGGTAACACACAGAAGGGTTGTGCTTATACTTATCTGAGTTCAAGTAGGGAAGGGATTCTTCTCAGCAACAAGAATGGGGACAAAAGTACTGAACTTTAGGGACCCTATAAACACACAGAATGGACCAGCCAAAACACGTGTGGGCTCTCTGGTCGCGACTCCAGAGAACTCCTTTAGAATCACCTGCAGCGTACTTAAGTTGCAGAGGTGAAGGTATTAGGAAGGGTGGGTTAACCAGAGAAACAAAGGCTGTGTTTCTCTTTTTAAAACCTAGTTTTGGGGGTTGGCATAAGGCCAATCTACACCTGAGATCCGTCCCCTTCTCTATACCTATAGGTTGAAGGGTTGTGACGTTCTACCTAGAGGGGAGTGGGGCAATATTCAAATTCTAAGCCTAACTTCAATGGGAGCCATGTGGCAAGGTGTCAAAGTTGTATTCCCATGGCAACCTTTGATTTGCAGATTGATGGCTTGATCCAAGAAGGCAATAACAGGATGTTGTCCTTTTGTGATTCCAAACCAGATAGTGGGGTTACGTGTTATTCCAGGAGATCTGTAATGGTGGGAGACCTGTTGTTTTCCAAGTCTCCAGGGTGAGCTTAATGGCGGAGGTCTTCTTTGTCCCAAAGCATGCTGGGCAGGAATGGGTATGCATGTGTCCATTTGCATAGGCAGAGCAGACCCTGCTGGTCCAGGTGCAATCATGAGATGCAAAGCAAGCACAAACACACAGCATTTCCCAACCCCACATACACAAATGCAGAGACAGTTACAGACATGGCATCAGCAAAACACAAATAAAGCACACATGGTAACACATGTGAAAGGGATCTGGGTGTTCTGTGGTTCATCACGAGCTAAACATAAGCCTGCAGTGCGATGTGGCTGTGAAGAAAGCCAATGCAGTCTTAGGATGCATTCACAGAAGCCTTGTGTCCAGATCACGGGAGGTGGTCGTTCCGTTCTATTCTGCTATGGACTCAGGCCTCACCTGGAGTCCTGTGTCCAGTTTGGGGTACCACATTTTAGGAAGGATGTTGACAAGCTCGAGTGTGTCCAGAAGAGGGCAACCAGGGTGGTGAGAGGGTTGAAATCCAAGTCTTACGAGGAAAGGCTGAAAGAGTTGGGTATGTTCAGCCTGGGAAAGAGAAGGCTTAGAGGGGTCATGATTGCAGTCTTCAAGTATATGAAGGGCTGTCATGTAGAAGATGGAGCCAATCTATTCTCTCTTGCTCCAGATTGCAAGACTAGATCTAATGGGTGGAAATGACAAGGGAGTCATTACCGGCTAAATATCAGGAGAAACTTCCTAGCTGCCAGAGTGGTTGAGCAGTGGAATGGACTGCCTCGGGACGCAGATCCTTCGCTGGACGCTTTCAAGCGGAGGCTGGACGATCATCTTCTGGGTATATTGTAGGGCTATCTTTCGGCTATGCTCCTGCAGAGTGCAGGGGGTTGGACTAGATGACCTGCAAGGTCCTTCCCAACTCTAAAATTCTATGAGTCTATGAAAGCTTCTGCCCATGGAGATGTCAGGGCCTGAAGTTCACCTTTTGGACACACGGGGGTGCTATGAGCACAACAATTATCCGAGGAAAGGCGGCAGAGCTCTTTGCTTTAGAAGCTCTTATGGAAAGGAATGTGCCTGATCTCACAGTGCAGTCCTACACAGAGTGACAACTGTCCAGGCCCACGTGCCCCTTTGCAGGAGGGAAATGTCCAGATTCATGCACACCAGTGGGAACCAGCCTCTGGCCTGGACGGAGACTGACCAGCTCCGTTCCATGAGTGGGAATTTGAACCTGGGTCTCTCTTACCTAGACTTGGTCTGACACAAGAAGAAGAAGGAAGAGGAGGAGGAAGAAGAGATTGGATGTCTGGTGTGGTGGTTAGGAGTGCGGACTCTAATCTGGGAGAACCGGGTTTGATTCCCCACTCCGTCACATGCAGCTGCTGGTGTGACCTTGGGTCAGTCACAAGTTCTCTCGGAGCTGTTCTCTCCAGAGCAGTCCTTGAAAGAGCTCTTGCAGCGCCACCTACCTCACGGGGTGTCTGTTGTGGGGTGGAGAAGGAGATTGTAAGATACTCTGAGGCACCAAGTGAAGGGCGAGGTATAAATCCAATCTCTTCTTTCTCCTCCTCTTCCTTCTTCTTCTTGTATCAGACCAAGTCTAGGTAAGAGAGACCCAGGTTCAAATTCCCACTCATGGAACAGAGCTGGCTGCTTTAAGACTAGTCATATGCTTTCAGTTGGTGGATGGTGATGCCTCCAGGCCCTCCTGTTCCAATTTGAAGGGGGGGGGAATGGAGACTCCATCCGCCGAGGCGGCTTTAGCGGCAAGGACTGGTAGTGTCGAAGAGGGCTGTACTCCTGTGGCTCACTGGAAGAACATTTGCTTGGCATGCAGAAGGTTCAATCCCTGGCAGCATCTCCAGTTCAAAAGGACCAGGCAGGAGGTGATGGGAAAGACCTCCACCTGAGACCCTGGAGAGCTGTCAAGAGGGGCCGTGGCTCAGTGGCAGAGCCTCTGCTTGGCATGCAGAAGGTCCCAGGTTCAATCCCCGGCACCCCCAGTTCAATGGACCAGGCAGGAGGTGATGGGAAAGACCTCCACCTGAGACCCTGGAGAGCTGTCAAGAGGGGCCGTGGCTCAGTGGCAGAGCCTCTGCTTGGCATGCAGAAGGTCCCAGGTTCAATCCCCGGCACCCCCAGTTCAATGGACCAGGCAGTAGTTGATTATGCCTGCTGAGACCTTGGACAGCCGCTGCCCGTCTGAGTAGACAATACCAACCTCGACAGACCCAGGACCTGATTCCGTTGAAGGCAGCTTCCTGTGTCCAAGAGGAGCCCCATAAGCCCAGCAGAGCTTCCCTACCTCATCGTTTCTCTCTCTCTTTTCCTGCAGTTCCACAGGGCAGAATGCAGGCCAGGTCCCGCTGCCCTTCGGGCGCTCACTCCCAGAAGGAAGGTGTGGCCTGGTTCTGCTACGAGTTCTACGAATACGCGCTGTCCTTTGAGGATGCTGAGGTGAGTGATGGCGGGTGGCCAGAGGCCGAGGGAATCCCTGGAGGGAGAGCAGAGGGTGGGAAGGGAGGGGGCCTGTGTGACTGCACAGCGGCCTGCAGGAGTCCCACCCTGAGACAGCCGCTGTGCGTCCTCCTGTTCCTGAGTTCAGCAGTTGCTCCAGACCTGAGCCTGGGACCAATGCGCCCTCTAAGCTGTGGAGTCTACTTTGTGAGCTCCTGGCATTCAAGTGGTGAGCGAGCCATTTGGCTGCTGCATCAGTTAGTTTTCTCTGGAGCCGTCCCTTCCTGAGCCAAGGCAAAAATCTGTGAGCCAGAGGATAAAAAATGGTGAGCTGGCTCACACCAACCCAGCTTAGAGGAAACACTGCCTGGGACTTGTATCCCCCCCCCCCCCCAAGGAGAGGGCTTGGGCCTCTTGCGCCCCCCTCCCCCCCCCCCCAATGGATAGGCTTGGAGCTCTTGCCGACTGCCGGCATTATTGTCAGGGGCGCTCTTCGGGAAGGGGGAGGTGTCAAACTGCTTCCGATCTCAACATTCATGCCCTGCCCTGAGGGGCGGGAACGCAAGTCTCCCACTCAGAGGGAGAGCTGGTGGTCGAAGAAGAGACTGGATTTATACCCCCTGCCCTTCACTACCCGAAGGAGTCTCAGAGCAGCTTAGTTTACTTTCCCTTCCCTTCCCCTCCCCACAACAGACACCCTGTGAGGGAGGTGGGGCTGAGAGAGCTCTCTCGAGGACTGCTCTTGAGAGAACAGCTCTGAGAGAAGAAGAAGAGATTGGATTTATCCCCCGCCCTTCACTACCCAAAGGTGTCTCAGAGCAGCTTACAAACTCCTTCCCCTTCCCCTCCCCACAACAGACACCCCCTGTGAGGGAAGTGGGGCTGAGAGAGCTCTGACAGAAACGGCTCTTTTTCAAGGACAGCTCTTGTCAGAACTACGGCTTTTCCCCTTTAAGATGAGTTAGTGTGAGCTAGCTCACAGATTTTTAGCCTCCAGCTCACACTTTTTTGCCTTGGCTCAGGAAGGGATGGCGCTCCAGAGCAAACTAATTGATGCAGCAGCCAAATCGCTCGCTCACAACTTTAATGTCCGTGGCTCACACAGTAGAATTTTGGCTGACAAGATTCCACGAATTAGAGGGAGCATTGATTACAACCAGGGCTATTTTTGGGCAGGAACGCACAGGGACGGAGTTCCGGCTGGCTTCAGAGTTGGCCACACCCACTACAGCCAAAACCTCTGCGTGCATGGCTAACGAGGGAAGTCCTAGAGAGCAACACCCCCTGATGGCTTTGAGGCGGGGGGGCGGGGGGGCAGGCGGGGCCCCTGGAAGGATCAGGGTGCCTGGGCAAGCCAAAGGAAGGCAGTTTAAACTGCCTTCCCTTCCCTTTAAGGGGGGACTTTCCAGGGCTCCCCGCAGTCACGGGGCTCCCGGGCAAGCCAAGGGAAGGCATGGGGGTGTGGCCTAATATGCTACTGAGTTTGTGCTGTTGGATGCTAATGAGTTCCTGCTGGGCTTTTTCTACAAAAAAAGAGCCCTGATTACAACTGAACTCCAGACAATAGAGATCAGCTCCCCTGGAGAAAATGAGTGCTTGGGACAGTGAACTCCATGGGTGTCCTACCCTGTTGAATTCCCAGCTCCCCCGAATCCTACCCTCCCTGTGCTCCACTCCGAAGGCCCCAGCAATTTCCCAGCCTGAAGTTGGCAACCCTAGCTTGCTGGTGAGTTGAGGGTTTATCCTGCAGATAGAAGCTTCTTCTGGGCAACATGGTCTTCCTGGCCCGGGATAAGCGTTAAGGTCAGAAGGTGAGTGAAGAGCCTTCCGATCC
>NW_015163227.1:1626-5611 GCF_001447785.1 Gekko japonicus | reverse complement strand
CTCCATCATGAGCGAGACCCAGACACAGGCGATCGGCAGCTATGTCTCTTTGGTAAACCAGGACGCGGTTCACGTGTGGATCGGGCTGCGCCGGAGCCAGACTTCAGACCTGGTAAGACAGCGCTGCTCACGGGAGGGGCTGGTGGCTCCGTGGAAGAGCCCCCGGTGATCCTTTCACGCTCTCCAGAAGAGTCACGGCCTAATACACTTAAAAAAAAACTTTTAAAAAGTTTATTGAGAAATTTGTCAACTTTACGACAAAACTTATCGGCTTGTCTACATAAACTACAGAGTGGTTTTCAACAGCCTCAATGCAGATAAAACTTAGAAGTACGACATAATTTTACCATCTCCCTTATAAATAAAAGCCGAATGGTGGTGGCACTTCTCTAGAACATTCCACACGCTCCAAAATGGCCTGGCTCTCTGATCTGTCATTCAGAGGGTCTCCCTGTCCACTGGCTGCTTTGCCTGAGTCCTGCCTCCAACATTCTATGCTCTTCCTCTTCCCCCCCATAGCCAGTCAGAACACAGAGGCTATTTGCATATGCAGCCTCATTGGCCTCTGCCTTGGAACACAGAGGTCTGCTGAGGTGGCCCCTGTATGACAGCCAATGTGACGTAGCAGTCAGGGCTTCAGAGCACGGGAGAGGCTGCAGGTGTGTGGGGGGTGGAGAGCTGAAGAGTGAGGGGAAAATAAAGGTAGGTTGATGATTGGCTGGGAAGGAGATAGGGTTGCCAACTCCAGGTGGGAAATTCCTGGAGAGGTGAGGGATGGAGTCTGGAGAGGGTGAGGTTTCAGGAGGCGTGGGACCTCGGACAGGTACAAAGCCATAGACTCCACCCTCTAAACCAACTATTCCCTTCTGGGGAACCGTCGTTGCCAATTTCCAGGGGAGGGCTGGAGACCACTCAAAATTACAACTGTTCTTTAGGTAGCAGAGATCAGTTCCTCTGGAGAAAATGGTGGACTCAGTGTCATTATACCCTGCTGAGGTCACCACAGCAAATTGACACTGAGTGTCCAAGGCCGGGACACCCGCCCAGAGCCTCTTTCTAGAGGCCGTTGTATTTATTTCCACAACCGACCTTTTTCCTAGTTGTATATATCTACCTTTATCAGCCGGTATCTTTGAAACGAGTGTTTGCTCAGACTAAAGGGACGCAGCTTAGAAATGTAGCCATTCCATGTCACTGGGATCTGAGGGTATCAGATCGTTTCCCATCAAATAATGGACTGTCAAGACCGCATTCAGGAAAGCGATTGGGAAAAGATGAAAGAATCTCCAAATACCTCATCAAAGATATTTGCTATTAAATTCAATATCTTTAAAGTCTTGAACAGGTGGTACATGCCCCCTATTAGATTACACAGAATATACCCAGAGGTACAAAAATATTGTTGGAAAAATTGTGGAAATGTGGCTGATTATATCCACTGTTGGTGGCACTGCTCAGTAATTAATAACTTTTGGAAACAAATAATAGCGCAAATCCAGTTAATAACGGGACGTGACCTACCTTTCACTCCAGAAACAGTTCTGCTGGATATCTGGCCGACTGTATCTGAAACAAAAACAAGAAGAAAAACAATTATGACCTTAACTGCGATTGCAAGAATTAATATTGCGCAAAAATGGAGAGAGAAATTGGGGCCCAGTTTATATGAATGGCAAAATAACGTCTGGAAAAATAGTAGCAAGTTCACAGATTAAACACAAAGAGTTTCAATCAATGTGGCTCCCAATTGTTGAATATCTCACAATAGGGGAAATTCTCCCCAAAAATAAACACTACCAAAGTTTGTTGTACTTTTAATACAAACTGTTTGCATTGTTATGTAATGGTACTTTGAAAAACTACTAGAAAAACTGTATTATGTTAAATGTTATGCTGCATTGATGCTGTTGTATCAGCTGTTTTTATAAGTATGTTTTGTTTGTTTTTGTCTAAAAAATAAAAAAAAGACATTGAAAAATATCTATATTGGCTCATGGGAAACCACGTGCGCACAACTTTACAATGAGCGCCTGCAGAATTAGGTGGGTGTCTTGCATAGGTGTCCGCTATTTTGTCCATTATAAAATGCACAGCCTCATACACATAACTGGCAATGCTGCAGCAACAATTGTGTATGTTATGTGCGTACACACACACACACACTTGCCATCAATGGATTAAAAAAAAGAGGCAACAGAATTCTCTGCAAACGAGTTTTCACAAGGAGAATATGAGCTTTTCCTGCTGTAAATGTTGACTCACATATCCCAACATGCCCTTTTTCTCCTCCTCCTCCTCCTCCTCCTCAGGCCCGTGGCTGGCGGTGGACAGATGGGACTGTCTTCAGGTACACCAGCTGGGACCCTAATGAGCCCAACAACGTTGCGTGGAAAGAGTACTGCGTCGCCCTCGTCCCTGAATCAAGTAAGGGAGGAGAATTCATCCTGTTCTGGGCATGGGAACAGAGACCATGTTTGGTATATTAGTAATGGAAAAGATCAAGGGAGGACCTTGCCTTTTTCTTTGGAAGGCAGGTTAAATGGGGTGGAGCCTTAACTCCTGGTTCTGCGGAGGGGCCCAGCCCCTGGAGGGCTCTGTCTCAGGAGGGTGGCGCTGCCCGCCACTAGTCATGGGTCGCTGCTAAGTTTGCAGTCAGTTTCCTGTGGTGAAGCCCTCACCTTTCCCTGCTTCCCCCAAACGACACTGTATTCTGCCGAGGGGGACATGACCACATGCTCAGCTGCGGTTTCCCTCTCCCTTTTGCGATTTTTTTAGAGTATAGGAACTGGAATGATACCCCCTGCAGCACTGAGAGACCTTTCCTCTGCAAGTGGAGAGCACCTTAGTCCAGGTGCTCCAGATGTGCAGGGGAAGGCCAGGGCCCACTCGGAAGCAAGCCGTGCCTGCCGGATGCCAGACTTCTCTCCTGCACCGTCGACCGAGACCTTTCCGCAAAGCCTCTTCACCAGGGACCACCTTGGTCTCCATCTCGGGGACACCGTTTCCTTCAACGCTGTCTGAAAGTTACATATCCAGAGGTGTTAGCCATGTTAGTCTGTTGCTGCAAAACTGTCAAAAGCCCAGCAGCACCTTTAAGACTAACAGACTTTATTGTAGCATACGTTTTCGAGAAACACAGCTCTCTTCATCAGATGCGTGACCTGACGAGGAGAGCCGTGTTTCTCGAAAGCTTACGCTACAATAAAGTTTGTGAGTCTTAAAGGTGCTGCTGGACTTTTGACAGTTTTGAAAGTTACACAGGCTTTCTACTCCTGCTGTTCCGGACTTCTCCTTTTCCTGCCCTGCTTTGCCTGCCAATAAACTTTGCTGAAAGCCTCCAGTCCTCCTTGGTCTTCCTTCCACCCCAGGAGAGGCATGTCCTGCTCCTTCCATGAGCCCCATTGGCTGGGCTGAGGTTTGTGCAATCCCAGATCAGGATCTGCAGACAGGTACAACTTGCCCGCTTCCCCCAGGGCCATGCTCGCTGCAATCTCTGGGTCGTCTGCAGTGGGGAATTTGACAGAAGCACTCCCCACATTGGCCACTGGGGGCAGTAATGGCGTACATTTCTCTGGATTCCATGTGTGGCGTTACCCGGACTAGGTCTAGGCTTGCCAACCTCCAGGTGGGCCCTGGAGATCCCTCGGAATTACAGGTGACCTCCGGGCAATAGAGATCAGTCCCCTGCAGGAAATGGCTGCTTTGGTGGGTGGACTTTATGACATTAATCCCCCCAGTGAGGTCCTTTCCTTCCCCCAAATCCACCCTCCTCAGGATCCACCTCCAAATCTCCAGGAATTTCCCAACACGGAACCGGCATCCCTAACTAAGGATAATCTGTCAGAGCCCCACCCACCTCACAGGGTGTCTGTTGTGGGGAGGGGAAGGGAGAGGAGTTTGTGAGCCGCTCTGAGACTCCAAGTGAAGGGCGGGGTATAAATCCAATCTCTTCTTCTTCTTCCTCTTCCTCTTCCTCTTCTTCTTC
>NW_015163227.1:0-1326 GCF_001447785.1 Gekko japonicus | reverse complement strand
AGACCGACAAGGAAGCTCAGTGTCACTACACAGAGGGAGGCAAGGGCAAACCACCTTTGCGTATCTTTTTTCCTGACCTGCATGGCCCAGGCTGGCCCGATCTCACGAGATCTCGGAAGCTAAGCAGGGTCGGCCCTGGTGACTGCTTGGACGGGAGACCATCAAGGAAGCCCAGGGCCAGTACGCAGAGGCAGGCAATAGCAAAACACCTCTGTCTGTCTCTCGCCTTGACCTCGATGGCCCAGGCTGGCCTGATCTCATCAGATCTCGGAAGTTAAGCAAGGTCGGCCATGATTAGTACTTGGGTGGGAGGCCAACAAGGAAGTCCCGGGTTCTTATGCCGAGGCAGGGAAAGGCAAACCGCCTATGTTTGTTTCTTGCCTTGAAAACCCCGTGTGGCTCACCATAAGTTGGCTGTGAGCTGGCAGCACAATACGTAGATACAAGGTGCCACAAAACCCTCCATTCCCCCCCCCAAAAAAAGGCCACATTATTTATTTATCTATTTATCTACAGCATCTTCATTTCCCTGGCTTTTCCCCACACAACATGGATTCAAAGTGTCTTAAGTTGTTAAGGAATAAAAACATCACATTCCACCAGGACTTAAAAATCGCATTGCCCACCCCATAAACCCTGAACAACAAACCCAATTGCCACCAGTAAACGGAGGCACAGGAAATAAATGGATTCCACATCCCAAAATCAACATCCCGAGGTAGTTTGCATACCTCAGGGGGGAAAGGTCCTCTTTAACAACTAGAGCCCAATCTGTGTCTAGCATTTGCTCCGTACCAACCCCACACTGGACCAGGAGGAGCTGCGGTGGCTCAAGTGGTTAAGATGCTGAACTGCAAGCTGTGGAAGGTCGGTCGTTCAGCCGTTCGAGACCCGGGTGCTGCCGCATGGCGGAGTGAGCTCCCGTCTCTGGCCCCAGCTCCTGCCAACCTAGCAGTTTGAAAGCAAGAAATTGCAAGTATATAAATAGGTACCACTTTGGTGGGAAGGTAACAGTGTTCCGTGCGTCTTGGTGTTTAGTCATGCCGGCCACATGACCACGGAAACGTCTTCGGACAGCGCTGGCTCTTCGGCTTTGAAACGGAGATGAGCACCGCAACCCTAGAGTCGGACTCGACTGGCTTTTGAGCAAGGGAACCTTTGCCTTTACCTTTACCAACCTCACACTGGAACAGAAAAAGATACGGCTCAAAACCACATTCAAATACCCCGGGCCAACACTGTACTGACTGCAAAGTCACCCCTGAACGGCCATGAAATGGCCAGAAATCAATGCCGGCGGCTACCATAAAACTGAGAGATCAAAGG
>NW_015163226.1:78102-79240 GCF_001447785.1 Gekko japonicus | reverse complement strand
GCTCCAAGCAGCCATTCTCTCACAGTAATTGCCGCAGTGGCGGCCATTTTAGGAGAGTTCCCTGGTCAGCCATTTTGGGACTGTCCTTCAGGAGGCCTTTAATTGAAGGGAGGTCCGGGGGACCAATTAGGTTTGAAATGGCACTCTCTTTACTTATTTTTATTACAACATTTTCATGCTGGCTTTCCCCCTGATTGAAGATTAAGGGGTGAATAATTGTATGCTTACATGCCAGCTTTATTACCTCTCTGTATAAGGGGAATGCCCTTGAGCTGACCTAACACCTGATCTGCACCCAGGTCCCTGACGCATTTGAACCTGGACACTGAGATAAACTTGGGACACTGAGATAAACCTGGACACCATGAATATTTGACTGGTGCGGTGGGCAGGTGTAGCTCAGTGGTGGAGCATCTTCTTGGCATGCAGAAGGTCCCTGGCTCAGTCCCCGCCATCTCCAGTTAAAAGGTCCAGGCAGGAGGGGATGGGAAAGACCTCCGCCTGAGACCCTGGAGAGCCATGAAGTGGGGCTGTAGCCCAGTGGCAGAGCTTCTGCAAACTAGCTGCTGGAGTGGCTTGTTTCAGTCAGAGCTGTTCTCTCATAGGACGGTTCTGGAAGGAGCTCTTTCGGCCCCACCCATCTTGCAGGGTGTCGGTGGTGGGGAGGAAGAGATCAGTGAACCCTCTAAGCTGAGTAGGTGTGGGCTAGCTCACACCTCTGGATCACACAGTTTTGTCTTGGCTCAGGCTGGATGGCTCCAGAGCAAACTGGTTTATACAGTAGTCAAATCACTCGATCACAACTTTGGTGCCAGTGGCTCTCAAGGTAGAATTTTGCTCACAAGACTCCACAACTTGGAGGGAGTATTGGAAGAGATGTGTATCAGTGGCAGACCATCTGCTTCGCAAGCATATGGTCCCGGGTTCCATCTCGGCATCTTTATTTGAAGGATTTGGAGATGGTGAGGTGACAGACCTCTGCCTAAGTCCTGGAGAGCCTTTGCAGGTCTGAGCAGGCAATACTCATTTTATTAAGCTTTAAAGCATACAGTGCTATCAAAGGGGCTATTCCTTAGGAAGAATAACAATGTTTACCTGCTTATTGCAGCAGGGCTTATTTATAATTGAGACTGTATAC
>NW_015163226.1:74320-77217 GCF_001447785.1 Gekko japonicus | reverse complement strand
TGGAGGCAGTTCTGCCCACTCACTTGCTGCTTCACCATGAGGGACAATACCATGGTGCTGCAACCGGGGGCTGACCTTGTGATGATAGGAGCAAGGTGGCCCGGGTGCAGATAGTCTGGTGGGCTATGCTCCTTCACCATGAGGGACAATGCCATCGTGCTACATACCGGGGGCTGACCTTGTGATGATAGGAGCAAGGTGGCCTGGGTGCAGATAGTCACGTTGGTGAAATTTGGGGACCCCCACTAGGCATAAGGAAAGCCGGCGGCCTGGGATGCAGCTGGTCTGCCTGCAATGCTGCAGCACCAGCGGTGGGGTAGCCTAGAGGGTCCTTGGTGCTTGGCATTTAGGTAGATGAAAAGCCAATTGGTAGCCTAAATGCCGGTGGCTTGGGCCTCTTCTTATTGTACCCTGACATACGGTTCAAGTTAAAAGACCTGTATAGGGAAGATGGGGCGCACCTCTTTAACAAGGGCAACAATATATCTTTGCAGATTTGAGGCAAGGGGTGCTGTTGGCGCTGATCGCTTGGTGGGGGCGAAGGCCTAAGCAGAGGCTTGGCCTTTGCTATGGTGGGGTAGCGCGATCAGGAAGTTGAAAACGGTGAGCATCTGGGCATTATTAAAGGAATTAAAGGGTCCTCCAATAACAGCTTTCGGGCCTTTGTGGCTCAAGGCTGGGAAGGGGTGATCTTCCTTAGAACAATCTAGCCCAGCCTATCTCAGCAGGCCTTCCGGCTTCTGGGGTGGTGGGTCAGGGGGTTCTCCTAAATATGCCAAGACGCTGGTCGAGAACTACATTGGGTGGTTTCGAGATCAGGGAAGGTGCATCACCCAGAAGGAGATGAAGGTGGTCATGAGTTTGACACTGGTCATATTCCTCAGTACATTTTTAGAAGCACCTCGCCAGTTGTTTGATTACAAATAATTAATAAAGTGGTACTTGTTAAATCCATATTGGTGTCCGTCTCTTCATTCCAACTGTGGAGGCAATGGGGCCCTCCTGCAGGACACCATCAGCGACTGCAGGTAGGGCCAAATTCTGTTACCTTCAGTCTTTTCCAGCATCAGCATCTTCTCCAGTGAGTGCTCCCTTCTCGCTTGGTAGCCAAAGTATTTGAGCTTTAGCTTCAGTATCTGGCCTTCCAGGGAACAGTCAGGTTTCATTTCCTTTAGGATTGACTGATTTTATCTCCTTGCAGTCCAAGGGACTCTCAAAAGTCTTCTCAAGCACCATAATTCAAAAGCATCTATTCTTCGGTGCTCAGCCTTCCTTATGGTCCAGCTCTTGCAGCCATACATTACTACTGGGAATACCATCGCTTTGACTACTAGAGTGAGCAAGCATGTGCAGCCACTGCTGAGCTGGCTACATATGCGTAATCTTCAGGGGGGCTGAGGGATGCGAGCCCTCCCCCGAACTTTTCCAGTCCTCCCCAGCACCCAGACAGAGCTTTACCACCCCCCCACCCCCCACCATTTTAAAAGTGGAGGGTTTTTCCCCCTCCGCTTTCTGAGACTTCGGGTGGGTTGGGACTGGGAGGAAAGTCAGGGTGGGGGCTTGCTTCCTGCCCCACCCCCAGCTCCCAGCAGCCCTCAGTTCAGCTTGGAGGAGCTGGAGCTTGGCGGCTGCACATGGAGTGGCTTTGCAAGGGGGGGTCGGCCGCGGGGGTAGTTTGCTCCCTCGTCCCCAGCCTATGCTGCAGAGACTCAGAGCCCCTGGGATGGAAGGAGGTGTGCCTCTTCACTGTCTGGTGCCTCCACCGCCGGGCAGCTGGGAAATGCATGCACCAAAGTGTGTTCCCGTTAAGGTGAGTCCCGTGCGCTATGTGCACTAATTTTTACTCTTGAGCACACAGCTGTTTGGCTGAGGAGAGAGACAGCACACCAGAGGTACAAGCTTTCCTGTGGTTTTGAATTTACAGTAATTAGACTGGGGGGGGTTGATACTAACTGTCATTTTCTATTTGTTTTACATTTTGTTTTAAAGTTTACATATTTGTTTATTCATTTCCCGATATATTTGTGTGCATTCATGCCATAGCTTGGCTCAGTTTCTTCTCTAGTTGGTGCTTTCCCCTTTAAATGTTGACTCTTGTCTCAGCTGCAGAGTTTATTTCTTTGTTGCCTGTCCTTGCCTTACTGATTTATTGTACTCAGCTGCTTGATTTCTTTACCTTTTCTCTGTTATACAAATCCACCCCCACCCTCCCTTTGGGTTTCATTGAGTGGTGAATAGGGTGAGTGGACTCCTCCACTTCATTTAATTTTACACTTGCCAAAGCATCTCTCTCTCTCAAGAGTTTTTGATATTTGATTTTCTTTCTCCCTTTCCTCTGCATTGGAGATTTGATATTGAGGCTTCTCTGCAGTTGGAATGAAGAACAGCTTAGAGGCTTTTTCTTGGGGGGGTCCTTTTGATTACCATCTGAAGAAGTGTGCTTGCACATGAAAGCTTATACTTTGAATTAAACTGTTGGTCTTAAAGGTACCACTGCACTCAGACTTTGTTCATCTTACTCTCAATTAGGTTCTATTCCCCCCTCTATTCTGTTTTGTTGTTTTACTCCAGTTTTGTTTTAATTTGTTCTCAATTTGCTCTCAGTTTCTTTTAAAGTTGAGACTGACAGGGAGTGGGACATGTATTCATTTTCTTTCCCCATAAGGGTAGTAATTTTAAAAGTGTTGATTTTAACTTTAATTCTAATAATCTCAATTACCTTTATTCTAAATAATGGATTATCTAACTAGCAACAGTCAGACTGCAAAGCCTCTGTTAGGCCCAACGTATTTGCTGGGCTCCATTTTACATTTTTGGGGAAAGTGTGTCTCTATTTTATTTTACTTGGGTCTATAAATCCTTGATTGAGAACAGTTGTTTTTTTTCCCCATTGGGGG
>NW_015163226.1:9274-73810 GCF_001447785.1 Gekko japonicus | reverse complement strand
CTCAGAGGTATAACACAGTAAGATGGAGTACTCTCTGTGTCAAGGTGAGAAGAAAAGAAGGCCTTTACACACCTTCTCACCTTGACACAGAGAGTACTCCATCTTTCTGTGTTATACCTCTGAGGATGCCAGTCACAGCTGTTGGCGAAACATCAGGTCCTACAGTGCCAAGACCACGGTCATACAGCCCGGAAAATCTACAGCAGCTAACTACCCCTACAGACTTTTCTGTGTTGCCCTCCTTACTTTCAAATTTGTGACCATTTGTTTGTCTTATGCACATGGTATGTATATCTGCAGATATTAAAGTGACTATTCTAAAAATGAATTTAAATAAAGGACACAGCAGGAGACCACTGAGATACCACTATAGCCACTGGCCAACTCCCACCTTTTTCTGAGTTTAGCCCAGCCCAGGGGCATGGCTAGGGGGGTTCCCAAGGGTTCCCAGGCCCCCCTACATTTCTGGGGAGTCCTTTCCTAAATCCCACATGGTTCCACTTCCATAGATAGTGACAATGGCCTGTGATGTCACTGGGCCTCGGTTCTTTTAAGGACCTGGCATATCAATGCCTCTGGCCCAGCCCCCCCTGGGAATTTGGAAAGTCTACGCCCCTGGCTGGCTAGCTGAGCCCCAGAGGGGACAGGTGCATGTGGTCACTGCCAAGTCATTGCCCAGAACCTGCAGAGCAGGTAAGCACATGCAGCTGCTGTTTTCTTCCCCCTCCATTGGTGCAGGGCCATGGGTACCAGTTGCCCTGGATACCTTGTAGTTAAGACTGTCTCTGATGTTAGGATGTCATCACTCTCAATTACCACAAAGTAGACACTTTCACAAGACAATTTTAAAGGGAGAAATACCACCATCTTCCCCTTCTAAGACTGTAGCTGATATAATGGAAGAGTAGTCATTTGGGATCTACGATCTTCATGTAAATGGTATGTCAGTAGTGTTGCATAAGTAAAATTGGTATGGCCTTTATCTCTCACTTTTAATACAATGGCCTTTATCTCTCACTTTTAATACAATGGCACAGACTAAAATACAAACATAGATTGCAAGCTGCTGAGGACGTGATAATAGACGAACTAGAGTATATGGTGCTTTATGCATTATCATTTGAATGGCACCCTAATGAACTGGAACATATTATATCTAAAGTCAAGGCAGAGGCACCTCTAAAACTATCTTAGGAGCTTAGTTGAGGCTTTTTAAAGATATATGAGGATCAGTGTATTGATTTAAACTAGAGATCTATAACCCTCATAAAAAATCTCTGGTTTGTTCTTTCAGGATTTAAATTTAATAAAATGTAATAATAAATAACCCCTACAGAGAGAGGGTCTTTTCTGTTGCGAAGAAATATATCCTCAAAAAAAATTAAATGCTGTAACTGGTGAAAAAGTAACACTATAGTGATGGTAAAAGTGATTTAAATACACATTCTTTGCATTCTGATATATTTGTTTTCAGGGCAAAAAAATTAATGTTCAAACCACATGAGACAGTTACTTCTGGAAGAATACAATAACTGAACATGTTAAGCCTGGTTGATACCTACCAAGATGTTGAGAAATGAAAAATGAGCATTAAAGCCCTATTCTCTGGTACCACATTCATAGCTAGTGTGCCATAATTAATATGTGCATTTAGTTTCTGCTTTAATATGGATGAGTGTACTTTGATTCTGCATTCATAAGCACAAGTGCACTAATGCTTTGTGCACTAATGGTATCTAATGGGATGTCTGTTCCCTCATTTGCATGCAGTGGCCCACAGTGCCTATCTATTCATTAGGGGCACCAAGGCCTTGGGCACTAGAGATAGAGGAGCACCAAAACAGCCCTATGACCAGCCTTGCTGCCTGTGCCACAGCAAGCCACAGCTACACCCCCAGTGAATGAGTGTAGGTGGGTATAGCTTCCCTGCTGTGTGGGGGCAGGAAGAAGGGGGTGGCAACTTTCCTGTGGTGTGTGGGTAGGAACACAGGTGGCAGCTTCCCTGTGATGTGGGCAGAAGGAGGGAATGTGGCAGCTTTCTTGCTGTGTAGTGGTAGTGAAGTAATTTGCCCAGGGCACCAAACACTGTTGGGTCAGACCTGGAGGTGTACCATGCTACAACAGACTCTTGGGGCTCATAATGAATTATATCATCATCCAGAAGCCCTAGTGGCTTCCCAGTGCAGTCTCCTCTTAGACTGGTCACAGCAAATAACTTCAGAGAGAGCTGCAAGAAACCACTATGCAAAGATCATTCTAGATGGGTAACTATGTAAGTCTGAAGCCACAGAATTTCACCTCAGCATGAGGTTTTGTGAGTCAGAATTCACTTCATCAAATGAACACAGTGATGTGACTTAGAAGCAGTGTAGCAGTGGTGGACACAAACATCACCATTCCATCAACCAAGTGATCTGGAATGTTATCGAACTGAGCCACAGCCTAATATAACACAATCAGAATCTTTTTAGTACCTCATACTTTTTATTGAATACAAGAGTTTGCTGAAGACAACCAGATATAAGTCCTCAGATAAATAAAAAATTTAAAAGGTGGAGCCGATAGTTTATCATTAATGAATGCAGGGTAAGGACATTAGTAGTCTGGCAAACCATTATCATTAGTGAGCAAATACAGTTCAAGAAAAGTAAGACAAATTAACATACATTTAGTACTCCAGACAGCAATTTGAATTCTGGGGTAAGTGGGGATAGTTCCAATATATGTGGGGCAGAGGAAAACCTTGGTAATCTATTCTAAATGAAGAGGTAAACTTGCAATTTCATTCCTAAACCCACAGAAAACAACCAAATTAAGTATATGGTCTGAAATTAAATGATAAATTGGTTCATTAAAAAAACTAGGAAATGTGAACATAAAAGAGACAGCAGTCCACAAACCACAGGAAGCTATGGTAGGAGGTATTGGCGGCTGATGATTTTCAGAAGAACAAAGAGATGGTATGGGACTTCTTATTAATAAGACTTTCTGAAAACCTGGATCTGAGCCATATAGTGCTTGGTCTGTAAATACTAGGTTTAAAAATCAATCCACTGCTTCACAGGAAGCCAATGTACTTTTGCTCAAAATTAGAGCAACATGAAAAAGTGTCTTGAAGCCATTAACCATCTGACTGCTTGTGCATTTCTGTCTTCTCCCTCTCTTCCTCATTGGGACGGATGCATTTCAAAGCAGCCACTCAGCCAACCAAAGGTTAACTCATTTTCAGCCATATATCTATATTACATGAATGCACTTCAGGGTCAGTGATAGAAGATTCATGTATTACAACAGGCTATTCAAGCCAGGATGCTGGTATAGTCAGCTTCCAAATGGAGAATGAGCCAAGAGAAATGAAAAGCAATTGAAAAATACTGGTAATAAAATATCACTGTGGATAAGAATATACTTAGGAAAAAGATATTTCTCAGATTTAGATGAGCGGGGAAATGAATAGAACTATCATTATAACGAATAATTTTTAAACAACCTCTTAAGAATGGTTATATTCACTGTATGAATCACTTGAGTCTGAAGTATATTTATTAAGACTTTCCTACAATTACTCTCCCACTATGACATTGATATTTCTCTTCTTAAGAGGCTATTTAATACGAAAGGAGAGCGTGGGTTTCAATTACAAAACTTTTGAGCCCTGAGACATTGAAGTTCTTTAAAAATTCAGCATTGTTAAAAGCATAATAAAAACCTGAAATGGTTCAGGTATACAATTTAATCACTCTCACCTAGCTCTATCTAAAACGCTAGAATATTTAGGTCCAAGAATTATTCTGAAAGGGAGGGGGGAACCAGTAGAGTTAAGTGTGTGTGTGTGTGGAGGGATCTGTTGTTTTAACATTTTTTAGCACAGTGTTACTCCTGACTAATAGTATTTAGACCTAGAACTTCAGAAGCAATAAAATCAATATTAATAGATTAGCTTATCCAAGCTATAACAGAACGACAAATTCGTAAGCCCTCCCAAACAATCAATGTGAGGTCCGTGAATAGTGCTGTGAGGCCCCATCCCTCAACTTACATGCATTCATTAGACTGTGTGAAAATACTCTTCATACACATATAAGAGTACTTTTCTAAAAAGTAAAGGAGGAGCCCTAAAGGTGGTCCATGCGTGGAGTCTCAGGCTGGGGAAAGTAGAGGATATATTTGGTACAGGTATGCAGTAATGCTATTCACATTTTGGGCTAAAATAGTTGCAGAAGTAAGCAAAAGTTCAGGTCTCCATAGGCCAGGCTTGCACTGCTTAACATCCTCACGAAGGATGTCATTAATCTAGAAACAAGAGGGCTTCTAAATGCAGTAAGAATGACAGAACTGGAGGTGTACAGTTTCTTTTTTTCTATTTCTTTTTTTACCTGTTTATTTATGAATTTTCCATATAAATACACACACACACACACATACACACACATTATCTGTACTTGAGTATTTACATTTGAGTCTGAATTTTAACAGTACTGTCTATCCACTTGTATAGTCTCGACCATCTTTTCAAAAAACAATAGTCTCCTTTCCCCTGAATTAACAAGCTCAATTTATCCATTTCTGCTAGGTTTAACAATTTTAGACTTATTTCTTCCCTAGTAGGGGTTGTTTTGGATTTCCAATGCTTAGCCAAAAGTATTCTGGCTGATGTTAGTATAAGCACCACTAAATAGGCATCACCATAACTAAGCTTTTCTGGCATCATATTTAACGTATGTCTCTGGGTTCAATAAGAGATATCCATTCATGATTTCCCAAATTATTTTCTGTATTTTCCCCAAAAACCTTTGAATTTTTGGACATCACCACCGCATATGATAAAATGACCCTACATTAACTTTGCCTTTCCAACACTTGTTTGAAGTATTTGCATAACATTTTGCTATTTTCTCCGGTGGCCAGTACTATCTGTGAAATACTGTAAGAATATTTTCTTTATACGATATGGCGCTTAAATATTTGCTTGAATTCCATATCTTAGACCACTTGTCTATTTCTACAGTATGTCCTATATCTTTCATCCATAGAATCATTGTACATTTAACAACTTCATCCTGCATATAGTCATCTATTAATAAGTTATGCAATTTCTGAATCATTTTATCATTGGATGATAGCCAGATCCTGTCCAAATCATTTTTGTTATCTTCAGAACCTTGTATTGCATCCTTGGAATATCTAGATTTTGTGTACTTTCCCACCATGATAAATGTATGTTATGTCAGTTAAGAATTTTCTCCAATTTAAGTTTGTTATTCTCATCTAGTAATGTGTTATAAGTTGCTCTACTTTTTTCTAATAAGGGTGTTGGTTTTACAAACGCTTCCATGGGTGAAACCCATTTTGGTATTTTCTTGTAATATCTCTTTTTGATTAAGTTTCAAGTTTTCAGTAATGACCCCCTTACTATGTGGTTCTTTAAGTTAGTGTGTATCCTTTTCATATCACACATACGCATGCCAACCACATAAGTCATGTCCTTCCAGCTGGAAGTTTCTCCATCAATAGGGTAAAGGGTAGAAGCAATCCATGGAACAGCTGACCTTCAAGATGCATTTAGCAAAGGCAGTGTAAATTCAGACAGATGCTGCAGTAAGTGGAGGTAATTTATAAATGCTATAGAAAAAAATACAAAAATATATTACTTCTTACTATCTATTCAGCCTTCCAGCTTCCTTAATTATTTCAGATTGCTGTAGTATTATTAGGAATGTATACTGTAACAATACCTATGCTTTAATATGTATTGAACTCAACTCACATATTATTAAAACATTTGTAGCCTTCTGTATCAGTATGTTTTCTATGCATTTATATTTTAGCCATCATTGTGCCTGAAAGTTTGTATTCTTCTATTATTATTTAGTGATAGATCATCTGTTTCAATAAGAAACTTAACAGCCAGTGTTGTGTAATAGTTAAGATGTCAGACTTGGATCTGAACATATGGTATATAGATGATAATCACGTATGGACTTATTTTTAGATATCTGAAACCTTTTTAGAAACATATGTGTAAATCTGCCACTGCTGTTATATTTTTTCTCTACTTTATGCATACCCTTTTCCTTTTCTTTTTTAAAAAGGTCTATTCTATTTAGGTGCAAAAACACATATTTTTAAGGGATCCGGGAGACCCAGGTTTGAATCTGCATTCTGACATGGAAATCTGCTGCATGACCTTGGGCCAGTCACAAACATTAAGCCTAACTTACGTCACAGGGTTTTTGTGAGGATAAAATAAGCTCTAAATAAGTATATGTATTGTATAATTTATTTAATTGTAATTCTTATGTTTAAGATATGATTGTTGTTTATTATTGTAGTTTAAGTTATGAATTGGATATAGGATGGTGGTAATTGATCATTGTAGATGTTGCAGTGAGTTCTTGAGGGTGGTTTGGGTGTCTTTTTGCCACACCCAAGCATTCATATTTATATATACTCTTGGTTTTTCACCTCTGTTTAAATATCTTTGCTCTGATATACTCATATTTTCTCCAAAGTTTTGCATCCATTTTATCATAGTTTTTACTTGCTCTATTTCTGTATCATATTGCAGTAACATTTTGTAAATTTTTCCAATAGATGTTTTGAATTGATTAATTATTCAGAAGCCATTTTCCCCTTAATCAGCCTCCTTCTTTGGCTATTTGTTCCCTGAATTTAGAGACCATCTGATAATATAGCAACCATAGGATTCCCCCCCCCCATTCTGAAGTTCTTGCCAATATTTTATTTTTATGGGCTAAGGTAACACTCAGCCTTTACACTTTTCCCAAGTTTATCTCAGTGTTTTTCCTTCCCCCCCTACAAAGTGAAAATTAGTTTCATATACAAAAAAGGTCTTCTGTACCAAAAGCTCTACTTTGAGCTGATACAGCTAAATCTAGTCTATGAGCTTTGTGTGTAGCCTGTAGAACTGGAGAAAACTGGATTGTTTTAATTAAAAGAAAAGAATCAAACATGAATATCTGTCTTGAAGCTGGTCATACTGGAAAGGCACGATACTGCAAAGGAAAGGCAATAAACATGACTAAAAGAAATGTGATTATAACAGCATTTGTTATAAAAAAATAAATAATGCAACATGGATACAAATTCATAATTAATAAACAGATATAGGGATCCATCCTAAATTATGGTCATTTGAGAGTTATAAAATATTGAATATTTATACAGCTCCCATATTTTAAAACCTCTTTATGTATTTACCACAATATAACATTAAATATATGATGACAACGTTTTATTTCTACCTTCCTTTACCGTGAGTGAATCAAATTGTGTTGACAGCCTGGGCTAGTAAGAATTGTAAATTACACTTGACATTTATCAGACAAAAGTTACATTCATATGTTTACAGAGATACAGCTTGTATTAAGAGATCTGGCTGGCCAGATTAACAGAATCCAGACCTTTTGGAAGAAACCTTTCAAGATATTCAAATATATCTATGGCAGCCCTGACCTGAATAGCCCAGGCAAGCCTGATCTAATCAGATCTCCAAAGCTAAGCAAGGCTGACTCTGGCAAGTATCGGATGGGAACAGTGCTTGTTTTTTTTTAAGAGGTACTGGAACTCTCAAGAGGGAAATTAAGTTTTCAATGTGTATATTGAAAACTCATTAACTTTTAAATACTTTTAAAAGAATTTTGTTGAAGAGGTTCCAGAACTCCATTCTGGTGCATTCCCCCAGAAAAAAAAGCCCTGAATGGGAGACCTCTAAAGAATACCAGGGTCAGGAGGCAGAGGTAGGCTATCAAGCCACTTCTCTGAACATCCTCCGTGCCCCAGTAGGAGTCATCAGAGGTCACCATGACTTCCAGGCACATGCACAGACACACACAAACTCAAATGCAAAAATACCAAAAAAGGTGTGTGTGTTATCTTTAGTTGCTTATGTGAAATGGGAAGTTTCAACCTAGTTCTTCATCAGAGAGGAACCAATCTAATAAATTTAAATAGATTTCAGATTTGGGAGTTCACAGTTTGGGACAATTTGTCAGTTGTCACGCAGGCACTTTTCCTTGAGACATATTTCTTTACTACACCAGTTTGGTGTAGTGGTTAAGTGGGCGGACTCTAATCTGTGAGAACCGGGTTTGATTCCCCACTCCTCCACTTGCACCTGGCTGGATGACCTTGGGCAAGCCATAGTTCTGATAAGAGCTGTTCTTGAGAAAAGAGCAGTTTCTGTCAAGAACTCTCTCATCCCCACCTACTTCACAGGGTGTCTGTTGTGGGGAGGGGAAGGGAAAGGAGTTTGTAAGCCACTCTGAGACACCTTTGGGTAGTAAAGGGCAGGGTATAAATCCAATTTCTTCTTCTTCTTCTTCTTCTTTTTCTGCTTGTTAACTGTAGTTTAGGGAAAGGATTTTAGGTTTTTTCCTCCCTTTATCTAAGAATCTAGTGCATACAGAGCAGAAGGAAGACCACATTCCTATAGCACTCTAGAGGATTTATCCATAGTTAATCAAAGCAGTAAAAGTATATTTTGCCAGCATATTGTCTGCCTTTCTGCATAGTCCTTGGGATCCTCTGGGAAATGGCAGCAGGTAGTATTTAGGAATCTTATCCTGTTCAACTTTTTATCACAGAAAATGTAAAGAAGCAGAGAAAGGACAAGAATGGCAATTGATAAAAATTATGAAAAATGGAAGGGTGATCGGATTAGTATTCATGCGCACATTCAAGGAAAACTCATTAAAGAATACCAGATAGATAACAGAAATAATAATTGTGATGATAAAGGAGATATTCAAGTTCTTCAGCCATTGGAATCAAGGTGGTTCTCCTGATTCCTCACATTCTTTAGATATACAGTGTAATAAAATAGATAAGGTCCATAAACCAGCTGAGTTTCAATAAGGAAACATTCACAACCTTCAAGATATGCCTACTGTTTCTCTGAAGAAAAACACAATCCCATGAAAGGAGTAAGCAGTCTAGTGTGAGTAGATATATGGACCAGCAACTGTTGATGACTGGCAAATGAACTAAACTTCTATAGAGGGAGCTAACCTACAGTTTTATTGAAGTCCAGGTCTGACGAAATCATATTTGCAAATGAATTCCAAGTATGACAAGTTACACAGAGACTGAAACTCCTCCCACTAGATTATGAGGCCTAATTTAAACATGATTCTGTTGGTTTTAACCAGATCTTTCACACATCCAACCTCCCATCTAAATTGTGCTGCTATAAATACAATATTACAATGACAATATGTGCTTATTTTGTTCCAGTACAATTGGTATTCATTAGAATAGGTGACCATTGCCTGCAGTGTGATTTTTACATATTGGGAGAACGAGTGTGGTATGTTGTAGTGATTAGATTTCCAGACTTTTCTTTCCACACAATAGCAACATTGTACATTGCAACTGATTAGTTCTAGTTTAGAGTTCTATCAGGGAACCCAGTTCCTGTTCTTAGCTGTGATCCACATTTGCAGCAGAATACGGCTAGTGTATGCTCAGGTTGCAGAATGTAATTTTAGCATGCAAATGCTGAATCACATTTAATTTGATGCTCTCTTAGGTTGAAAATTCCCTGCAAATAGGGGGGAGGCTTGGGTAGAAATTTCTTCTTGCTATATTTTTCTTGCTGTTATTTTCCCAGGAAGCTCTTTACATAGAGGTGCATTCAGAAGTGATGTGTCTACCTGTAGATTGAAATTATACAACCTCAGCATTCTCTCCAATTTAATGGCTGTGTACCTAGAGCCATGGTATCCAACCATGTTTATAACTGATTTGTGCTGGTTACATACCAAAATAAACTCAACTGTACCTCAGCATTCTACCACCTCATTCTATATTTTGTTTAGATCTATCCACAGTTGCCCAGGATCAGTATCCTACAGGCAGGATATTTCAAAGAGGAATGAGACAAGAACTGTAAATTATATACCATTTTAAAATATTCTATACATTGTTAGGGGCTGTGATGGCTCAGTGGTTAAGATGCTGAAACTGCTGACCAGAAGGTCAGTAGTTCAGCAGTTTGAGACCTGAGTGCCACATGACGGAGTGAGCTCTTGTCTCTGGCCCCAGCTCCTGCCAACCTGGCAGTTTGAAAGCAAGAAATTGCAAGTAGATAAATAGGTACTGCTTTGGTGGAAAGGTACCAGCATTCTGTGCACCTCGGCATCTAGTCATGCCGGCCATATAACCATGGAATCATCTTTGGACAGTGTTGGCTCTTCGGCTTGGAAACGGCGATGAGCACCACACCCTAGAGTCGGATTTGACTGGCTTTTGAGCAAGGGAAACCTTTACCTTTACCTTATACATTGTTAGAATATAATATGAATGATTTGTTGTATTTTATGTGATGACACAGAACTAAATAATTACACATTCATAAATGCAGACTCATAGTTTTCCTCCTATAAATCCGACCATTGGATTTCCATTAGGAAGACTTAACTGTAGCCTACTGAGAACACTGCAGATAGCCAAAGGGCTTTTAATAAGAGCATTTAAATGGATTATCCATTAAACACTAACTCAAATAGGTTATCTAAGAAATATAAATAACATGGCAATCTATTTTACAGCTTTAACAAAACAGTTTCTCTGCATGTTTTCTAAAACTCTGGTGTCTATTTTCTTCCCAAACGTATGTTGTAATTGTCACTAACTTCCATAGGAAAAAAAGAAAAGAACAGACTCATTCCAAGTCTATTAAAACAAAGAACAAGGGATAATTATGATCCTCATAGAAACACACATACATAAGGAGTTTTAAATGGTGGAAGAAATGGAAATTAGCCTGATTACATATTTAGAGTCTGACAATATCATTTTCCTGATTCTGATCCTCCTTAACTGTGGTAAACAGAACTCAGCTAAACCCATCAGAGCAAACACTTAAACATAGGAACAAAATAAATATACACAATGGCAGGGTTATTGCTAAGTAGCAATACGGGGTTTTTCTGCATGCCTTTGTTTTAATCTTAACCAGCTAAAATACACAAAGAAAATTCAGGCTTAATTGTAATTTCTAGTTTGTGATATTTTGTGGGACCAAGTACATTATGCCAATGTTGGATCACCCTGAGATCAGAATTCTCATTTACTATCAAGTGTGGTACATTTGCTAACTGTGCCAAGACATTATAGTACAGCAGGCAGTGGATTTAAAATGCAAGGTTATGCATTTAATTAGCTCCATCTAGATTGACAATGTAGCAAGCCACTGTTTGTTTCCTTTCTTACAATAGATCTCACAAAACCACCAGAGGCCCAACTCCAGCTATTCGTCACCATTCATTGGCATCACGGTAGCAGAAGAGCTGAATAAGATACAGACCCACATCAGGCTGCACAGAGGAAATGTATAAAATATTCATCACTCTGACTCTGCACAACAAATGCAATCCAAAAAGTCAAATTTAAAAAAAAAAAATCTCCGCAGGAAGGGGTGTATGTTAGCATGGGAGGGGGGAAGGGTTCTGAAGGCTGAAGCAAAATGCAGCAAATCCCAACACTAACTTTTTAAAAGCCCTTGTCATCGACTAACTAGTATCATGGACACACTAGGACACTCTAATATTAAAGGAAACTATTCTCCTTAAGGGCAAAGAGAGCAAGCAGTAGTGTAAAAGCACTGTCTGAAGCAAACAGTTTATCAAAATTTCAAAAAGTGACTCAAAGCAGAAGGACCTGAGCGAGGGTTAATTTAGAGTTATTAATCTTTCTGATGTGCACCTTGAAAAGCTTTGACTGTATTGTAAACCTTGAGAGGTTTACTGTCAAGTGTGTCTGCAGTCCAGCCCTATTTTCAGGCATAAACTTCATGAAGATGAGAATGTTCAGGATCGATGGCAAGGACTATACTTGTACTTCTGAAGCTCCCGGGCTCTGAAAGGATGCAGAACAAAGGGATCTTATAAGAAGCTGAACAAATTTGAAACAGAAACATATTGTTTTACTTATCTAATTTAAAAAAAAATTAAAGGAGGAAATGAAGGAATGATCTCATCTAGTTGAATTTCAAAAATAGTTAAGATGCTTGAAAATGAGATATGGCAAAAAAAATTTAAAAATAATTTAACTACGCATGGCCCCAGTTTGGACTGGGACATTCAGGGAGGAAAGAGGAGGGTGTTAATATTTCTATTTCTTCAGAGTTTTTTCTCTTGAAACAACCACCATCACCTTGTCCTCCTATAAGCTTTGGAGAAGGGAGAGAAAGACTCCTGTCATTTCCTCCCTATGGCTGAAAGTACTGCAGGAGCAGCAGGCAAAGTCATGAAGGTTTGGGAAGATTATTGTTCCTCTGCCTGTGGAGTGGTGAAACAAACAAGGAGCATATAATCTGACATTTATGTTTAAAAGACAATGGAAGATCACCATTTCATCTAGCCTGGCACTGGGTTGACACATTTAAGAAGTATGATTCAGTAAGATAAAAAGGAATATGGTTTTTAAATCATTTGGACCACTGCTGCAATGCTGTAAGCATCCGAAAAGAACTGCTGTTGCACCAGCACTGTACCAACACATGAAGTTGCCTGATACAGAATCAGACCATTGGTTTATCAAGGTCATTATTGTCTATTCTGATTGGAAGTGGCCCTCTAGGCCCTCTTTCATATGACCTACTGCTGGATCCTTTGAACTGAGTATGCTGGGATTTGAGCTGGAAACCTTTTGCATATACAACAAATGTGTCTACCATCAAGCCATAGCTCCTTTCCAATTATTTTGTCCAAAACCAGGAAATCTTCAATCCCTGTATTATGTGCAAGCGGATGAGGGAGGAAGATGAAGCATGTAAACCTGAAGCCTTCTTGTTCATCACAAACTAACTTCTGTTTCTCAATGACATCTTCCAGTGATTTCTCATTTTAGTTATCTTGGTACTCATGGCTTGAAATTAAATGTGAACCTTTCCCATTAGAAAAGTGAGCAACAGTCATAGTACCAAAAATCAAATTCCATCAATAGAAGTAATATGGAAAAGAGTGAGCTACTTTAGTATTGATTATATACTGTAATTATGTTGAGTATGAAAGAGTCCTTGCTCATGACAAAGCAAATATAAAAGGCAGCAGATATATCTGAGAAAGAAGCAAGCTTTTGATGATAGAAAAGATAGTAGATTCAGCTAAAGTAGATGATAGTTCAGGATTTGTTTGGGGGGGGATTGGTTCCCCAGCCCAAAAGGAAAGCACAATCACCAAGGTTGGATTTATCCCACTAACTACTCTTCATTTGTCCTTGCCTGCACATAGTGTATTTCACATTGAACAAGCTGAGAAAGATAAGACTTGTGTTAGAGGAAGATAGCACATGCCTCTGGGCACTACCCTGTGAATCTTTATGATTTGACTAATCCATGGGATGTATGTCGTGTTCTTTCCATACTGCAGAATATTATTAACAATCATATCATGATAAGAGGTAAAAAATGACATTGTTCAGCAGTTTTTTCTAAGATGATATGTGTTTTAACTCAGGATATCACTTTTAGGATGCTAGACTAGATGTACCTTTGATGTAGTACAACAGAGTTCTTGTGGTCTCCACAAGAGAAAGAATACCTTAAAAGCCACATTGACTTCCAATTTGTTCTCCACTACCACTACCAGTATAGTGTGGTAGTTAAGAGCGTGAACTCTAATCTGGGAGAACCGGGTTTGATTCCCCATGCCTCCACATGCAGCTGCTGGTGTGATCTTGGGTCAGCCATAAGTTCTTTCAGAGCTGTTCTCTCAATAGCAGTTCTTGAAAGAGCTCTCTCAGCCCCACCTACCTTACAGGGTATCTGTTGTGGGGAGGGAAAGGGAAAGGAGATTGTAAACTGCTCTGAGACTCCTTCAGGTAGTGAAGGGTGGGGTATAAATCCAATCTCTTCTTATTGTACTGTACTATTGGGGTTTTCCCCTGCATCTAAAAATAATCATGGGGTCAATTTATCAGATGGTCAGCCCATCTTTCTTTCTTTCTTTCTTTCTTTCTTTCTTTCTTTCTTTCTTTCTTTCTTTCTTTCTTTCTTTCTTTCTTTCTTTCTTTCTTTCTTTCTTTCTCATTCAGGAATTGAGATCTCAGTTAAAAGAATATTCAGGAGCAGTAATAGTTAAAAATACAGTGATACTACATTTAATCACAGTCGGCACATTTCCAAGTCTTTGTGATGGTTATTCATTCTTTACACATTCAAAACATCCACTGTCAACCAACGGAATTTGGAAATGAAGGTCAGCCTATGGAGGTCTCAGCTGAGGTTTCAGCCAATGCAGCATGATTGTGCTGATTGGAAGCACTAAACCCTAATCTGTAGACTATGATCCACTGATTGCAAAATGTCATAACACATAACAAATTATAGCTGTACATTCCCAGGGATATATATCTTGGCTATAAAATAGTGGAAGGCTGGGTTTTGGCATGCAAGGTCTTCGCCTGGAAGCAATTCTTTTTAATCTGGGTTCTTAATATGCACTGAGCACATACTTCCATGAGCGACTTGCATCAAGGATCTTAATGAGCCTAAAATGTAATGTTTTTAAAAGGTAAAGATCCTGAATTAAATGGCGATGAGATACATGGTAGATAGAGGGGTTTTTTTAAAAAAAAATCTTTATGACAAATCCCTTATTGTTTTAACAGCATCAGTCTATTGTTTTTCTTTAGTAAAGGAACACTAGTCAGGAGACAAGGGGATTAATCCTAGCAGATGTGCTTAAACCCAGTTATCTTTGATACATAGAATCCAATCTTTGGTGCAAATTGACTTTCATAGAATAATTTAACTGGATGCAGGATTGCAGCCACAGAATAACAACTAGATTCAAGTCCAGTAGCACCTTAGAGACCAATAACACTTTGGGGGTAAAACCTTTCAAGAGTCAAAGCTTCCTTCGTAAGAATAACAACGGGGCAGGAGAATTTGCCCTCTACAAGGTTCCTTGCACTGCACTGACAAATTGTTTAGCACTGAAATGAAAACAGAGCCCAGTCTGCAAGAATTAATTGCATTACCAGTATGAATAACTCTTAATATTTAGGAGATGGTATAGCCATTAAAACTACATTCCAGGATCAAAAACCCAGATATGTATGTTAGATACACTTATTATTCATGCATTCATTTAGGTACTTCTCACCCATTTTTCTCCACTCAGTGCAAACCTAAAGTGGTTTACAATAGCCCTGTTTGCATATACATAGTGCATATACATGCATACAAACTTTTGTAAGAAACAGCCAGCATGTGTTCACTGTACAATTGAAATTAGAGACCACTACCTAGATAAATGTGTGGTTTCAATTAGACAGTCAGCTGAACATGAGAATTACTCATCTCTCCCTTATATATAATTGAATAAGACGCAGAGTCACGCAGCGGAGAGAAAATGCGCACCAACAGTGTTTCGATGGCTGAACTGTCTGTCACAGGCTTCCCCAGCTTCCATTGGCCATGTCGTGTAAGTCCCACCTCAGACGCAGCTTCACGTAGTGGAAAATGTTCCCATTCCAAGGCCCGTTGTGGAGGGAGACAATGGGCGCCTAGACAGGTAGGGTGCGTGACTGGGTGGGTGAAGGAAGGAAGGGGGGAGGGAGAAAGCTTCCCCCGTCTGTCCGGCTGGGCGGGCGGGTTAGCAAGGGAGAGAGAGAGAGAGAACGTGGGGGGGGGAGAGAGAACGGAAGGACCTGAACGACATAGTGCACCAATAACAGTTCTTCCCCCCTTCTCTCTGCAATATACATTAAAGGGGGCAGCGTTGGTGGAGAAGGAGCTAGCCGCGATCAAGGCGACAAAGACTCTCACAAATACAGTGGACAAGAAAGAGTTCACGTTCTAACACTGACCATTTTAATAGGAGGCTATATTTAATCGACATGCACCCATGCATGCAACCAGTCTCTCACACACGCTCCGCAGCTTCTTGCTCAGCTGGTGCTTTTTGCTGCCCGCCAGGCCACCACCGCCGCCGTCGTGGAACTCCAGGCCCTAGATATCACTGGCCACGGCCCCCGATAACCTCTGCCGCAGCAGCAGGTCCAGCTCGGCCAGGTCGCCGCCGCCGCCCAGGCACTCCTCGGACACCTTCACCGCCATGAAGTTGGAGCTGAAGTCGGTGCCCAGCAGACTCTGCAGCACCATGTCGTTCAGGTCCTTCCATTCTCTCTCCCCCCCCCACTTTCTCTCTCTCTCTCTCCCTCCCCCACCTGCCCCCTTCGCCAACCCGCCTGCCCAGCCAGACAGACTGGGGAAACTTTCTCCCTCTCCCCTTCCTTCCTTCACCCACCCACTCACCCACCCTACCTGTATAGGTGCTCGTTGTCTCCCTCCACAACAGGCTTTGCTCCCTAGTTAAATGTATAAAGAGAACTCAAGTGAACAATGTTCATGGATTGTACAGGTATTCACTGTAAATTGTGAACCAACCTTCTGTTAAAACCACACACATAAAACCACCAAAGCAACATCTAAGCCTTGTTGTTGTTGTTGTTCAGTCTCACAGTTGAGTCTGACTCTTTGCGACTCCATGGGCCACATCAGACCAGGCCCTCCTGTCTTCCGTCATGCTCTGGAGTTTGCTTAATTTCATCTTTGTTGCATCTATGACACTGTCTAACCATCTCATCCTTTGCCGTCCCCGTCTTCTTTGACCTTCAATCTTTCCCAGCATCAGGGTCTTTTCCAGTGAGTGCTCCCTTCTCATTTGGTGGCCAAAGTATTTTAGCTTCAGTTTCATTATCTGGCCTTCCAGGGAACAGTCAGGGTTGATTTCTTTGAGGATTGACTGATTTGTTCTTCTTGCAGTCCAAGGGACTCTCAAGAGTCTTCTCCAGCACCATAGTTCAAAAGAATCTATTCTTCTGCGCTCGGCCTTCCTTATAGTCCAACTCTCGCAGCCATACATGACTACTGGGAATACCATTGCTTTGACCATGCGGACTTTTGTTGGCAGGGTGATGTCTCTACTTTTTATTATGCTGTCTAGGTTTGCCATCACTTTCCTCCCAAGGAGCAGGCATCTTTTAATTTCATGGCTGCAGTCACTGTCTGCAGTCATCTTCAATCCCAGGAATTTGAAGTTTGTCATTGCTTCCATGACTTCCCCTTCTATTTGCCAAGGAGTGATGGGATCGGGTGCCATAATCTCAGTTTTTTTATGTTGAGTTTCAAGCCAACTTTTGTGCTCTCCTTTTTCACCATTAGCAAGAAGCTCTTGAGGTTCTCTTCACTTTCTGCCATTAGAGTGGTATCATCTGCATATCTGAGGTTGTTGATCTTTTCCCCAGCAATCTTAATTCCGGCTTGTGATTCATCCAGGACAGCATTTTACATGTTGTAGTCTGGATATAGATTAAATAAGCAGGGTGACAATACACATCCTTGTCGTACTCCTTTTCCTATGCTAAACCAATCAGTTGTTCCATATCCGGTTCTAACTGTCGCTTCTTGACCCTTATACAGGTTTCTCAAGAGACATGTGAGGTGGTCTGGTACTCCCATCTCTTTAAGGACCTGCCATAGTTTGTTGTGATCCACACAGTCAAAGGCTTTAGCATAGTCAATGAAGCAGAAGTAGATGTTTTTCTGGTACTCTCTTGCTTTCTCCATAATCCAGCGAATGTTGGCAATTTGATCTCTAGTTCCTCTACCTCTTCGAAACCCAGCTTGTACTTCTGGCAGTTCTCTATCCATGTACTGTTGAAGCCTAGCTTGTAGGATCTTGAGCATGACCTTGCTAGTGTGTGATATGAGTGCAATTGTGCGATAGTTTGAACATTCTTTGGCATTGCCCTTCTTTGGGATTGGAATGTATACTGACCTTTTCCAATCCTGTGGCCACTGTTGCGTTTTCCAAATTTGCTGGCAAATTGAGTGCAGCACTTTAACAGCATCATCTTTTAAGACTTTGAATAGCTCAGCTGGGATACCATCAGCTCCACTAGCTTTGTTCTTAGTAATGCTTTCTAAGGCCTGCTTGACTTCACATTCCAGGATGTCTGGCTCGAGGTCAGTGATTACAGCGTTGTGGTTGTCAAGGACATTGAGGTCCTTCTTGTATAGTTCTTCTGTGTATTCTTGCCATCTTTTCCTAATCTCTTCTGCTTCTGTTAGGTCCCTACAGTTTTTATCCTTTATCATGGCCAGCTTTGCATGGAACGCTTCCTTGATTTCTCCAATTTCCTTGAAGAGATCTCTAGTCCTTCCCATTCTATTGTTTTCCTCTATTACTTTGCATTGTTCATTCAGGAAGGCCTCCTTATCTCTCCTTGCTGTTCTCTGGAAATCTGCATTCAGTTGGGTAAATCTTTCCTTTTAACCTTTGCCTTTCGCTTTCCTTCTTTCCTCTATTTGTAAAGCCTCATCAGACAGCCACTTTGCTTTCTTGCATTTCTATTTCTTTGGGAAGGTGGTGATTGCTGCCTCCTGTACAATGTCACGAACCTCCGTCCATAGTTCTTCAGGCACTCTATCAAATCTAGATGCTTGAATTTATTCTTCACCTCTACTGTATATCCATCAGGGATGCGATCTAGGTCAAACCTGAATGGCCTAGTGGTTTTCCCAATTTTCTTCAGTTTAAGTCTGAATTTTGCAATGAGTAGCTCATGATGTGAGCCACAATCAGCTCCAGGTCTTGTTTTTACTGACAGTATAGAGCTTCTCAATCTTTGACTGCAAATAATATGATCAGTCTGTTTTTGGTATTGCCCATGTAGTGATGGGCAACTTTGGCCTCCAAATGAGGGAGCACTCACTGGAGAAGACCCTGATGCTGGGAAAGATTGAACATCAAAAAAGAAGGGGACAGCAAAGGATGAGATAGTTAGACAGTGTTATCGATGACACGAAGATGAAATTAAGCAAACTCTGGAGCACGACAGAAGAGAGGATGGCCTGTTGTGATGTGGTCCATGGGGTCGCGAAGAGTTGGATTTGACTGAACAACAAAATCTGGTGAGTCCATGTGTAGAGTAGCCTCTTAGATTGTTGGAAGAGGGTGTTTGCTATGACCAGCGTTTTCTCGTGACAAATCTCTGTTAGCCTTTGCCCAGCTTTATTTTGTTCTTCAAGGCTAAACTTGTCCATTATTCTGGTTACCTTTTGACTTCCTACTTTAGCATTTCCATGAGAAAATCTTTTTTTGGTGTTAGTTCAAGGACGTGTTGTAGGTCTTCATAGAACCGGTCCACTTTAGCCTCTTAAGCATCAGTGTTTTGGGCCATAGACTTGGATTACTGTGATGTTGAATGGTTTGCCTTGGATTTGGACCGGGATCATTCTCTCATTTTTTATATTGCCTCTCTCACTCTCTTGTTGACACCATTTTTTCTACGGGATTCTTGGCCACCGTAGTAGATATAATGGTCTTCTGAGTTAAACTCGCCCATTCCTGTCCACTTTAGTTCATTGATTCCCAAGATGTCGATGTTCAGTCTTGCCATCTCATTTTTGACCACGTCAAGCCGACCTTGATTCATAGATCTTACATTCCAGGTTCCTATGCAGTATTGTTCTTTGCAGCATTGGACTTTCCTTTCACCATCAGACACATCCACAACTGAGTGTCCTTTCGGCTTTGGCCCAGCCGCTTCACTCTTTCTGGGGTTACTTGTACTTGCCCTCTGCTCTTCCCCAGTAGTGTATTGGACATCTTCTGACCTGAGGGGCTCGTTGTCCAGCGCCATATCTTTTAGCATTTTGTTACTGTACATGGGATTTTTTTGGCAAAGATACTGGAGTGGGTTGCCATTTCCTTCTCCAGTGGATCACATTTTGTCTGAGTTCTCTGCTGTGGCCTGTCTGTCCTTGGTGGCCCTCCATAGCATAGCCCACAGCCCCATTGAACCACACAAGCCCCCTCACTACATCCATGAGAGAGACATCAAAACCTATAAGATACCTAATAACAAATCTACCTGACATCAGAACTCCAAACCACAGGGTGGGGACAGGGAAAAGCATGTGATAGTAGTTCTGCCCTTCATGGAAATACTCTCCCCAGGTAGGCAATAAGACACTCATTTCCATGATCCATGAAGTATGTAAATAGAAGTTTAAGCCATAGCTTAACTTCTATACCACATAAGCAGCAAACACTGCCTCACATACTATGCTTGCTTACAACTTAGGGTGCGGTCACACTGACCTCTTGCCGCGCTGTTGTTCCCACTGTCATTTTATCCATGAAGTTTTGTATTGGGTGAAGATGGTCACATGGTCCCTCTCTCAACTGCTTTAATCGCGCGAACCACTGATCAGACAGCCGCACAGCCCCTTGTGGCTGCGCGGGAATTTTTTTAAAAAAATCATTTGCTCATGCGCTTTTTTAAAAACATTTTTATTAAAAGAAGCAATCACCACTTCTATTGTACTCCCTCCGCTAGCCGTAGTGCAGCAGAGAATCACTCCTTCTTTCCGCCATTGCCGTGTCCATCGTGTTCAGTTCAATATGGAACCTCAAACCAGTCTTTGGACCCTCCTTCTGATAGGCATCAGGACACTGATCACGGTCATGGAAGAAGAAGAAGAAACATTATCCCGCTCAAGAAGGAGGAGTGCTCTTCTTTGTTGCCGATTTCATGAAAGAATGCAGATATACCAGCGAAGAAGTTCAAATGCGAGGTCCCTGCTAGCTTGCCTGGCTGAGACCGCGGGGTATCACCGCTGGTGGGTCTACCCTCGGTCAATAAAGTGGTGGCACACCTTCGTTATGAGAATCTGGGATGATGAGCAGTGGCTAGAGAATTTCAGAATGACTCACGCCACCTTCCACTGGTTGGTGGAGTCTCTGCATGGAAGGATCGAGCACCAAGGGACAAACATGAGGTTATCTATCCATATTGAGGAGCGCATAGCCATGCTTGCCAATAACAACTGTTACAGGGAAGTCGGCCAGCAGTTTGGCCTGGCACGTTCAACAATTGCTGGCATCGTTGTGGAGCTTTGTCTGGCCATGGAACTGGAGCTCTTGAGTACCATCATCCATCCAGGACCAACAGGAAGGGTAAGGGTAAATTATTCTGTTTGCTGGAATGCATAACTTTCCAAATCAGGTTAAGGTACAGGTTTTGCTTAGGGAAGTGGATAATAGCATCATTGCCTGCAGAAGCTACAATGTGATGTTTCTCGTTTGTGCTGGTGAACCCTGGCTCCATAAGGGGCCTCTGGTATATGTGCCTTATGTGGTATACCAAGCAGAAAATGCAAAACCGTGGGAAAGCCTGTTCAAAACCATAACCAATGTAAAGGGGTGGTCACCCCTTAATTTGGAATCTGGAATCTGCTTGATTGGGGGGGGGGGTTGTTGCTTGGTAGAGAAGCTGTAGGAAAGGTGAGAGTGAATGCATGTCCTTTAATGGGAGTGGTTGGGGGGGGCAATGCATTTCCCAATGACCGTTCCACTGACCATATTTTTTTCTTTGTTCTACATTTTCAGGCAATGAACGGGTTTGCTGAATTCAGCTTCCTTCACTGCACTGGAGCAATTGATGGCTGCCATATTCAGATTCGCGCCACTGTTCTCCAATCCGGGGAGTACATTAGCAGGAGTGGGTTCTTCTCTATGCTTCTTCAGGGAACGGTGGATCATCATGGACGCTTCATCAATGTTTGGGTGGGGCAAAGCTGGAAAAATCATGATGCTTACGTTTTCCATTCTTCTAACTTGTTTAAAGGTATGGACGCTGCGGTCTTTGTTCCAGTTAACCCCACAATCACTCTGGAGGGCGTGGTGATTCCTCCACTAATAATGGGGGATGCGGCCTACCCAATTAGGATATGGCTTATCACTCCTTATATGGGAGCTCTGACTCATGAACAAGCCGCCTTCAACAAGATACACTGTCGTGCACGCAACGATGTGGAGTGTGCCTTTGGAAGGTTGAAGGTCCCTATAATATGTGCATGCAACATTCTGCACAACATTTGTGAGGAGCGTGGCCATGGAATCATTCCAGAGGTTGAGGACATGGCTACTGAAGCTCCTCATGAGGCTCCTCCTTTTCCAAATGAATCTCCACAGGTGGCTGATGAGAGGCACAAAAAAGAGGGACAGGCTGTCAGAATGGCAATAACACAGTGGCTGCTCAGGCAGTGTGCTCGCCGCTGACTTTCCCTTTCCATATTTTGTAAGTGGACTACACTTACCTGTTCTGTAGCTTCAAACACTGTGTATTAATTGTTCTTATTTAGCAGCGCTTATGCACCTGTTATATTGTTCCTGCAGTTTCAATAAATGTTCCTGTTGCTAAAAACAGTGTGATTTCCTACCATCCCAACCACATCCCCAACCTTGACACACTGGAGGTTCTCATGGCATGCCATGAAAGCTCAACTTTCAAACTTGCAGCATGAGGCAGTCACGATGATGTTCACTGTGGCGCTCAAGAGGTATTTCGTGAGAGCTACTGGCAGCATGGTTGAGGGTGGGGTGCTAATATTTCATTTTTAAAAACTTGCCCCATGGTTATGATTTGCCAATTTCTGAATGAGCACATATCTAGGTTGGAAAATACCTGGAGTCTTTGGGGGTGGATCCAGGAGAGAGTGGGGTTTTTTGGAGGAGAGGGGCCTTGGCATGGTACAATGCTGTAGAGTCTACTCTTTAAAGTAGCCATTTTCTCCAGGGTGGCTGATCTCTGTCAGCAAGGGAATCAGTCACAAAAGGGGGGAGATGGAGCCAACATGGAGCCCAAGGGCACCAGGGAGTGATATCTTGAAATTGCTGGCCATTTTGGTAGCTCAGCCTTTGATTTTATGATTTGTGTGTACATTGAAGGCATTAGACTGGCAATTGAGTATGGGTGTAATGAGAACAGTCCAACTGTTAGTTGAGAACTAACTGCCATTACTGTCCTTTTCAACAGAAAACCTAATAAGAAATCTTTAGGGCGACTTAGCAAAATCATCATCAATGGTTGCCTTTTGGCAACCAAGCCATGTTCTGCAGTATCAAAATAAAGAGGAAGCTTCCTTACCTGAATCTCCTCCTTCAATCAGCTGAAGCAGCACCATGAACATCTCCTTGGAGCCCTCAAGGCCTATGACGGTGGGTGGGGAGGTGATGGGTGGCAATTGGTAGCTGTCGGCCACATGCCAAGGTTTCACACTTGGGTCCCCTTTCAAAATATTATGAAGTTCATTATAGTAGGGACAGGTGATCCTGTTATTATCGGAAGTGTTATTGTGGAGGAGAACTCGCTTGTAATCTGCTCGCAGTCTCTTGGTCTTGTTGCAGCATTCTGTGGCCCCTCGCTGCCATTCCTCTCGCTATTTCTTCATAGGTCTCCATAGTGCAGTGAGGCTGCCAGATGGTATTCTGGACCCTCTGTTCACCCCACAAGGTGAGTAGGTCCATGACCTCTTCTCTCCTCTGTGAGACACCTCTGACTCCTGCCATGTTCTCTTCCCAGTTGTGAAAACAGGAAGTATAGTGCCAGAAAGAGTGCCGGAACTATATATGTGTCATCCCTAGGCCCTAGGGACTATTTTAACTACAGAGTGGGCAGTGGAGACGGTCTTATCAGCCTTCCCCCCAATGGTGAACAGAACTGTACTTCCGAGCAAGGATTGAAGAGTGCAGTTCTGTATATGCACTTGGGCATTCAAACAAATAATTACATAGCATTTTTTTGCACATGCGCAAAACAGGGGTCGGGAAAGAAAGAAAGAAAGAAAGAAAGAAAGAAAGAAAGAAAGAAAGAAAGAAAGAAAGAAAGAAAGAAAGATAGATCATGGCGATATGCAGTCCAGATACAGAAATTGCGGAATTGCAGCAGGAAAACCCAGAAAGTACTCGTTCTGGCCAGTGCCGGAAAATGCGGCAGAGAACCATGAAAATTGTGGGACTAACCCCGCTTCAGAGTGGGTGGATTGGCCTATCTGGTCAGCAAATTTAAATGCGGGAGGGAACAGCAGCAAAACCTGATCAAAAGGACCGTTTGACTGCACCCAGAGATACCTTTCACCCTCACTTTGTCTTTCAGCTATACATTGAGATAGGGGAAGCATCCAGGGAGAAATTTAACAGTTACAATTTCCCATACAGTTGCTAGATATACAACAAATACATTTCAGCATGTCACAGACATTGTAGTACTTTCAGAATGATGACCAAAATGGGGAGATAAGTTTAAATTCGATATTTTAAAAGTTTTGAAAGTTTTAAATTTTACTGCTATAATTTTACATTTCTTCCTGTTTTCTAAGGGTGAAACTACAAGTGATTTTGGAGTTCCATTAGCAGAACTCCAAATGCATAATTTGGTTCTGAAAAGCAGCTCTGAGGAGGATTTTCTGACCATGGCCCTGTTGTTTCTGTGATCAACAATTCACTCTCCCCAGTTGTTTTACCTTCTATAGAGGAAAAAAGACAGGTACCATATTGTACCCTACTGAGCTCTTAGCAACCCAAGGACATCCAGAATTACCCACACCTTCCCCAAGCTGTGGCATCATCAATATTGCCCTTCTCTCCATTTAACTTTTCTTAGTGTCCTCCCATTGACAGTGAGCCATGTCATCTCTTCCGCAGCCCCCAAGTATCTGGTAAAGAAGAACACCTCTTCCAGGTGCCAATTCCACACCATCATTTTTTGTCATTTTTTCCCTATTGCTTTGCCCCCCCCTTTTCCACACTGTATGATGTCAGTGTGTCAGGAACGACCCTTCTCCTTCTCAGAATACCCCCTAAATCTCCCTGCCAGGGAGAAGATGGGACCTAGCAACCCTATCCCTGAGAGACAGTACCGGGCTTATCCCAAGACTCAAGTCTTACACAATATTTCATTCAGATTATATGAATGAGACTGGCTGAATATTACATTTATTTTGTTGCTTAGGAAAGAACAATAGGAAAGCTGACACTCTGTGCTAACAAAACAGTTCAAGTACAATAGTGTTGCTGCACTCTTGTAAGGGCTATTTCATATATTGCAGAGCAAAGAGTGTTTCCTAAAACGTTTTATTACACCTGAAGATGTGGTCACTGCCATTTCAAAGGTCCAGTGTGTTCACTGAAGTTGCTAATCCACTAGCGCTGGTTTCAATGCCAGCAAAAGTGGGTACATGGACTTCCTGTCCTATTCTCTGTGCTAGTGCAACTGCTCATAGTTTCAGACCATATTACATAGAAATCTTCAGGAGAGGCTGTACTTCAGTTGCAGAGGACATAGTTTGTATGTAGAAGGTTCAAGATTCAGTCCCTAGAAACTCTGGTGAAAGGATCTGAGGCCACACACCTGGAAAAGATCTTGGGTTAAACCTCCTTAGAGAGATGCTGCTGGACCTCAATACTGATCTAGAAGGAACAATGTCTGGCTCAGCTTCAGGTGGGTAGCCACGTTGGTCTGAAGCAGCAGAATAAAGTTTGAGTCCAGTGGCACCTTTAAGACCAACAAAGCTTTATTCTGGGTATAAACCTTTGTGTGCATGCACACTTATTCAGATATCTGAAGCTAATACCCAAAATAAAATTTTATTGGTCTTAAAGGTGCCACTGTACTCAAACTTTGTTCTGGTGCAGCTTCAGTGAGCTTCATATATACCTTTCAATCATGAGCTGACATGCCCCCTTTCAAATATCAACCATTTTATTCAATGCTATTGCTAATACTTATTGGTCTTGATTTGCATCCTTCCTTGCAGTTTTTTTATGAACTCCATCTGGACAGAGTGATGGATCCTATGCTGTGTATACATTCAACTACCTGTGTGATATATTCTTGAATCCACCGCTTATCATAGCTTTCTAACAGAATTGCAACTTCAGCACAGAAATTGTATTCTCAGCAATATCTTGAAAATTAACATAGCAGATGTCAGACTTGAGTAGTGCCTTTGTCTGAAACACAGAAAACAGGTTCACAAACAAGGCTACATTTTCTGTTTCTGTTTCATTTAACCTTGTTCACAGCCATTCCAAAGGAAGCACAAATACTTCAGTTACCTGGATAATAAAATAGAACCCTTCCCTCCATTACATCTAGATCAAAATATGCATCCCTGTTTTTTCTTGTGATTTACTGAACATGGCTGTCAAGGAAGAAAGTTATAACCCCAGGCATACCATATGTAGTTAGCAAGGTCTGGGGGGGAAAGGAAAAAGAAAAAAGAAAAAAAGACTATTCAAATCTATAAGAGGTGTGTAAAAATCCTGGAGTTCTCTCTCTTTCTCTCACAAATACTCTCTCTCTCTCTCTGTCACACACACACACGTATGCTCAGATTGTTAACAGGTACCTCTGCCTATCATTTTATTGCAATCTAGTGCAAAAACAGTGTGTGGTTTGAAGCATCTATTTCCTTATATTACTTTTCTTGCAAATTTGCCATTATGATATTTTGCACTCTTGCAAGATCTGACAGCCAAGACTGTGAAAATCAGTGTTCCTATTTTGTACATTTTCTTTAAACTTCTAAAAACATGTAAACACTATTTGCATATTTTTTTTGTCATGAATGCATCATCTAGGGCATGGAATGAAATTAATGTTCTTCAGACTTGGGGTTCTTGGATTAATACAGTTCCCATTGAATTCTTTTGCCTGCATAAAAAAATACATTAAGACTAAGAAAAAGGGAGTTCTGCACATTTTGTTCTGGTGAACTACTCACTAATGTCAGCTTTGTTTATTTCAGGTATGCTATGTCCACAGGTAGACTTCAGCAACAAAAGAAACAGTGAGGGCTTTTCCACATGCTCAACACCTTTTTAAATGAAAGCTATGAATTCAGAGAACCTGCTAAACCTATCATTATAATGCTGGATCAATACATTGATATTTTAGTGCCTTTTTAATGCAGTTATTATATAGATACATGCATGAGTAAAGAATAAAAAGGGTGTCTGTACTGTGATGCCACTGGTTTTTAAAGTTTCATTAAAAAAACAGAAAAAAGAACAAGGGGGAAAAGATCTTAAAATCTAGCAACTAAGTAAAGTTTTAAAAAGACAAAATATGTATAGAGACAAAAATCTAACAGTGGTGTCAGATATACACATAAGTTTCTATAGACAGCTTCCAAATCATAAGCAATTGTCATCTATATGCCATGTGTACAAATACTGGTAGAGTTCTAAGGTCCTCAATCCATTGATTTACCAGAGGTGGGCTTTTACCTTTCCATGTTGTAATATGTAATAATATGTAATATATAGTAAGGGCATGGAGGCTCCTTTTTCATTGACCATCAGTAGAAAAGAGCAAGAGTCCAGTAGCACCTTGAAGACTAACAAAATTTACCACAGGATATGAGCTTTTGAGAGTCATTTCTCACTTCTTTCTGAAGAAGTGAGCAGTGACTCACGAAAGCTCATACCCTGCCTCAAATTTTGTTAGTCTTTAAGGTGCTACTGGACTCTTGCTCATCTCTATTGCTACAGACAGACTGACACAGCTACCCATCTTGACCTATTGACCATCAGTTAGCCTCCAAGAAACAGGCAGATTATTGAAAGGTGCATAAGCATGCTGAAAAAGTAGTGAGCGCTCTAATACAGAACTGATGTAATAACTTCTTCCCAGAAAAAAAAATGAATGGATGGACATGCCCAAAGCATACGTTTAAGAGATGTATTCTGGCAGTTACAATGCCAACAGTTAAACACTTTACTCAATACTTTGCTAAAGAGTTGTAGTGTCCAGTATATCCTAAACATATTTTTTTTGCTGAATGACTCACAGTGTGTGTCCTGTAACATCACTGATGATGTTAGCACCCTCCCTTGAAAATCCTCATTATTTAAGGCACTTTCAGAACAAAATAAACCAACTCCACAACTGAAAATGCAGACAGAGAGAGAGCAGACATGAAGAAGAACCATGCCAAACCAATTCTAATGCTTGTGGATTGACTGCCAAGAAAATTGAGACTAAGTTGTGCATGCAGAAAAGTCCTCACTGTCTGTTTCGCTGCTAAACCCTACCTGTGGGGTTTTTTGGTAGTTCATCCACAAACATTAGAATCAGTTTGGGTGTGGTTCTTCATTATGTCTGCCCTCCCTCAGCAATTTCACAGTTGTGGAGTTCATCTTGTTCTGCCTGTGCCTTAAATAATCAGGATCTTCAGGGAGGGTGCTATCATCATCGGTGGCATCAGCAGTGGCATCACAGCTCGCACATCCTTTTTATTTTCATGCATGCTTATATTGCTATATCGATACAATGGTTGCATTTTTTCAAAAAGCACTAAAATATTGATACACTGATATAACTTTGTAATGATATATTTAGCAGGTTCTCTGAATTTCATTTTATCTCCTTTCCTTGTGGGGATATGTCTCTTTTTTTGTATAGTTTTGCTAAGGTGGGGGCCAGATGCCTACTTTTTTAAAAAAAAATGAAAGCTAGAAATTCAGAGAACCCATGAACCCTATCATTACAATGCTATGTTGATATTTGATTTTTTTTAAAAACGGTGGGAGTGGGTGGGACAAAACAACCTAACATAAACATTACACATGAGGGAAAAGGTGACTTAAAATCAGCTTCCAGGAAAAGATTGGGATAAAAATGGTCTCAGAAGAACCTGAAATAACTGGAGGGAGAGGGCCAAAGGGGGAAAAAACCTAAAGGTACAAAAATGTGTGTCGGAGTCAGGGGCAATGCTCTCTCTAAGCAGTGGAGTCTTGTGAGCAAAAATCCTACTTTGTGAGCTACTGACATTAAAGTTATGAGTGAGCGATTTGGCTGCTGCATAAATTAGTTTACTCTGGAGCCATCCTTCCTAAGCTAAGACAAAATGTGTGAGCTGGAGGGGAAAAAAAAAGTTAGCTCACACTAACTCAGCTTAGAGGGAACACTGGTCAGGGGATAAACTGAAGCAGAGAGGGGCCAGAACCAGTCAAGCTCCATATCTCACACACTCTTGGTCTGTGAATAGTACCTAATTGGCTATCATTTAGGATGATGGTGAGGAGGAAAAAAACAGCTTGGTTCCTTTTGAAATAAATTTCCATTTATGCATCCTTTCTTTTACATGTTTATCCCACCCTTCTTCTGAGAAGCTCAGGGTAGTACACATGGTTATGCCTTCCTCCATTTTATCTTCAAAGCAACTCTTTGAAGAGCTTTAAACAGAGCAAAAGGATCAAGGGGTTGTAACACCTTATTTCCATGCAAGGAAAGGCTAAAGAGTTTAAGCCTTTCCAGTTAAAAAAAGATGAGTAAGGAAGGATATATAACATTAGGCTTATAGAAAAGAGGAGAGACATAACTTTTTCTCCTTCTCAAATATAAAAAACTCAGAAGAACCCAATGAATAGAGTCAGAATAGACAAAAGAAGATACTTTATCAAACTTTATCATTCATTTTGCAACTTGTTGCTTTACGATGTGGTAATGGTCACCTCTTCAGATGGCTTTAGAATATATGATATGAATTCTCGAAAAATAGGTCCATCAGTAACTACTATCTGTCCATGTCTGAGGGCCTTTGAATATCAGTTTTAGCAGGGCAAGAGCAGGATTTTGTCTTCTATTCCAGGCCTTCAGGGATATCTAGCTATCCACTTTGGGACACAGGATGTTTTACAACATAGGCCATTAGAGTTTTATCCAGCAGCATTCATCTGAAGATCTTATGGTATAGATGTCTCCTTTACTGTTCAGTCCACAGCCTCTCCTTCCCTCTGTAAAACAGGAAAAGACCAGAGAAAGCCATTTCCCATGTATGCCCTCCATGCCTAAAATTGTCACTTGATAAATTGAACTTGAACTTCTACAATCAATTCATCAATGACAGAAAAGGTCTAAGCTCTGGAGTGTTACAAATGATGGTGACAACAATCTCCATTTTCTTTTTATTAAGACAAATATTCTTTGAATTTCCCCAATATTATTCTAAATTGATAATGCAAGTGTGAGTGAAATGACATTTTAGTAGCTCCTCTTGTCCAATCTTCGGCTCCTATTTAAATCTCATTCTGTCAGATGAGTATAATTCCCTTGCATTTTTAGCTGTCATCATGGTGTATATTCTGTATATTATCATTAAAGCTGATCCCTCTTTCTTTGAAAAATAGCTTATTTACAGTCTCTCGCTTGAGCAGGCCATTATTACGAGCCTGACTGGCATCTGAGCAAGGCTTGAATGAGATTAGTTGTGACTTGGTTCATAAGAAAGAGCGGGGGACTAGTTCTTGAATTAATTGTTAATCATCTCCAATTTATTGTCAACCTGAGATTTAGCATAAAATAAAGAGAAATATTTTGCTACAAATATTCAGTCCTGTATGAAAAAATATATATTTTGTAAGTTTATAGCAACTCTGACAAGATGCATTTTAGGTCACCAAACAGGCTTTCTCGGATGCTTCTAATATTTTAAAAGACCTTTTCAATGTATTATTATGCTGCTATCTTGAGTGAATTCTGCCTATGATATTAGTAGTAGACTAAAAATGTCAAGCAATCAGTGCTAATTCCTTGCTGTTGATCTTACCTAGGAATTTTTGTAAGTTATTTGCTAAGATATCTCACCATTAGTGAGATCTATGATTTTTTACTTTGTATATTAGATCAGAAGCAGAAAATTAGAAGAATGAGTCACCTTGCTCTATAGTAACTGTCATTTCATCTGTAATGTAGTCCACTCAATCTGATATGAGCCTGGAAGATATCTGATCATTCAATCCTATCTCAGCCATAGATGGTACATCTTAAAACAGTTGTTCTATGCTGCATTATTAACAGCAATGTTAAAAATAATCTGAGTGACTCAGTTCTATATGCAGAATTCCTGTACAACAGATTTTCATACAATGTATTTAATGTTATTTATTATATAAGGAAAGCACCCAATGAACTTGTGCAGAAAACTGTAATATGTCACTTTATCCATGTGCTTTATCTATATCTCTGCCTAGCCTGGTAGTTGTGGGTAGGAACCTACAGAATAATTTCCATTGAGAGTAGGAAAATTCTGTTGGATCCAGCCCTGTGTTTCCACATATGGCTAACACTTCAAAAGTCATTTCCTCATTATGCTCATGAATTTTTAGGTTATGTTTGTGTCACTTTCAAATAATTATTTCCTTGATATTGTTTACTGTTTCAGTTGGGCAGTCCTGACATGATCTCATTCAGTGACAGTATTGGATTAATGATTTTGGACACCCTAGATACCCACGCTGGTTGGTACTGCTCCACCTCTGGTGCCCTAGGGCTGCCTAGTGGATAGACCAGTCCTGTTCAGTGACATGCATCAGCATCATGTGTGGCAATGAAAGTTCCATTCTGAGCCACCAGGACTGCAGCGGCAGCCTCAGCCTCGTTGAGGTGGGAGCAATGTGTGTCACATTCTGGGCACAGCCTGGTGCTTTTACTGTTTTTTAGGTGGCAAAGACTTGTTAATTGCCCACATGGGAATCAAGGTAATAAGTAGGGTTGATAGTTGACAGCTGGCCACAACTCAGTTCTTCTTTAACATTTCCTTTGGTGTTTCTGGTGTACCGTAAATCCTAGAATGGATTAGCATGTGGTTAACTTGGGGCATTCTGAAATATCAACCCAGATCAGGGGATGGAATTGTCACCAGGACTACTGGATGCATTCATATTTCTTCTCATTAAAGTTTCTGCTATGATTTTGAGTTCTGGATTTCCAGGTTTGTAGAGCAGTATCAACAAACAAGAGAAGATTAAGATATATAATCATAACAATCATCAGTAAAAACCAACCATACAACTATTGATAAAGTTCACGAGGAGGCATAAACCAGAAGTTAAAAACAGTAGTCATAAAAACAGCAGTATGCAGACCACAGCAACAACAACAAAACTTTAAAAGAGTGAGATAAAACTTTGATTAAATGCCCAAGTAAAGAGAAATTATCCTTGCTGGTGCCTGCATGACAATAAAATAGCTACTGGCTGAGCCTCAGGGAGGCGGGCATTCTACCAAGAAGAAATCCCTATCCAGCCACCTGTTTCCTTTCTGTAGGTGAAGCACAGAGATCAGGGACTAAGAACTGATGGTTTAGATCATATGACAGTATTTGTTCTTCACATAACTCAGTCTGAAGCAGTTTACGTACCTTAAAGGTAATAATCAACACTTTGCATTGTTCCCAGAAACAAATGGACAACTGTTATACACCTTTCAGTATAGAGGTGATACAATGCTTGTATCCAATGCCCAACAACAACCTGGCTGCCACAATTTGAACTAGCAGAAGTTTCCATAGAATCTTCAAAGTCAGCATCAAGTAAAGTACATTGTAGTATCATAGCTGGATATGATCAGAGTATGGATCACCATGATCAAATCATTATTTTCAAGAAGTAGCTTTAGTGGGCATATTAAATCATCAAAAATAAGAATTATAAGACCTGTACATCCAATCATATTATTTCAGGAAAAAGAGCAACCACTTCCAGAATTTGATGACTTCTGTGTCCACTAGCAGCTTTGTTAGTGATCAACTTTCCTCTTGTCTTGATTAAGATTCAGTTTCTTGGCCTTTATCCATAACATTACTTTATCAAAGCATTTGTTCATAGCTTCCTCAAGTAGTAAGTATAGAAGCAGAATGGGATGTCATTTGCATACTGGCAGTTCAGATTTTGGTCTGATGTTGAACATCTTGGCACCAAGAATTATTTTGAGCTGTTTCGCACGTCAGTGTACACAGGCATGTCCACAACCTCAACAGTTACAGAAAGATGCAAATGAAGACACTCAAATATTAATAGAACTAGGGCAGTGAAGGAGGGGGGATGGCAGAAAGTGGCTGAATGGGTGGAACAACTTTGATGTGGGTGGGGGAGTAGGTGTCAAGGGGCAGCAAAGGGCTGTGGGGAATCCAATGAAATCATTATGCTTTTGGATTCACTTCAACTTTGAAGCAAAAAAAACCCCAACTCAGCACAAAAATGCTCTCAGAAAACATGGGGGGGGGGAACTAAACAGAAATCAAGGTGAGCACTAAAGGGAGGAAAACATATGCAGACATGGGGGAAACCCACGACAGACATGTACGCTGAAAGCAATGGAAAACACACATGCGTAATAGACCCTTATTTAAGTGACTGACATTTCTGCATGAAGGAGGCTTTCACAAGACATGATATTTTAATTAGCTTTGTTTAATAAATGGCCTCCAGTCACACAAGAGAAACCTTACAGGAAAGCCTGATAATAAAGAATGCCAATTTATAAATGGATGTGGAGCATCAAACAATAGATCATGAAAATGTATCCTTTGAATGACATTTGGAATCTGGGATTCAAGCCAGCAAGTAAAAGCATTCAGGTTATGAAGTTATGCAGCTTCAAGATCAAAGATCCAATCATTCCCCACAATCTACCATGCAAAAGACATTTGATTTATAGTATGTTTGCTTGCCTTCTTTCTGACTTCTAACAAGAAACCATTTGAATGTTTCAGGAGTACTTTCTGTTGTAAGTAAAAAACAAAGACATTGTTACCTAACCAATATGAATTCCTGCAGCAGCTTCATTTAACACTTCTTCCCTACTCAGCTCACCCTGATTTCAATAGGTAAACCTACTTTTGAGTTGGACATTCCTTCAGCTTCTTCCAGCAATGATGGGCTTGGTTGCTATGGCCTCCAGGGCATTAATCACCTTCATCATGTAAACATAATTTCAGATTACCAACAAAAGAAATTTCTTGTGCAGGGCAAACATTCGTAGTCTTCATATTCACAAACTATACCCCAAAATACAACACATTTCCTACTTTTTTGTCCAACAATTGACTGTCCGATGCACCAAAACTGCAAACAGCTTTCACAGAAAACTCCTTTTTTGTTTGGATTCCATTCCCTAAGAGTCTTGGTATTATCATTGTCCTGTCCTACACTGCCTTGATTTTAGATCATCTGCAAGTCACAACTGAGTCATGGTTTTCAAGGCAAGAGATAAGCAGAGGAGGTTTGTCATTTCCTTCCTCTGCATAACATCCCCAGTCTGTCTTGGTGATCTCCCATCCAAGTATAAGCCATGGACAAAGCCTACTTCACTTCCAAGCCACTAGTAAGATTGGGCTAGTTAGGGATATTCAGTACTTCTTTTTCTGTGTTGATCTCCAGGCCTTTTCCTAGCAATGAATACTGCTTGTAATGTTTTTAAAGTTGATGGTTTCCAACCCTATTTACTCAGTCAGATCGCTTTTGCTCTGATGTCAGTCCTAGTGAGCAACAGCTGTTGGATCCTGCTGTTGGATATCAACACATATTCTATGCACACACAAAAATCCCTATCTGATCATTTTTATTTTTGGGGGGGGGGGGGGCTTCTCCCCTGCTTTTGTTCACTTGTTGCAATTTACTATGATAAAAACTAGAAAGCCACCAACTTTCACAAATATTGCTTGCTGTTAACAGACTAATTAATAAGGCAGGCAGGTGGCAGAGCAGTTAACCCAATTTCTTCGACTGATAAAAAACAGTCTCTCCCCCACGCAGGCAGCCAACACACTTTTTTGGACCACAGTGAAGCCTCCTATTTTTCCTGTGGTTTTAGCTTTCCAGGGTTTTTTTTCCCTGTGCCTAGGCCTTAAAGGATGCTGCTTGTGAAGAAAGGACCAGCAGCTGAGCTGCTTTTGGATTCACTCAGTTACCTCCAGGAAGCAAGCTCAATTTATTCTTTGCATGGAGCAGCCTGTTGTGTTGCATCCTGTGACACCCCCTGCTCTAAACACTTACCCAACCAATCAATGCCATCTTCCCTCTGCCACTGGCAAGAATCCAAATCTCTGCTTCACATGACCTGGTACGAACACTCATTGTTAACAGGCTGTGCTGTGACAGTCATTCCCTGTGCTACAGCGGTTACAACCAGACTCAATGTCACTGGAGCAGAGAGAAACTTCATGAAAAATAATATGGTTGTTAGTTACATACTATGGTAGGGATTCTGAGGCATGATGGGGAACAAAATATCCTGTCAGCACATCTGAAAGAGCCTGAGTGTGATTTAGGCATTCCCATTCCTTGCCATCCTCCTCTCTTTTCTGCTCAAGAAATCACATTAAAAAATCTACCGGGGTGGATAGCACCTGCCTCCTAAAGGGATCATCAAAAGCTGAATATTCACTAAATCAAGTGACAGAAAGTCACCTTTTGCAGATTTGAGGGACAAACAAACAATCCATCAGTTGGGCAGCTTCATAAACCTATTTGTAAAGGACTTTGTCCTCATATCTATGATAGAAAGCAAGTGGGAGGAATGACAGGTGAGTGGTTCCTTTTGACAGGAGGGCAAAAGTGCCACGCTGTAGCCATTCTGTCAAAAACGATATATGTTTCTTTCATGAATTAAAAATTTTTGTAACAGGAAAAACGCTCATCATCTTTGAGTGCAGCAATGCAAACTGTTGTGCAGCCATTTTCCCCATGCCCTTCTAAGCATGCCCACATGATGAAGGGGAAAATGCAGACTACTACAACAAGAATCGATGTGTCAAAATAGTTAACACCATATGTTGCTATGTAGAGAAAATTGCTTATTTTCAGAGGGTTATAATCTGTATGATGATATTTATTAGATTTTTATCCCACCTTTCTCCTTGCAACAATTTTGTTAGGTAGACTAAGAGTGGGAATCCAAACCCAGTTTGCTCTGGTTCTAGTCCAACACTATAACTTTTGTCAGTGAGGAAAATGGCAAACAGAGAAGGAGGAATTAAAAGTTTTGCTTCGGGACACTGTTACAGAGGGTATAATTTCTCAGTAATACTTATAACTACATAATTGTATACCAGGAATGTCAATAACAATCTTTCATTTTTTTAAGTCTTGTTTTACTTTACAGTAAAAAAGGAAAACTCATTGGCAACAGTTGTGATCCAATTCATAACATACAGAATCTAACATGTTACTAAGCTGAGGAGGAGAGCTATGAGTGGTTTTGTTCTGCTGTTGCAGAGAGAAGATGGAGGGGGAAAGGAATCCAGTCCCTTACTGAAAACCTCAGAAGACGACAACTCAATCAACACTACAAGTATGTAGCTGGCAGATGCCAACCATTGATATTAAAAGGGTTGTTATCAATCAGCCATAACAATTTTATTCTGTGCTGAATGAGTAGCCCCCTGCCTGTACCAGTGCATCCTTTCTCATTCAATCACCCCTCAATGGTGGTGGTGATGGTGGTGATGTATACTTGCCAGCAAACCACCTTGATTGCTAGTACAGATGTTCAAGTGGCTACAGAGTATGCACTTGCACATGGTAAAGACTGTTTTGAATTAATACTCATGAATATCTATGAAAATCACTGGGTGCTGCCTGTGCATCCTACAGCGTTCTGTGCACCTTGGTGTCTAGTCATGCCAGCCACATGACCACGGAAATGTCTTTGACTGCACCAGCTCTTTGGCTTGGAAACGGAGATGAGCTCCGCATCCCTAGAGTCAGATTCGACTGGCTTTCGAGAAAGGGAAACCTTTGCCTTTGTGTGTGTGTTTGAATGTGTACGTGTGTGAGACAAATAATCTGTCTACCAAAATTATGATGCCATAGAAAAACATGTGAAAGAATCCAAAAACCTGATCCCACACCCATAAAATAAGTGCTTAGAAACAGAATACGATGTTCCAACTGCTGAATCAGCTCTACATCACTAACTGTGACATTTTGCTGGCTTTGCTGGCAGATTCAGGGACACAACTCTTTCAGGTGTCAATGTAAGAAGCTCTTGTATCTTCCCTTAATTCCCATTTTGTATTTCAATTAGAGACCAGAATAGCTACACGAAAGCTGTGCAAAATGGGGGGGGGGTATTACGAGCCTCACTACTGTTCACTGACTGCCTACACACAATTAGCTAGTTTAAAAGAAGGAGAGGGAAACAGAATTATGCTGAGATCTTTGCTTCTTTTTCTCTAACTACTGGATAGGGGTTATTTTTTTTAGTCTTTCTTTTATATGGAGAATGATTTCCCAACCAAGATTATATGGACATGGCTATACTACCATTTCAATATATGTCTATTTACAAGCAGGCAGTAAAACTGACCCCAACAATGTTAATAACTGTCCAAATATTAGGTTCTGTATTAAATCTCCAGTTATTAGAGCATGCTATGGTAACAGTCATTTGAGCACTGAGTATTAAGCAGTTTGTGGCATGCTATAAATTTCAGATGCGTGCATGTTACATAGTGCTGCACAAATCATACTTTGGAAGTCAGTTTCATTTGTACCATGTCTGCTGTAATAGACCAAAAACAATTCAAGCATGCTTGGTTTCCATTTTCAGGGGTTCAGGGATCATTCAATAGAAGGAAGGGAAGCTTCTAATAGCATTTGAAATATAGCATTAAGAAACATCACAAGCAACAGTTCCACTAGCATAGCAGTTTATTAAATTCCTGCTTCCTCAGCACTGTTGAAGATTCCATTTTTTTCCTTTTTATTTCCTTAATTTTCTGTGTACCAAAGGTTCCAAATACTCTGTTCTTTCTGCTATGCTGCCTTTCAGAATCAACATCACAATGCTATTTATGAGGAAACTAACTTTCCAATCAGCCTCACCTCTTTTTGCTCCTCCCTTACCATAAATCTTTCCATTCTCAATATGGATGTCTGACTGTTCCTTCCCTTGGACAGTTATCAACTAAAGGTGGGATCTGGATTTCTTCTGGAATCAATATATTGAATCCTCAACACGGTCCCATCTGTGGATACTTAAATCTGGAGATTGGCACCCCAATTTTGCAGAAAAATCTGAAATCTAAAAAAAACGAGGTTAAAATAAAGCCAAAATAATAGAAGCAGCCCCTGTAGCTTTAAGACACATCCTCAGTGGCCATTGCTAGGCAACCACAACAGTTCAGCCAGCCTTCAAACCTTGGTTTCTGTCAGTAAAGGTAAGGGGGAAGGACAGGGCATTTTCCAGGGCTGCTTTGGTCACTGAGTGGGGGGGGGGGCTTATGGGGCCAGGCCAGGCAGTTTACTATCACAAGCTTGCATGACTCACCCAGGCTTGGCTGCTTGTTACTGTTCAACAGCAGCCACCCCATGAAAGCCAGTGTAGTGCTATGGTTAGTGTTTCAGACTAGGATTTGGAAGATCCAGATTTGAATCCCCATTCTGACATGACAGCTCACTGAGTGACCTTGGGCCAGTTACACGTTGCCAGCCTAACCTACTCACAAGGTTTTTGTAAGGATAAAATGGAGGTCAGGATAATGCTGTAAGCTGGTTTTGGTCCCCATTGTAGAGCAAGGAGGGGCATAAATGAATTAACAGGGGGCAGAGAAAGCATAGGTTGTTTGGGTGTGGGAAGCAGAGAAGGAAGCAGGGAAAGGTGAAGATCTGGGAGTTGCCAGGAAGAGGTAAAGAACGGAAGGAGATCAAGAAAGAGTCTTTACATGTTCCCTGCCCGTAAACTGCTTGGCCCAGCAGCCAGCACTGTGCAACCAGAACACCAGCTGGAACCACACGGCTGGACCTGGGCCATTCCTGGAACTACACAAGAGTTTTCCCACAGAGAGGCTACAAAGGGAGGAAAGGAGGAAGAGCTGTAGATAAGGGGGCAGGTAAAAGTAGCTTGGCTGGTGGGGTGAGAAGAAGAGAGGAAAGCAGGAAAATAGGATTTATACCCCGCCCTTCACTACCCAAAGGTGTCTCAGAGTGGCTTACAAACTCCTTTCCCTTCCCCTCCCCATAACAGACACCCTGTGAGCAGTGTTCCCTCTAAGCTGTAGAGTCTTGTGAGCAAAAATTCTACTTTGTGAGCTACTGGCATTAAAGTTGTGAGTGAGCGATTTGGCTACTGCATAAATTAGTTTGCTCTGGAGCCATCCTTCCTGAGATAAGACAAAAATGTATGAGCCGGAGGATAAAAAACTGTGAGCCAGCTCACACTAACTCAGCTTAGAGGGAACACTGCCTGTGAGGTAGTTGGGGCTGAGAGAGCTCTGACAGAAACTGTTCTTTTTCAAGAACAGCTGTGTCAGGACTATGGCTTGCCCAAGGTCATCCAGCAGGTGCAAGTGGAGGAGTGGGGAATCAAACCCAGTTCTCCCAGATTAGAGTCCGCGTACTTAACCATTACACCAAACTGCTTGCTACAACTGATTTCCAGACTACAGAGAACAGTTGTCTTGAAGAAAATAGTGGCTTCAGAGGGTGGACTGTATGGCATCACATCCCCACTGAGCTCCTTCCCTTCCCCAAACTCTGCCTTCCCCATGCACAACCCTCAAGTCTCCAGGAATGTCCCAAGCCAGGGTTGGCAAAGCCAGACATGTCCCACCCAATTCTGCTGAGATCAGATGGTATACATGGGGCCTGAGATCAAGCAGGTTGCTGGATCATGCTCTGCAGGAGAGCTGAAATGAGATTTAGTGGAGAGTTATGCTTAGTCACTACGGGGAGCCATTCCACATTCTGTACTTTGCATGCATACACTCTCTGGGAATACAGCATTTCCCCCTAACACAGATATCCTGCAGATATTTGAAAAGAACAGAATGACATGGGATTAGCCTGATAATTACTTTCCATCTTGTCATTCAAGTAGCTTTGTTATATGTCAGAAAACTCTATCTGAAATGGCTTGCCTATTTGAATGAGAGGTGACAGTAAGCACTAAAAGGAAACGTTTCTTGAATTATTATTGCTTCTTAATATAATGCTCCTTCTCACATATTAGCATGTTCCGGCTATTAATGTATGTTGTAGTACATTTAACTTTAGCTTTTAAGAAGTCCCAATTTATTGCACAGACATTTTGTATTGCTTTTAGATTTTCATAGTTACATTATACGTTGAATAGACACAGAGAGAGATGAACAGATAGGAATACCCTCCTATGCTAAAGAATGTGCAAAGAAAACACAATATATTTGTTTGGAAGGGGAAGAGAAACCATAGGTAGATTGTGAACCTTTGAGACAGAGAAGTATCTTTATATGACAGAACACCAAAATCCATCTTGAGCCTACTAAACCACAGAGAACACATATCTAAATTAACAAATATCTTGGTGTAATACTTTTAGGGTTGGAGTGTAACTGATTGGGCAAAGCTCTTTACCGCCACCTGGTGTAGGAGTTAAACAACCTCACTTTTTTAAAAGCATAGCTGCAAATCATTACAAGGATGATTTAAAATGTCCAGTTAGTTTCAAGTAACAGAAGCCAAATACAACTATAATCACTTTTTCTGGAGCATCAGAAAGGCTTCTAATGTCTTTAAACAGGCAATAGGTAATTTCATTTGTAATCGTATCCTCAAAAATAAATCCCTTTTGAATCCTCTTCTAACATATTGTTTCCTAAAAGAGATTAAACATAATTTGAACACACAGGGACCCTGGGTGAAAAGTATCATATTGTGTCTTTCCAGAGTGAACATTTTCATTGCATTATTGCTCATTCCTATTACGATAGCATCAAAATGACAAATTCTTAACCCTGCTACCACTACCTGCACATAGTTAAGGCTATTGGGAAAGGTTGAGAATATTATAGCCACAGTTCAATAAATTCAGTATTGAGGTTTAAGGAAATGGAACAATCCAACAAGCAAGCTGTGCTTGCAGTGACAACTATGACTTTGCCTACTCCTTTAACCCAAGTTGCATGGGTTTCTTCATAGTTCCACTAGTACAGAGTTAGATCCAGAACCTTGCAAGTCTTTTGCAGCTATTGCCAAGGATAGAAATCTCACATACACACTAAGATGCATGTTGCTGTCAAGATTGTTCAAGGAGAATGCAGGAATCAAAAGATGGGAGTCACAAACAAGAGTTATGATGGGAGTCACAAACCCAACATTCTGTATGCATCTTAGAGAGCGTGTCTCTCCCTATGAGCCTGCTGGCCTGTTGAGATAATCCTCAAGTGTTTAAAAGAAATGGTTCTAATAAATAACATTAAATGTATGCCTCTGGGGGGAGGGAACCAAAAGGATTGTGGTTTTTTAGCCTTACAGTGTAGCTTTTTAATAGTAGAGTTATCTTATCTCATGGAACATTTTATCCGAGATAAGAGTCAGTTCATGTTATATATTTGTTTTCACAGTGTTTGCGGAAAAGTCCTTCTTGAAAAGAGGTTTTCTAAAATACCAAGTACTTCTACTGTGCTATACAAAGAGCCACTTTAGAACATTTATCTGATCTGAGCCACTTTCTGTTTGCTTAGTGCCAGCAAAGCCACACTTCTTTACAGCTACTACCCTGTTAGTATTTAATTTTGCATAAAGATGAACATGAATTTTTTTCAGGTGTTAAGTAGCTTGTATCTTCAAAGCACATCTATGCTGGTAGTTAAGAATTCTGAAAGTCCTGCTATCTGCTTATCCTATCATCTCTCAAAAGGAACATCAAAGGAGGTTGTGAATATGAAATAGCCAGTTTATCTAATGTATACATGATATCCTCCTCCTTACTTTCAAAGGAACAATTTCCCCTTCTGGTTTACTTTTTGGATAACATTTGTAAAATTGAGTGGAGGAGAAAAGGGACTCAGTAAGCACCCCACATGCTTTAGGCACAAGTTGTCTGTATGTTAGAGCAATAATGTAATGACAGAGATCCCAGTCAGCAAAAAAATTGAGACCAACAATTAGTGGTTATGGATGGAAATGTGCATTCCAGTCTTCATCAAAAGACACAGTCAATAAAACAGGGCCTGATAAAACTCCATTTTGTGAATAACTGTAGACATCAGAATGTACTGCTTGCATTTGTACCATCCGCATGTGCATAGACCTGCTTCTGCATGTTGATTGCCTTTCTGAACAAGGCCAAATATAAGTATCTAGAACATTTAACATTTTCTAAAATGCCTCTGATTTCATTTTGTGTAGTCCTTTGTATGTCTGTCTTTCTGATTCATTTTGCAGATTCCATAATTGATGTGCATGTTCTCTGCATTCAACTTCAGATGTGGATTAAGAGAACCAATTTTCTGCAGTGAGTTTGCAGTAACCAAGTCATGAGAGTGATCCAGGTATGTATTTGGGGAAGTGTGCTTGCACATGAAAGCTCATGCCTTAAATAAAACTTTGTTGGTCTTAAAGTTGCCACTGGACTCAAACAAGTCACGAGAATCAGTGCAAATCGTTTATCTGATGTGGTCAAGTGAGCACTGTCCTCCAGAACCAGAAAGTAAGATTATCCTTCAGGTGTGTAGGTCCCAGACTACCTAGGGTTTTATAAATAAAAAGAACCTGAATATGACTTCAAAGCAGCCAATATAGATGACGCAGAATAATAGTTACATGATAAAATCTCCAGGCTCTTGTTATTAAACAAACAGCTATATTCTGTACTACCTGGGGCTTCTGGATCACCTTCAAGAAAGCCACACATAAAACATAGTACAAATATGGGAATCTGCAGCTGTGCTTGAAGGGATCACAGGCTGCTTCCACATAGAGTTTTTGCTCCAGTTTGGCAGCCCAACTGGAGCACATTGTTTTTGGAGCATGCATACAATGTTCCCATTGGATTTGCCCTTGAAAAGCATTCAGAAACTTCAGATGGTATGAAATGGTGCAGGCATGATGTTGGCTGGAGAGGGTCAAAGGGGTCATATCACTCCAGGCTTGGCCAAACCACATTGGCTTCCAATCTGTTTCCAAGCACAATCCAAGGTGCCGGTGATGACCTTTAAAGCCCTACATGGCTTGGGAGCAGTATACCCAAAGGACCTCCTACTCCCTTGCAAATCTAGCTGCCCACTACAGTCATCTTCCAAGACCCTGCTTTGAGTGTCCCTGCCTTCTGGGATTAGGCAGGCGGCAACCCCAAGGAAGGCCTTCTTGGTAATGACACCAAAATTCTGGAACTCTCTCCCCAGAGACTCGCTTGTCCCCTTCTGTTGCCACGTTCCACCAGCAGGTGAAGTTTTATTTGTTTCATCTTGCATTCCCTCAATGACCCCTGTTCATAGAGGGCTTTTAAAAAATTAAAGAAAAAATGGCAATTGGCAGATCATTACAGAGAAACAATGTTAGAATGATCTATTGCCACATTTTATTGTAAGATAAAGTAAGCCCTTTTGTTTGGCAGAAAGTTTTCGTTACATCTCTGCAACAAAAAAGGGTCAAATGAAAACAGTTAGCTACTTAGTGCCTCTGCACTGGGCCTTGGCAGCAGCAATTCAGAATCTTTGCCATGTGGAAGTAGCCAGAGTGATATATTGTGGTCCTCCATGCTGAAGTTTCTTCAGAGACAGATAGGATGCATCACATAGGACACTTCTGTATGCAAATGAGCATGTAATCTGTATTCATTCTAATGGCTGTCTCATATAAAAAAGAAATGCCCTCACTAAAACTACTTCCATGTAAGAACAATTATGAAACTCTCACAGGATACTAGGGTAAATGATGGCTTTGTAGCAAGTGTACACTCAGCAAACACCCCTCTCTCAACACTGTACAATTATTTTACATGCATTCTTCCATGCAATTCCTGCAAGGGTTTCAGAGACAAGAGAAAAATTCAAGTAAAGAGAGAAAGAAGAAATGATAAAGTAAAAAAGAAATAAATACATAATACACAGAGAATGAGAAGAGTTCTAGATTGCATCTGAATTGCTGCCTTTGCTCTTTGAGAGCAATCAAATGTTTGACAACAATGTTTATGGATCATTCACTAAAAGTAATGCAGAGGTGCTCTTGTAGCAATTTCCTAGGGTTATTTTACAGTATTAGGGTTAACATCTGCCTAAACACAGTATGCAACTGCTGACAGATGATAGGTAGTAATTGTCCAAGCAAATCTTTTGAATTGCCCATCTTAAAATATAAACTGCTCTGCCTGATTGCTTTGACTGACAGTTCTCCCTGTCTGAGTGAGTGAAGGGCTGTGAAAAATTCTTCAATTCATAAGCATTTGGGAAAGTGATTTCTGACACACAAACTTTTGGCAGCAATTTTCAAGGGGGTCATCTAACATGACTGATATAGTAGTTAGTGCGATGCTGCCATAGCACATTTAACAGTCGCTGAACTCCAAATATAACACAGTGGGATTCTAATTGCAGCACTACAAGTAAGGAGAAGGGAGATGCTTGTGATGCTCGACACATCCTTTATCACTATGACAAAGGAAGAGACATTGCAGCTGGTTACATCAGGCTATGGAACACTGCTACAACGTCGGTACCTTTTGCACCTTGGATATTGACTCACATTGCCATGGCAGAAGCTGGGGGGGGGGGGGTCGCCTGCAAGATATAGGCACTGGTGATTATTTAAGTTATTATTTAGCCAATAACCTTGATAACATCCTTTGCATTCAGAATCTCAGAAATCAGGGAGGCTTGTTCACTGATGCTTATTGAAATAGGCTCATAGTTCAATATCAGGATCATGAAACCTGCTTTGGGCACGAATGCCCTGTAGTTACATAGCATGTGTACTAACAGCATGCAATGTACTTATAAGGTTCCTGAATATCACACTTTTCATTGATAAAAGATAAGTTTGTAGCTTATGATTGTAGAAATAAACATGAAATGCTCTCGGGCTCAAATACCAGGTAAGCTTGATACCTTTTTTCTCCAAAGAGTCTTGCTTGCTTGCTTTCTTGTTCTGTATCTTCCAGCTGTGAACATAGCTAGAGAGGTGGGATCTCGGCTGAGCAACTGCCACAGAAGAAAGAGTAAAGAAGATTCTCCATTCCCCTCTTTGTTCTTCCACTCTAGATGCAGCCTCCATAACTATTTCTGGTAGAAAAAGAAAATGTTTAATATTATTTATTTATTACTTCCAATTCATATACCGCCTTGCCGGGCGAACTGGCTCAAGGCGGCGTACACAAGTTAAAATGCGATAAAACAATAAATACAATAAAATTCACAAGAACAACAATTTACATAAAGTGCTAGTAGGTACAGATGGCGGTTTCAATACATAGTCCGATGAAGGTAGGCAATATCCAACGTTGTAACATGAGGGCCATAGCATATTCAGTTTCTGATGACTCATACGTCAGTGGCAGCTCCTAATCGAAGGCCTGGTGGAAGGGCTCCATTTTACAGGCCCTGCAGAACTGTAAAAGGTCCCACAGGGCCCTGATGTCCTCCAGGAGCTCATTCCACCAGTGTGGAGCCTCCACTGAAAAGGCCCTAGCTCTAGTGGTGGCCAATCTGGCATCTTTCGGACCAGGGAGAGTCAGGCGATTTTGCGACCCTGACTTCAGTGCTCTCTGGGGGAAAGGCGGTCCCTCAGGTAGACAGGCCCCTGGCCATATAGGGCTTTAAAGGTCAAAAACAGCACCTTGAAATGAATCCGGTATGCTATTGGCAGCCAGTGCAGTGCCTTCAGCACAGCCTGGATGTGATCTCGTATAGAAAGACCCATCACTAGCCTGGCTACCGCATTTTGCACTAGCTGCAGTTTCCAGATTTGGGTCAAGGGCAGCCGCATGTAGAGAGCATTGCAGTACTCTAATCTCAAGGTGACCATAGCATGAATCACTGTTGCCAGGTCATTGCGTTCGAGAAAGGGAACCAACTGCCTAATCTGCCGTAGATTGTAAAAGGCTGCCTTGGCAGTGGCTGCTACTTGGGCCTCCATTGTTAAGGCAGCATCCAGGAGCACTCCCAAACTCCTGACCCTCGGCGCTGGCACCAATGGTGCCCCAACAAAGGGATCCCTATCCCCGACCCACTCCAACTCAGGCACTGGACCTCCACCTTCGTTGGATTCACTTTCAAGTGACTCAGTCTAAGCCAGCCCACCACGTACTGAAGCGCCCGCTCCAGGTCATCTGGGGTAGAGTTGGACTGACCGCCCACCAACAGATATAGCTCGGTTTCATTTGCATATTGATGACATCCTAGCCTGTGCCTCTGGGCAATCTGGGCAAGGGGACGCATGTAGATGTTAAATAACATCAGGGATAGCACTGCCCCTTGAGGAACCCCGCAAACCAGCGGGTACCCCTGGGACGTCTGTTCCCCTAACACCACCCTCTGTCCACAACCTTGGAGGAAGGAGAGAAGCCATTGCAGGGCAAGCACCTGCAGTGGATCCGTAACTGATGGTCGACCGTGTCGAATGCCACCAAAAGGTCCAACAACAACAGTACCGCCGTGCTGCCTCGACCCAAATGCCTCCAGAGGTCGTCTGTGAGGGCTACCGGTGCCATCTTCATCCCATGGCCTGGCCAAAAGCCAGACTGGAACGGGTCTAACGGGTTTAAGAAAAACTACATGTACTACTACATTGTCACATGTAGTTTGGGCTTGACAGACCATTTAGAAATCATGCCTTAGAACTGTGAAGATTGGCTAATCGTCCAACTATAATCATAACTTAAGCAAATGATGCCCTGAGAAGAAGAATAGTTTTGCATTTGAGTATTACCTTTTGTTTAGATTGTGGAAAGCAAGCAGACAGAATCTCAAAGGGAGGAATTTGTACAAAATTTAAATATAAATCCTATTATATTAATCATAGCCATCCGTTCAATTAAATGCATGGCAAGAAATCCCGGCCAATAAATGTGACATAAGAACATAAGAAAAAAAGAGAGACCAATGTTGGATCAGGCCAAAGGCCCATCCAGTCCAACACCAGTGCCATCAGGAGGTCCACCAGTGGGGCCAGGACATTAAAAGCCCTCCCACTGTTGACCCCCCCAAGAACCAAGAAGACAGAGCATCACTTGCCTATCTATACCTTGTGGCTAATAGCCACTGATGAACCTCTGCTCCATATGCTTATCTATTTCCCTTTTGAAGCCATCCATGCTTGTAGCCGCCACCACCTCCTGTGGCAGTGAATTCCATGTGTTAATCACTCTTTGGGTGAAGAAGTACTTCCTTCCAATCCTCAGGAATGGAGGCAGATTTTAAGGAAAGATTACATATCTTTGTCAGGAGATCTACAAGTTCACATTTGAGTTCTTTCAGAACTCTCGGATGTATGCCATCTGGGCCTGGTGATTTTTCAGTTTTTAAGTTGTCTATCAGTTTTAGGACCTCCTCTCTCGTCACCTCAATCTGACTCAGGTCTTTCAACACCCCTCCTGAAATCAGTGGTTCTGGAGTGGGCAAGCACTTCTCATCTTCCACAGTGAAGACGGAGGCAAAAAATGCATTTAGCTTCTCAGCCATTTCCCTATCATCCTTCAATACTCCTTTTACCCCTTGGTCGTCCAAGGGCCCCACTGCCTCCCTGGCTGGTTTCCTGTTTCTAATGTATTTGAAGAAAGTTTTATTGTTGGTTTTTACGTTTTTTGCTATATGCTCCTCATATTCCCTTTTTGCCTGCCTGACCTCAGACTTGCATTTTATTTGCCATAGCCTGTGTTCCGTTTTATCAGCCTCACTGTGACTAGCTTTCCACTGCTTAAAGGAATTCTTTTTACTTTTTACAGCCTCCATTACTCTGTTTGTTAACCATGCAGGCTTTTTCCTATACCTGTTTGTGCCTTTCCTAACCTGCGGAATATATATTTTTTGAGCTTCTAGGATCGTAGTTTTAAATAGATCCCAAGCTTCCCCAATTGTTTTGACCCTTTCTACTTTTCCTTTCAGTTTCCTCCCCACGTGTCCCCTCATATCAGAGAAATTACCCCTTTTAAAGTTAAAAATGGTTGTGTGAGTCTTTTTGGCCAATTCTCTATTTGTACAAATGATGAACTCAACAACATTATGATCACTGTTTCCAAGCGGTGCAATCACTTTTACATCTCTCACCAGGTCTTGAGTGTTACTTAGGACCAAATCAAGGATCGCCTCTCCCCTGGTAGGTTCCGTGACCATCTGCTCCATAGCACAGTCATTTAGAGTGTCTAGAAACTCAATCTCTTTTTCCCGGCTAGAACACATATTGACCCAATCAATGTGTGGGTAGTTAAAATCACCTATTATTACACAGTGTTTTTGTCTAGTTGCTATCTTTAAGGCATTCATCATTTTATAATCCTCCTCTATCTTTTGATCTGGTGGGCGATAACAAACTCCCAGTGTTAAGTTTCCTTTTGGCCCCCCTATTTCAACCCATAGAACTTCCAGAAGCGAATCCAATTCACTTAGCCTCTCAATCTTTCTAGACTTTATACCCTCTCTGACATACAGAGCTACCCCACCTCCAACCCTTCCCCCCCTATCCTTCCGATATAATATATAACCGGGAATCACTGTGTCCCACTGATTTTCCTCATCCCACCAAGTTTCAGAAATACCCACAATGTCTATTTTTCCCTCCCTCACCAAGCACTCCAACTCCCCGATTTTACCTCGGACACTTCTAGCATTTGTATAGAAACAGCTGTAATTTCCCTTACAAGTTAAGCCTGCATCCTTCCTCTTGCTATCTCGAGTCGTTGTCCGGCAGTCCATGTCACCAGCCATGGCCTCTGTGGACAATTTCAATCCACCTCCCTGTAGAAAAGCAACCGGTACCCCCTCATCTCTCTCAGATGAGCCAACCCGAACCAGAGACTTTTCGTCTCCTGTCGGCTTTCCCCCAATATTCAGTTTAAAAACTGCTCTGCCACCTTTTTGATTTTAAGCGCCAGCAGCCTGGTTCCTTCTCGGGACAAGTGGAGACCGTCTCGCCTGTACAGCTCCTTCTTGTTCCAAAAAGCATCCCAGTGCCTAACAAACATGAACCCTTCCCCCCTACACCATTGTCTCATCCACGCATTGAGACTCCTGATCTGTGCCTGTCTCTCCAGCCCTGCGCGTGGAACAGGTAGCACTTCTCAGAAAGCTACCTTGGAGGTCCTGGACCTAAGTTTCCTGCCCAGCAGCCTAAATTTCTCCTCCAGGACCTCACGACTGCATTTCCCCACATCGTTGGTGCCGACATGCACCACGACCACTGGCTCCCCCCCAGCACTATCTACCAGCCTATCTAAAACATGTGTAATGTCCACTACCTTCGCACCAGGCAAGTCACCGTACGGTCAGTATGCAGGTTCACCACCCAGCTGTTTACCTGCCTAAGGATTGAATCACCAACTACCAAGAGCCCCCCTCCCACCCTGCCCAGGGATGGTTCCTTGGTGCAAAAGGATACCCACTCACCAGCTGGGGAAGAGGTTCCTTCTAAGGGCACATTCCCCTTATGCTCAGCACGGTGCCCTGTTTCTCCTTGACCCTCATGCTCCCTGTCAGTGGCAGGGCTGCCAGATCCAGAGTGGGACATATCTATCAAGTCCCCGAGAGTTTTTTCTGTGACCAGAAATAAATTTAGAAAGGAATATCAGAGTGAATGTTGAAGATTCCTTAACAAATTTCATTGTAATAGGCTGGTTAAAATTATTTGGGTATGGTAGGTTGCTCTGATTTTAACATCATAGTTTTCAGTTTTTGAGTGCTACATAAATAAATATATATAATTATAATTCTCAGTGTAGCTGTAGAAATATATCTGGCATTTAGTTGGGTCTATGAAATGGATGCCCATGAGAATTCTTCCTAGCTCTTCAAAGTCAGCAGTCACCACATCTTCATAGGCAACATGTATCTCAGATTTACTGCAGCGGAAATAGGCCGTCTGCTAACATAATCCACCCCTGGCTCATGTTCCAATTCTTCACAAGTTTACTTCATGTCAATACTGAAATTACTAAATTCTTCAGTTCCCTTCCTTTGTATTCATCCAGGATGTAAGAATGCATTTTTCCATCCTCCACAAAAATATGTTTCCTTTTCGACTAAATTAAATAAGATGGTCAGAACCCTTTGCACTGTAGTTTACCATTTTATATGTTTGCTTTAGGTCTTTGTTCTAATAGGTAATCTGTTTATTTTATCTTAATCTCATGCCTTTGGAGCTCAGGAAAGTGGTAATTAAATGCTGTCTGATAGCGTCTTCTGGGATATGGAATTAATAACACAACTGTAAATGCAACCATTTCCCAGGCTTGTCAGTCTAAATTCTTCCCAATTTTATTCAAAACATCTGGGGGGAAACTCTTCATCTTCATTTTTTTAAAGCAACTAAGTTTTGCTTAGAAAATGAATGGAGATAATTTTTTAGTTGATTCATCATCAGTGTCAGCTATTCCTTTCTCTCCTTCTTTGTCTTTCCGCATATGTGTTTTAAATATTCCTTTACAAATAGAAGCCCATGAACTTTTCACAGAGGTTATGTTCATTCCAGAGGCAAAATTTTTTGCTAAACCACAGCTGGGACTTACCCCAACACCGCCTTTGTGGGCTCTGGGACTGGGGGAAGCAGTAGCAGCCATGCAGTCTCCAGCCAGTGCAGGGACAGGATCCTATGGTGGTAACATGCTGGGCTTATGTCAGCAGGGTGGGGGTGGGCCAGTTCTGGGGCTTTGCCTACCCACCTCTCCCCTATGAAGCTGTGCAGCCGCTGGGACTTCGTCCCAATTTTTTTCACAGCTTTCCCTCTCACTGTCCCTGCACTTTGGCTGTTACAGGTCTTGTTTACTGTTTGGTATTTACTGTTTTTTATTGTCAGAGCTTTGGGTGGTTTGGTTTGGGATGACTAGGGACGTGGTGCCTGCGTGCCCAAATCTGATGTTCTAGGGACTCCCAGAATGGGGTATTAGGGTGGAGCCAATTCAGCAACATGCCCAGCTTGGGGGCTATCAGTGGGGCTCACCACCACCAGCAACTAGCATCCACGTGGTTCCTGGGGTTAGCCACTCCTTGGTTTCACCCCCAGGAGGCAGGCTGGGGAGTGTTCATTGGATGGCAGGCAGGTGGCCTGATGCAGGATCCATCCCCATGCTGCACCTATACTCCAGCAGTGTACTCAATAAAGCTGTGGCCATTTTATTCTTAAAATTGTCTGTGGTCCATTGTATCATTCCTTGCCTGCACTCCCCTCTATGCCCCTGGGCCCCCAACAAAGATGTCATTGGAATAGAAAGACAACACACACTATAAAGTGCATCTCCCATTTGGGGATCATTTCCAACATACATTCAATTATTATGATAGTAAAGGGTGCCTTAGCTTCTGTTCGCTATTGTTGGGGGAATCAATGGTAGGTAGAATAATTAATCTCTGTGAAACATGTATTTGCATTCTGTATTTGGTAGTGCTGACCTTGTGATTCCCCCCCCATTCTTTTTGCTCTCTCTCTCCTCTTTACCCCGCCCTTGGCAACAGTATTATGCAAAGCATGTGGGTGATTGCATCATCCCAGGGTCCTACTATATATTGATGTAACGCTAGCCGTATGCAACTTGATTACTACCTTTGATGGAAGAGACCCGCATCCAGACATATTGAATATTTGTTACCAGGTGGATTGGCTAATTTAAATACTCTATGGCTAAAAATTATTTGTATAATTACACTATTTATAAATTCTAACAATTACATAATTTCCATTTTGGTGTAGAACAATTTGGAGACCATGTGCAGTTACCATGAGAGATTATCCATGGCCTACTGTGTAAACTTTTAGCAACTGGACATCACATGAGGTAACAACAGCAAACATTTCCTGGTATTTTAACATTTATTATGTGCATTTGATATGTAATAATTTGGCTTTTTCTTTCCCTTTTGACAATTCCAGGAAGCAACACCTGGCTCTAAAGAAAATCTTTTATTTATTTCTGGGTGTATGCTGTTTTACAGTAGTAATTATTGGCATCTGATGAAGCTCAGATTCATAAAAGTTCATTCTGGACTTGATTTTGTAGTCTTTACACTGGTCTTCTGTTTGAATTTGCCTCAAGAGACTAACATGGCTACCTTCCTGGAACAGTATACATGGGAATCCCATTCTTTCAGAATGTTCTAAGAACATTCTAGTACCTACATATACACTCAGTTTGGTTTTCTTTGGAGACAAAGTACATTGTGGAAGAGCTCATGCTGCCTCACCACCTTATTTCGGGCTGGGAGCAACCTGGCAAAGAGGAAGCAAGCCACTCTCATTTCCAATATAGCCCTCATGGTGGCACTCTCCTAAGCAGTCTTGCCATTGCCAGACTCCGTAGAGTACTCCTGAGCCTGGTACAGGGCATCAGTTGCCAGGGCTGGGCCTCACAATATACAAAGTTAGCATGTCATGAGGAAAATTTCTTTGGCATGTTTTTTTCTTTACTAGTCTTAGTTAGGCAGCGTGAAATCACTTTGTAATCTGAGATCTCCCACGTGCATGCTGGAAGATGGCTATACCATATGAGTGACCTCAACAAAATGCACTAAAATATAACTGTAGGGATTTCCTGCTCATACAGCAAATGCTTTAGTACTTTTGTATTAAACTAGGGATCAGAAGCTGAAGGTTGCTTGAACGGCAATACCTGACCCTCAACTGCCATTCCAGAGGTTAACAATGAGTTCAAACTATAGTAATAATTTTGTCAGCGGGTCACTTTGGAGGTATTAGTTGTTAGGTATTTTCCTCAAACCCACTTTCTTCTCAAAGTAGATCTCGGGGTGAGGGGGGAACTAATTGGTCACCAGAGCATTAGCCTTGTAGGATGTACGGCAGGTGAAGGAAGGGTTGCATCTATAGCCTCTAACATGTTAGTTTTGAATTCTTTCCCTTCCGCACATCTGTTTTCCCCTGCTGACTTAAAATCACAATATGTTTTTTCTTCTAGTGAACTTTGAAATGGCTGCAAGGCAAATACATGTTGAATGTAAGCCCTGGTGAAGTTCAGAGCAGACATCTGAGAGCTCAATCAATGAACAGTGCTGGAATGCAGGACCTTACTCATATCAGCCTCAAGACATTCTTCATTCTTTTTTGAACTTAAAATAAGATTCTGTTTATTGGTTGACTGCCAAAATTGCTTCCTCTGTAACTGGAGATTGATCTCAGTTGTACCTAAATTCAAACATTATTGCAAAAAAATTCAAAGTACCTAAAACAAATTCCCTGTGTGTATGATTTATATGTTTGTAGACAGAGAAAGTTTCTTTAAAAGCATTTAGAATTGATACACATTTTGAGAGAAATCTGGATGTGCTCTCTTTTGCAAAGCATCAATAAAATTTACCGGAAAGTTAAAATAATTTCAGTAAGGTTAACAAAATTCTGCAACACACTTGTGTGTGTTTGTGCATGTGTGTGCGTGTGTAAATGAGCACAGAGAGCTAGTGGGATTAATGATTAGTGTTGGACTAAAATTTGGCCACCAAATCAGAAGGGAGCACTCACTGGAGAAGACCCTGATGCTGGGAAAGATTGAAGGTCAAAGAAGACGGGGACAGCAAAGGATGAGATGGTTAGACAGTGTCATAGATGCAACGAACATGAAGTTGAGCAAACTTCAGAGGACGGCGGAAGACCGGAAGGCCTGGCGTGATCTGGTCCATGGGGTCGCGAAGAGTCGGACTCAACTGTGCGACTGAACAACAACAACAAAAATCTGGGAAACCCAGATTCAAATTAGGAGTGTGCATTTGGGGGGGGGGAATGTTTTCACTTCCACAGTTTTGGAAAGGGCATGATTATCGTTTTCATGAGATACCAGGTGTATTGATATAGTTCCATAAATTCATTTTTGGGGAAGACTTTGTTTATATCAATATCAGGTATTCCTGTTATTTCCTTCTCTTTATTAGGCTGTTTTTTGTTTATTATTTCTTTCTTTGGAAAAACCCTTATTAACCTCCCTCCCCCCCCAAAAAAAAAAAGAGGGGAGAAAGATTTTTCAAGCCATGAACTGTGGCCTTCTCCTTCATGGATGGAAACATAATAACTCCCTTTCTTTTTTGTTATGTGTATAGAGGGGATTAATAATGTCTAAGCTGATTATGAGTTCTAGAGAATTTGAAAGCTTGCATTATTTTCTGTAATTTTGTTTATGGATTTCACTTTGAATTCAGGTACCTACAAACTTTGGAAAATTAAGGGCTAATCTTTCTGCCTGGCCAGGTTCCTAGCACTACCAGCAGCACTCTGGGCTGGCCCTAGTTTTTGTCAATTCAGAAGAAAGCATCCTATTGAAAGGTCCCTGGAGTGGAACTCATTGTCTTCCCCCCCAAAAAAAAAATTAGTAGAGAGGGGACGAGATTTCCTCCCATTTTGAGAGCAATCAGGTGAATGATTCAATTGAGTTAACCTTGAGCAAACATGGCATTACCCCCCAGGAAACAATGGAGACAACAATGGCTGGGGGGAACCTTCTTCAGGGGTCTATAAAGTCCAACCCCTTTGTTGAATTTACTTAACATTGTGGGGAGCTTTAGAAGAGGGGGTGGAATAGTTTTCCTGACATTCTGGTGCTATTTGGTTTTTAAAAAAGGACCTTCCAAAGCCAAGTTTTTCCCCCTAGAGGAAACAATAGGGTGGATACCAAAAAAACAAAACAAAAAAACCTTTTAGAAGGCTTTGCTCAGATGAGTGAAACTATGACAGCAGGTCATAGCAGGAAAAGAGGTCTTGCAGGTCTGTGGGTCCAAGGCCATTTTTAAGGGCTTTGTAGGTGATAATCAGAACCTTGATTTGAACCCAGTAAATGATCAGTAATAAATGTAGTGTCTTCAGTGTCATGCATAGTCTATTTCATACCCAATGCTAGCTAGGCTGGGGTATTCTATACCAACTGGAGTTTCCACATTTTCTTTGTTGGCAGACCCAAACATAGGGCATTACAATAGTATAGCCCTGAGACAACCATAACATGGATCCACATTTCCAGATCAATCAAATCAAGGAGGGGAACATCTTCTGATATAAGTGAAGTTGAAATAAAGCCTTTTTTTGTAGCTGGATTAACTTGCTTCTCCACCAGTAAAGCTGGATTCAGTATAACCCCTAGCTCTTAACTAAGTCAATGGCTTGTGAAGAAGGGAACCAAAGGCAGGATGAATAGAAGACAAAAGGCAGGAAGAGACAAGGAGGAAGCAATTTTAGAGAGCATAGGGAAAAGAACATTTGATCCGAGAGAGAATATATGAGGGAGTTTTAGAATCTGGGAGATCATGGTGAGCAAGCCAAGGCCATAGAGGAAAATTCATGTCTGCTGAATTTGACATAAACTTCAACTAATATCTGCTTGTAGTTTCTAGTAGTTTCTAGTACAGGCCACAAGGGATATGCATTTGGATATATCTAGTCTGAATTTATATCTGAAAAGTACCTTATTGATATTTTCCTAATATATTTTGGTCTCTGTATAGTATGCAGGATTTTTTGGGATACTGGGAAATGGGGCCTGAAAAATCCTGGAAATATTTGGGAATAACTGGAAATATCAAGAGCCAGCATTTTAAGTTTCCCAGGACTGGTTTTTTCTTTATTTTCCTGATGTGTCTCTGTCATCCTGGGGCTTGGTATTGGTTTGCCATGTTGGTTTGACTTTCATTCTGCCCTTTCAAATTGGTTTTGCTGATCTTGCCAGTGTTCTCTCTAACCTGAGTTAGTGTAGCTCACACATTTTTGCCTTTGCTCAGGAAGGATGGCTCCAGAGCAAACTAATTTATGCAGTAGCCAAATAGCTCACTCACAACTTTAATGCCAGTAGCTCGCAAAGTAGAATTTTTGCTCACAAGACCCCACAGCTTAGAGGAAGCACTGCTTGCAACATTGTCTTCTGTGCTCGAGTTGCTTTGTGTCAGATTTGTGGTGGACTCTCAGGTTCAACATTGCCTTCGATTCTCAGGTTGTACATTGACTAATTTTCTCTGGTTTTGTATCTATTGGGCTTGCAACAGAGGTCCTTTGGCTTGAATGATTCTCTGGTTTCACACTGGGTTGGATTCTCGGGTTTTTTATTTCTTGTGTTAGGCTTGTCCTGTTGCTCTGTTGGGATTCCCTGGAACACCTGATATCTGAATTTTTTAAAATATTGTTCCCCTCCCCCCCAGCAGTTCATCCGTACAGGCCACTGTTTTAGTCCCTACTGATCCTGCTTTCTGAATAGCAGACAGGGATACTTCTCGTGGCTGCTATGACTGTCATGGTCATAACTTTCCTCTTAGAAAATGTTGACACCAATTGAACAGGGAAGGGGGGAAATGGGGTAGTCATTAGGCAATCAACAGTGCAATCCTATGCACATTAACACCAGTGTAAGCCAACTGAAATCAGTGGGCTTAGAATAGGATAACTCTGCATAGGATTGCCTTGCAAATTGATTTCAGTGACATGCCTATACTTTTGGTGGAATTTACTAAAACACTAATCGCTGCATAAATGCACATAATATATGTTCACATTCATGTATGCTGGGAAAGACAGCCAAGGTTATGAACATCCCTGCTGTCTGAGGATACAGGCACAGAAAAACTGAAAGGCATACCTCCTGTGTATGTTGTTATAGCAGGCCCCTTTGTCATCAAAATAGGCTCAGATTAGTTCCAGAAAATCTAAATCCAAACCTAATTTCTGGCAGGGTCTGTAGGATCAAATATGTCTCATAGCATTGATCTGCTATGTGAAACCCTCAAAAGGGCAGTGAATGACAGCCAAACTTATTATCAGCTCCAGCAGGAGAAGGTCAGTGAATGCAACATCTGCCTTGCTGGGACTTGTCTGCTTACTCATGCGCAACTTTCTACTCATCCAGAGGTCACAAAAACTCAGGGAAAGACCAAGCTGCCTCTCGAACTGGCTGCTTCTATAGATATTGAAACAAATTGTTTTTCTACCAGCTCACTTTAAATTTTGGCAAAGCTTGCCAACTGAAGAAGTTGAAGGTCACCCAGAGAACATGATTACATGCAAGTTAGCAAGGCCAGGAAATGCACATTGTGTGAATAGCAGAGGCAGATTAGTTTCAATGAGCAAAACGACTTTGTTTCTAGACTGGCTTTCCTACCAATCAATGTTTGTCCTACAGAATAAGAGAACCAGCTATTCAGCTGCTGTAAATTACTGAAACTACACAGACACATCTAGTTAATGATCTTCATCTTATAGGAACTAAGTTTTAAAAGTATGAAGCCATACAATCAAATAAGTAATTACTATTGGGCATTATCAATGCTAGGTGTGACATTGTTGAATCCCTTATTCATTTCTAAATCTTATATATATAAAAGAAAGTCCCCTCACTGTAAAATCAACGCCCAGGCCAAACCGCTGGACCTAGAAACATGAAATTTGGGGAGAGCGCTCCTACCATGGCATAGATGCTCACTAAGAAGGTATTTTTAGAAATTCAACCCCTAAGGGGATCAAAAGGGGTAAATTGTGCTGTAAAATCAACGCCCAGGCCAAACCGCTGGACCTAGAAACATGAAATTTGGGGAGAGCGCTCCTACCATGGCATAGATGCTCACTAAGAAGGGATTTTTTAGAAATTCTACCCCTAAGGGGGTCAAAAGAGGTAAAATGTGCTCCCCCCATTGATTCCTATGCGGCTGCCAGGCTGCTGACTCCTTGCACCCCCACTCTCTGATTGGTCAGCTGCAGAACTCAGTGTTCTGAGGTAAAAACAACAGTTACAGGAGACTGCACAGAGCTAATGACAGTTGAGGAAATCAGGAATGGCCAACAACCATCTGTGAGATGCAGTAATGCTGCTGGCCCAGTCTCTCTGTTGGCTTCCAACACACTACCCCCACCTCCTACACCTAACAGGCAGTTGTCTGTCAGGTCAGCAGTGGTTGCAGGGTGCTTGAAGCCACAAGGGAATCCACCCCAACAGTAACGCCTTAGTGATCCTGCCAGCCCCACCTTCACAGTGGCTTCTAATACTCCTCCCCCCTTCCCATCCTACACTGGACAGGCAGTTGCCTATCAGGTGTAGGAGAGGAGGTGGGATGCTTACAGCTGCTGGGGAGGTTTGCTCAGCAGGATTGCCTTAGCCCTGCTGCTGGCCCAGCCTCCCTGATGCCTTTAAACATGATCCCCCCAATACCAGACAGGTGGGTGTCTGTCAGGTGTAGGAGCATGACCAGGGTACTTTAAACCATCAGTGATGCTGTTCCAGCAGGATCACCTTAGCGGTGCTGCTGGCCCAGCTTAGCCACACTCACACCCACGATGGAAATATACTCCAAATTTGTAGAAAACTGGTTTCCTTTATTAGCTTATTTAACTTCTCACAATGTGGGTTCTAGAAAACTGGTTCATATGAACTTGCTTGATATCTGATTGCTCAGATGGTGTTTTGAATATGTAGTTATGTCCCAGTTCTAAAATGTAGCATAAAATATTTTTAACCAAAACAATTTTATTTAATGTAACACTTAAATACAGACAATTATAACATTTGAATACCAATAGCAAATCACTGGTTTTCTTCATATAAAACAAAGAATTACAACAATATCAGTAAATATTGAAATTACACTAAAAAAAAAAACCTTGAAAGCCATACAAAATTTAACCAAGCAATTACAATTTGTATTTAGCATTATAAATAGTTTTCCAGTCAAAATTATCTATGGTAAGTTTTTCAATAATGGGGTACCATTTCCCTATGTAGCATAAATAAGAAGCATTTTTGTAAAAAAAAAGGGGGGGGATAAGCCCTCCCCCCAAATTCAGTGCTCAGTCCAACCCCCTGCACCAAGAAACCCAAAATATGGAGAGTGCATTCCTACCATGACATCAAACCCCCCCCCCCATGAAGAGATTTCTGAGAAACATGACCCCTACTTCTTAAATGATGACTGCTTCTTAAATGGACAGTTCTATGTGGCCTGCTCCAGAGTGAGCTCACTAAGCAGCCTGGTGATCCTAGCACCTGAGGGCAGAACCACCAATGTGGTCTAGAGAGAGGTCCTTCAGTGGGGGGGCAGGCGAAGTACATATGTCTCACTTCATTTCTTACACTACAATCTTCTCCATTAAAATTCCTACAAAAAATGTCACATTTCAAATTTCACACCATCAGTATTATAACTGGATTTATGGAACTTAAATACTGTAGTGAAGCATGGGTATCAGGCTAGTATGATATAAACATCAACATACATGATTCTTAGCATGGTCAAACCTGTAGATACTTAAATCCATAGACTGAAGCCATAAAAAGAGAAAACAAAACTTTCTATGAACCTGCTTGCTACACCCAGGTGAGCAACCCAAGAAAGTGTGAGTGCACATGACAGCTCATACCTTGAATAATCTTGTTGGTCTCAAAGGTGCTGCTGGTCTCAAAATTTACTTGCTACAGTTCAACAATAGCCACCACTTGAAAGCTGGTGTGGTGTCATGGCTAAAGTTTCTGCCTAGGATTTGGAAAATTGAATGTATGTAACTTTGATGCTAGGAGGCATGAGGTTTTGGTACACAGACACACACACACACAAACTTTCTTTTGGAGCCTTCCAACTATGCTAGAGTACATGTTTTGCATGCAACCCGAGGCATCTCAAGTTATAGGATTTCAGGTATTAGGAATGGACCAATGATCTGAATCAGTATTGTTTCATATATTGTTATGTATGTATTTGGAATGGTAAAGTACAGGAGCATTTCTACTAGAGACTGGCTGAGCTTGGAGCATAGAACAATAGCTCACCAGGATCCTAGAGAGAACCAATGAAGTAGCAACGTTATGTAAATAGCCTGTCGTTGGGAGTGGGGTTGTGTTTGGATGTGGCAATTGCATGCTGCAGCCCTGGAGTCTTAGTCTTGTTCTTGCTGAAATCACTAATAAAATAGAGCTGATCACTAGACTTGGGGTCTGTTTATCTATGAAACCCACTAACATATATCAACAGCAATAACCCTAATTCTCAGTGTTCAGGATCACAAGTGGAACCCATGTGAACTGCTTATAGAGACTGACATTTTTAATATGAACACTGAGAAGGTTGTACAGAATCTTTGTAATTGTTTCTTAGATAATTTTTTTTTAAAAAAACACCACATTTCTTATCATCAGTAATTTTATAATGTTGGTCTACAGTGCTCTAGTAGACAGTTATAAAAGTAGATTATGAACTAGAATGTCATGGTTAATTAACATATTTGCATCCCAATCTAATGGGACCTCTGAACGAAAATGTCTCAGGATATCAAGGGATAAAGTTTGGTAAACCAGCTTTCAAAATATTTACATGTATATTAAATATGCCATATTTTAACCTCTCAGTTACTAGTGAGCTTATACAGCTCTTCTTCTCAGTGAATGGGAAATGACTATTAACTTAGTCCCTTGCATAATAGAAATAACTATTAACTTAGTGCCCGGTTTCCAACTTGCCCTATTAGTGCAAGATAATAGAGAGGGCAGTGGCAACTCAGTTACAGGGCTTCTTGGATGCTGCTTCCATCTTAGATCCCTTCCAGTCCAGCTTTTGCCCGGGCCACAGGACGGAGACAGCACTGGTCGCCCTCACGGACGACCTCCGGAGGCATCTGGATAGGGGTGGATTGGCAGTGCTGTTGCTGTTAGACCTGTCAGCTGCTTTCGACACGGTTGACCATCAGTTACTGATCCACCACCTTGCCGACACTGGAGTCCAAGGACTGGCCTTGCAGTGGCTCACTTCCTTTCTCCAAGGTCGGGGACAAAGAGTGGCACTGGGGGATCAGCTGTCCCAAAGGCACCCACTGGAAAGTGGAGCGCCTCAAGGGGCAGTGTTGTCTCCAATGCTCTTTAACATCTATGTGCACCCTCTTGCCCAGATTGCCCAGAGACATGGGCTGGGATGTAACCAGTATGCGGATGACACCCTGCTCTATCTGCTGTTGGGTGGTCAGTCTGACCCCAAACTGGAAGTTCTAGACCAGGTGTTACAGGCCATGGCTATTTGGCTTAGGCTGAGCTGGCTGAAACTGAATCCAATGAAGACGGAGGTCTGTGCCTGTCAGGGTGGTCCGAGGTTAGGGATCCCGCTCTTGACCTTTGATGAGGCTCCATTGGTACCAGGCCCAGAGGTTAGGAGTCTGGGAGTGCTCCTAGATGCCTCGCTAACAATGGAGGCCCAGGTAGCAGCCACTGCCAAATCAGCCTTTTACCACCATCGTAATCAGGCAGTTGGTTCCCTTCCTCAAGCGCAATGTCTTGGCAACAGTGATTCATGTGATGGTCACCTCAAGACTGGAGTATTGTAATGCCCTCTACATGGGGCTGCCCTTGTCTCAAATCTGGAAGCTGCAGCTGGTGCAAAATGCCGCAGCCAGGCTATTGATGGGACTCCCTATTCAGGAGCACATCCAGTCTCTGCTAAAGGCATTGCACTGGCTGCCTATAGCATACCGGATTCATTTCAAGGTGCTGGTTCTTACCTTTAAAGCCCTTTATGGCCAGGGACCTACATACCTTTCCCCACATGTACCCCAGAGAGCACTGTGATCAGGGACCCAGAATCGGCTGGCCCTCCCGAGTCTCAAGGAGGTCAGGCTAGTAACAACCAGAGCCAGGGCTTTTTCGGTGGTGGCTCCATTCTGGTAGAATGAGCTCCCTGAAGAAATCAGGGCCCTGCAGGACTTTCTGCAGCTCTGCAGGGCATGTAAAATGGAGCTCTTCCAACAGGTTTTTGGAGTCTCCGCCACCACTAACAACTGACAGCTTGAGACAGGAGAGTCCTGTCCCCCCGGGGTTTCTAACTATAGCCTGAGCCAGCCGCCTAAGATGACCTAAGAAGACCAAAGAGCTGACTGTGAAGAGAGAGAATTGTGTAACTACCACTGTGAAATTATGGAAATTATTGATACTAGCACTTTATTATATTTATGGTTTTAAAATTGCTTAATTGTTTAATTGTTGTTGTTAATCTATTGTATGTGTATTGTAAAATGTTAGGTTGTTTTATGTAAGCCGCCCTGAGCTGGCCTCAGCCAGGAGGGCGGGGTAGAAATTTAATAAATCAAATCAAATCATATGTTTGAATCAAGCCTTTAGAACTTTCATACTAGTCCAAGATAGTACAGGCAGATGTGAATGGAAAAGGTAGTGTACAGCTTGATCTCTTTAAAAAGAAAACTCTATTCCTACTTGGTGACCTTTTCACTGTTTGAAACTGTATAGATGACAGATTTATTCTCCAACTGAGATCTTCAATCTCTAACTGCTGCATGTTAGCAAACCTATCTGTTGCCATCAGTTTCCAGCTGTTACCATAAAAACAGAAGTGTTCATGTTGCTTCACAATGTCCTTGAAGTATTTATTTCCTGTCCATCATGTGCAGTGATATCCTCCTGTTACTTACTAGGTACAAAATATTGTTGGTAACCTGGGATCATCCATCCTCAATGTGTGGCCAGTCCAGTATATTTGTACTGTGATGAGCATCATATCAATTGCAGTTGGACGGCTGTACTTCAAGGCTCTATTAATAGAAGCATTCCTGAAGCTGCATGAAAGAATATTGGTTGGGGCATCAGAGAACCCTTAAAGAACTGGTTGGGGCATCAGAGAACCCTTACGGTGGAGTTGAATAAGACTTTTGGAGCAGGTAGAGATGTGCAGTGATTCAGAATTCTAATCCATTCTAATGTTTGTAATAACGTGGCTTCCAAAGTCTACTAGGATAGAATTTTTGCCATATTCAAGTGCCTTTGCAACTTGAAATTTATACTCCTTCATTTGTTTACCAGCAACAAATAAGGCATGATGGTCAATAAAAACTATGGACATGATTGTGCCGCACATGTATTGAATGCTGATAGAATCTATTTTGCATTGCAGCAGAGTAGAAGTCAGTCCAGAGGAAGATGCTTACAGACACCAGCAGAGGTGGTTCTTTAGCAGCTGTTATCAATGCATAATATCATATGTCATAATTTCTATGCAGAGCAAAGACAAAACAAAAAACTATTTCTTAAGTTATATGCTTAAATTATGTCTGCATCGGTACTGTAATGTTAGTGCACAAACAAGAATAAGGAAAAGTCCAGACCAGAGAGACCATACTAAACTAAAATAGCTGCATTTACTTTGCAGCAGAATTTGCAGTATAATACTATAGGGTAGCAAAATGTTATAACATTGTCCACTTTCGTAAAGGGCACAAAAATCTATCATCAGTAATGTGAAGACAGCAAAGAGCTATAAATATCAAAAACACTGAGGTTAATCTAACCTGCTGTGAGCAAACTAATAATTTCCCACCCTTCTTTCCTTGTGAGTATCCTGGGCATCTTCCTCTGATTGTGTCATTAAAAAATAGTAGAGACAACACATTTTCTTACCTGGCTAATAGTTCATCATCCTTTTTATCGTTTTCAAACTGTAGAACTTCAGATTCACTGATACCCATCTCTCTGGCTGAAAGTGTCTGTATTCAATTGAAAATGTTTATTTAATTAGTATTCCCAATGTACCAATGTTGTAACCTGCCCTGAGCCCGTCTGTAAGAAGGGTGGGATAGAAATTGAACAAAATAATAAATAAGAATAAGTTTGTGTCTTTGCAAGTACAGAAATGCAAAATGCTTCCCATTTAATTGTTTATGTAGCTTAATTATTTTTATCTCACATAAGATATGAGACAAATCTATCCAACTCCTCTCTATAACGATAATCTTCTTTAAAAAGAAAACCTGTAAAAAGAAGCTCTTTCTTTCATGAAGTCTCTTAATCCATAAGCTTCAAGCCCAGACTGACAATTAGTTTACATTAAAGCACAATTGTCTATGTTAAGTAATTTTAAGTCCCATTGATTTTGCTAGAAGAGAGTTAATGCACATGCTGAACTCTGTTTTTACCATCAATATGATTTGAAAGCACTCGGCTTGCAGCTGTATCACACCCACAGTTACAACCGTTTAGAGCTACAAGTTGAGTGCTTTACATGCATAGTTGTGAACAAAAATGTCTATTTTGATTTTAAAACCTTTTATCACACAAGATAGCAGTATGGAAAATGCAAATAGCTATTGATTAACCCCACACACAGAACAAATTATATCTCTGCCTCCAGTGTGATAGCATAAATATGTAAAATGACTTGTGGGCAAAGGGATGCATAACTGATGTTGTTTCTTTAGTTAAATCATTTCTGTGCAGTTCATAAGGTCAGATATTATAGCTTTCTCATGGTTAGCCACAATTTTTGAAGGAAACTATAAAGGGACTTCAAAACTTGCTCATAATTAGTACTAATATTATTAAAGATCTGTGTAATGCTTAGCTAAATGAGCTCATTAGTCATTACAGAAGTTTGAAAGAACTTTCATTATATGTTTGATATTGATCTAATCGTAGCTACTGCATTCTTTACACTATGTCTACAAGAATTGCTTAGTAGATAACTTAATTCTAACCAATTACTACGATTTTTTTTCTTGACATGCTATGACAATCCCTTTCTCAGAGGCAAGCTTTTCCCTCCATTTTTCTTTCCTTTCTGTGACTGAGCTGCCCTTGTTATCTGTTATTTCTTTCCTGAAGAATTCAGTCAGTGCCACCCTGTCACAGTATAATATTTTGGCTGTTTGCTCAGCCCAGGAACTTGAGGAACGGAATGGGAACCCCCTTTAATTTATATGACTTAAATGACATTCAAGATGTTTTTATATTCCAAATTAACAAAATATTTTATTCAACATAGAGGGGAAAGGTCATGTGAAATCTGGGGTAAAATTCCTGAGGTAACTCAGTATAGATAACTCTGAGGTAAAATCAGTACATGCACAGACTTTAGTTCTTATATTTCAAGCTAATAAGAGTTTTTTAAGCTTTTCACAGTTACTTAAAATCTTCATGTTGAGAGGCTTTTGTTCCAGTGTTTTCCCAAACACTCCAGTACACTTTCTTTGAGTATTCTCTGACTCTTTTGGTTTCCAGAAGGCTGGTACACTCTTT
>NW_015163226.1:0-9127 GCF_001447785.1 Gekko japonicus | reverse complement strand
TGTTTGACTGGGTAGGGAAAGTCTCCTCTCCCTAGAAGATCTATCCCCTTCCTTTGGACCAAGTGGGAGTCTCCATCTAACTACCCACTCATCCTTAGCAACTTCCCCCAGTTCTCCTGTCTGTGTTAAACTGCTCTCAGTCAAGGCTGAATTCTGAATGTCAGCACTCAACTCTTATCAGCTAGGGCTGAAATCAGACTGAATTCTCCTCAGCATCCAGTTCTAAAGTCTCTCTCTCCTCAGCTGATGCTAACCAATCAGATTTCTTGGAGCATGTCCAGACACACACACACACACACACACGCAGAGTGTGACTGGAGACACCCTTTGGAGCATGATATATTTGCTCCTAGAACAATACTATGATGGTTTATACCCCACCCTACCCCAAGAATGGGCTTAGGGCAGCTCACAACATAAAACCAACAAACAATAAATAGCAACAGCAGGTAAAACCAAACCCATGCCTCACGGAATATTTACCTCAAGAAATTCCAGTGCTCAAGTAACATCCAAAACAGCAAGGGCACTGGGAAAGGGTCATGGATGGGGAGCAGAATGGTTGAATGCCCACTGCCTTAACCAAAGGCCTGATGGAACACCTCTGTTTTACAAGCCCTGTGGAATTGTAAGAAGATTACAATGAAACAATGTTGTCTGAGCAAGGAAGCTTCATAACATTCCCAGGAATTGCAAATGCAATGCAACATTCATGTGAAATGTCTATTGTGTTTGGTGACCTCTAATTGCCAGGATAAGAAAACTATTATAAGGAATTTTATGGGATTAAAATGATTTTTGCTACATGTTTACTTAGGATAAACAGGTAGGAAAATGTGAGACATGGTAGGGAGTTGGTTAGATTTACTGCCTTTTCTGATAAATCAGTCTTTGACACTGATGAATTCAAAGATGGAAGGGAGCTGCCATTTCACAATGCACCTTTGGGATCAGTTCTTCAGACAAGCCTCTGGTTAATATTTCATGACACACATTCCATGTGACTGTAGGACCTATTTTGATCCTGTTTGCAGACTAGGGAATCGTCTTGTGTGAGTGAACCTGTGAGATGCTGAGAAAGAAGGCTGTCTGTGTTACCTTTTCCTAGGTACCAGACTTGTCCTTCCAAGGGAGGAGGGGTCTAGGCATAACACTATTAACATCAAGCCATACCTTCTACTATATGTCAGTTTAAAGGATAGGAACAATCATAACTAATGCAATTTACAGCATATCAACAACCATATCCAATGCAATATAGATATCTAACATATGTTATAACAGGATACCTTGATCCTAGACACCAGCCTCTTCTTGCATGGCCTACAAAACACCTGTTTGCTTTAGAATATGCCCACTCAGTTTTCCAGGATGAGACTAAGAGATGCCCCATCATGGCCACTCTGAGAAACACCAGCTTGAGCCTGTCTGCCCATTTCTCTCTAACATTTTTAGAACCGGGAGGGAACAGCATTTCAATGGCAAAGTAGGAAGATCAACCCACCAACATTTGTCTTCTCCTTTAATGAACGGCTACAAGTGTCCAGACAGAGTAAAACAAGGGAGGAGGAACAAACAGGGAATGCTCCCTGTAGGCTTTCATAATGGGAGGAGAATGTGAGAAGTCATGTCACTGTGAGCTTTTTAACCTCCAGGTGACAGGAGCTAATAAAAAAAAGCCCCAAAATGAATAGACCCTAAATTAAGATACTCAGAACTCACTTTAACATTTAAGTTACTTTCTGTTAGACTTGTCAGTTAATTCTAGAGCAAGGACTCCACACAGCTCTGGAAATGGCAAAGGTCACTGCTACTTGCACCCAGCCTTACAGAGAAAGTCTAAAGACCAATCTCATTACAAACGAAAATGCAAATGTTCATTCTATGGCTTCTTCCCCTGGAGGGTTGCCAATCTCCAGGTGGTACAGCCAGAGAGAACTACAGAAGAAGATTATGCAACAAACAAAAATACCGTGGAGAATAATGAAAACAAGTAGGCAAATATAAATATATTTATGTGTGTGTAAATCCATATCGAAGCAAGCCATATTGCTCCAGCTTCAGTGCTTGATCTGAAACTGGCTTTGTTGAACTCTTTGTATTTGTGAATATTATGTTCCTGTATGCTGTTCTGAAACAGCCTTTTGTGAAATGATTTCCAAGTCAATGTTATCGTTAAAGGAAGAAAGGAAGAAGGAACATTCATAAGATAAGATAAGAATTACGCACACAAACACTTGATTTCTACAATCAACTTTATTTCATGTTGATTGTTATGACTTGCTTCAATATGGATTTGGACTTTTACATACAAGATGCACTTTGAATGTTGATATTGACTCTGAATACTGAAAAGTTGTGACTTTATTATTGTTAATGCATTTTCATTTACACACACAGATATATTCTACTTGTTTTCATTATTCTCCAAGGTATTTATGTTTGTTGTGTAATCTCCAGGTGGTGGCTGGTGATCTCCTGGGATTAGACCCATAGTCTGGGAGACCACTGGGAGTTCATACTGCATCGGTTGCCAGTTGAGTATCAAGTCAGATTTAAAAGTTATGGTCTAAACCTTTAAGGCCCCATATGACCAAGGACCAGGGACCAGCATACCTGCAGGACTGTCTCTCCCTCTATGTGCCTTGAAGAGCCTTATGGTCTTCAGGCCAGCACAGCCTAGTAGTCCCTGGCCAGAAAGACATCTGCCTTGCTTCGACCAGGTCCAGGGCCTTTTCAGCCCTGGCCCTGGCCTGGTGGAACATGCTCCCAATACAGATCTGGGCCCTGCCAGATTTGCTGCAATTCTGCAGGGCCTGTACAATGGAGCTGTTCCACCAGGCCATTTGGTTAAGGCAGTGGACATCAAATAGCATTGGCCTCCCCTGCTTCAAGTGCCTCAAGTGCTCCATGGTGCTATTTACATTATGGGTGCTAGAAGTGGCTGACCTATCCCATTAGAGTGATTCACCACCCTTTCCTGGCATGAGCTCAGCATGTGATTACTTGCTGAGCTGCCATTAGGTATTTTTAATAAGTTATTTAATTTTAATATTATTTAAATTAATGTTTTAACGAATCATTGTTTATGGAAATGTTCTATTGGTTCTTATGGCATGTTGTAAGCCGAGCGAAATTTGAAAAAAAAACCTGTGACAAAGTAACGCTAATAATATATTAAAGAGTCAAAATTATACAATGATGAATGGAGTACTGCCAATCGGATATAGATAAAAACTCCTATTTACATTACAAATCTTCACATGCAGCTCACATCCGTAATAATATTCCATACAGACAATTCTTAAGATTGAAAAGGAATTCTACCTTAGAAAATGATTACCGGATAGCAGCAAATAGATTAGAGATAGATTTTTTACAAAGAGGCTATCCAATGCAGATTGTAGGTGCGGGGCGCCGTAGAGCTGATGACAGAGAAAGAACAGATTTATTTAAAGAGACAGATACCCGATCCAGGGAAGGTATTCTATGGGTGGTAGATTACACCCCCATGGCATACTCCATTAGAAGGATTGTTTTAAAACATTGGCACATTGTGGGAAATATACCAGGATGCAAAATAACACCTAATATAGGCTTTCACAAGACTACAAGAAATCTATTGGTACATGCAGATCTACGGTCTAACACACCATTGGAAAGTACACCTAGAGGTCATTATAAATGTTTGAGATGTGCAGCTTGTCCATTGTCCATGGAAATGAAATATATTGACTTTCCAGAAATTAACTATAGGAGAGAACTAAGAAGTTACTCTTCATGCTCCACGAAGTGGGTCATTTATTTAATAACCTGCCCTTGTGGGTTGAAATATATTGAAGAATCTACTCGGGCAATTAAAGCCCAGATTTTGTAACATAAGTCCAAAATAAAATATAAACATACAGAAGCCCCCCTCATGGACCACTTCATCTCAATGGGACACAAGCATGATGACTTTAAATTTGTAGTAATAGACGTGATCTAGACCAGTAATTATTGTAGGAGATATATCCGTCAAACACTTCTGCGGCGTGAAGCCTATTGGATTTTTAAACTGAACACCATTTATCCATTTGGTTTGAATGCCTCCCTGGAGTTAACATGTTATCTATAAAGTTGTGTAAAAAATGGCCAATAGAATTATGCACTCTGTATCTCAGTGCACCTGGATTAAGGGATAGTCTTTACAGAAGTTGGCAATTTTGGTAATTATGTATAAGTAATAACAGGATCGGTGTGGAAAAATGAGATAGGAGGAAATAATGCCTATATGGAACTCACCTGGTAAGGCATTTAGCATCAATAGCCCATTGAAGGTCCTACTAGAGACCACAGTATCATGAATTAGCGGGTGAGTGCTTTATGCAACTTTTTAAATAATTTTGCATGTGCAATAATGTAACTGTTAATGAGTAACAATGTAACTGTATTGTAATAGTGGATGTTGTACTTTATAAAATCAACAATGGTACTTTTGATACGTCACCAGAAGAAATGAATGGTTGAGAGACAGTTTATGTAAGGTTTCATACTATTTTTATTCACAATTATATGTAGGTACATTGTTATAGTTTTTAAAAAGGAATTGTATTATTATATTTGATAAGGTATACATCTTTGTTCAGAAGAAGATCATTTGTTGAAATGGCAGGACATAGAGAAGGAGGTAATGCATGGTTTGGCAGGCCCATGTGGCACAGCTGGGAGCAGGCAGAGATGCCTCTGGGGCTGTACCACGCTCTCCACCTTGCATCCCCCGTGGCTGGGCCAATCAGGCACGACCCTGACATGGCTGGTGGGGGCAGGCCCAGCCCAGATTTAAAGAGGCTCTCTGTACTGCATGGTCCCTGGTCTGCTTTTTGACCTTGTCTGCCTACCCACCCTATATTTTGATGCTTGCATCACATGTGTTTATCATCACGGTTATTTCTGTTTGTGTCTGTTATGCTTGTTCTGTTCCTTTTTGCCACAACTGCACTGGAGGTATCAGCATGGGGTTCAGATCCATTTCATGGGAAAGGCAGTTTTTGTGCTCGTTTTCCCCCAAAGTTGGGGGATCCCCTTAAGGGATTTGGGGGTGAGGTTTCAAGGGGCATGCGCAACTTGGAGGCTGTCAGCACAGCCTCACTCTCAAGTGGCAGAGGAGACCACACAGTCACTACCGTCCATGTGGATTCCAGCATCCTGCCATCCCCTAGTTAATCCCTCCCTTCAGCAGGTGGGCTGGGGTGGGCCAGAGTTTTATCTGCTGGCAGGTGGGTTAGCCAGTGCCTAGATCTGTTTGCCTTGTGCTGTGTCAAAGCTCTCACAGCTGCTGTGACCAATAAGGTTGGGGCCGTTTTCATTCCAGAAGGTTGTGTATTGTCTTCTTGCAATACCTTGGGATTAGGTGGCATCTCGCTGTATCCTCCTCCTTCTCCTCCTCCTATTTCAGATAAATTCTTACTGACACCAGTGAGTATTAATTTTATATGAAACATAATTTTTGCATGCTGATAATTGGATCACAAAAGCACTTCCCTATCCTATAGAAGAGCAGACAGTTTGTAGGCTTGTAAAATTGGATGTACTGTAAGATTAGAACTTGTGTTCAGCAGAGTTTACATAATTATCAGAGCTGCATGAAAATTGACTGGCCTGGTTAAGAAAGAGAATGTAAAGTATAGTTTAATTATCAGAGCAACAGGTAAAGAAAATATATTTCCCTTTTTGCCAGTATTTTATTTGTGTGTGTATGTGTGCATATCAAAATTTGTGTATGTTTCATAGAACCATTAAAGAAATGCATAGGAACTGGAGATCTTTGCTTCTGTAAACACATTCACACAAAAAAAAAGAAGAAAGAAAAGTTGGAAATGTCTCATTCAGTTTGTATTGCTAGTGGCTATTTGAGTTTGATCTGGCAGGTTTTTGCAACCCCAGAAGATTCATTTGCAATTCAAAAATGTCTCAATAATAGCACCACTTGGTATGAAAAACAGTTTATTATAATAAACCATCCATCCCACTATGCCAATGTGCTTTGATAGTTTGGAAGATTTTGATTAATACATTCTTGTGCCAGAAAAAAAATACAATTCTGATAAATCATTATTTACAGGAATTCCAGGTTTGAATCTGCTTATATAGTCCGGCACTTTACAGATGGAGTAACAGGACATCACATTTCCATTAGGCTGGTATAATTCAAAGTTGTATTTCACATGAAGTGTATCTTCCTTAGCATAATTCATGGAGATATACTATCTGTTTATACAGATTTGAGTTGAATGTGTCAGAAACCCAAACTACTATAGTAGCTTCCTTGTGTACAAATTTCCATGCCTTCACTTAAGGCTCTTTATCATTTGAACTTGAGCGTTTGAATGCAAATAACTTGTGAAGGAATGCTATAATAGAGAAAATATCTGAGCATGTGTGGCTTCATTACTGATTAAGTGCAACTGGCCTAACACATTTGAGACTTAGGAATAAAATATTCAGGTTCAAAGGATGTGACTTTTTGGCATCTTGAGCACCATGGAAAAGGACAGTGTTGGAAAGGACAATATTGAGTGGAGAAATAGTAGAGGGAACTTTCCAGGTTTTTCTTATCTATTTTTCTTTTTTCATTCCATTATTTATGCTTTTTGTGGTTTTTATGTATGTTGTTAAAAAATCTTAATAAAAATTGAAAATTAAAAAAGAGAAATAGTAGAGGGAAAGGAGTTAAGTGGCTTCTCTCGATTCATTCTTTCTCTGCTCAGACTGGTTCTTGCCAAAGCTGCTTTAGGTTAACAAAGGCTGCAGTCACACACACTAAATAATCCAGTTTCAATCCACTCAATGCAGTTTCCAACTGGATTTTACCGGTTCACACAAAAATCCAATTGGAAACTGCACTGAAACTGGATTGAAACTGGATTATTTAGTGTGTGTGACCGCAGCCAAAGATGTGGAAAGAGGTAACAGAAAACTCACTGTAATGTCTGGGCTGGTTCTTTGCCTTTCCATATGAAGAGCAGACCTTGACTGTGCCTTTTGCATGGTCACAAAAATAACCTGCTGAGGTTAATGGAATATGAATAGAAAAGTTGTGCTCATGCTAATACATACAATATAAAAATTATCAGATTACCCTGAGAAGCTTAAAATCTTAAATAAAAGAGCAGCATGACTATAGAACAACACAGCAGACATCTGAAAATTAAAGGCTGCATCCTAAATGCCTGCTAAAAATAAAGTTTTTATGTGCTACGCTGGAGTTGTTGAACTGAAGAAAAGAACTTTGAGAAAACAGTTAAAAAAAACAAGTACTCTGTCAATAGAAGTCAAAAGACAATTTGCCAGTCACCATTTCTGAAAACTTTTCAGTGCTTTAAAATCCTTGTTTAAGTGCTTACCTATGCAACAGTTACATGAAATCAGTTAAGATGAAATATATTCAACTTAAAATGCATTAATCTTACCACTATCCAGGAATACAAAACATCACAAAAAATAGATGGTGCTGGGATGGGTTCAAATCACTACTAGTCATAAAGCTACATAGAAATCACTACATTTATAGATATTAGTAAGATGAATATATATCAAGGTCCCAATTAAAAAAAAACTATGCATTTTGGAATAATCTATTTTCTAAAGCCTGAAAATGCTTTTTTCCCTTTGTACATCTCTGTATTCCACACTGTCTTTTTATGTATTCCTGTCAGATCCTATATAATACTCTGTGACTTTTTACAACCTCTGGAACTGTGCCTCAAAAAAGAAGTCTGTAAAGGATATGGCTAAAACGTATAATAGTCAAATTTCCTTAAACAATACAGTTTATTACGAGCCTGCAAATGTACAGTCATGAACTCATGTTTAACTGTGGAGTAGGCACAAGTGAGAAGCTGTGTTGGTCTGAAACAGCAAAGTCCAATGACACCTTTAAGACAAACAAAGTTATATGCAAGGTAAAAGCTTTTTGTGAGGTGACTGACTTTAAAGAAGAAGATGCTTGAGAGGAGACTGATGGAGTGTACCGGCAGGGTCTCAGTTAATTACTCTCATCATTCCACAACTCCCAGCTACAAAGATCTACCCATCAATCTCCAATTTTGACATGTTCATTTCCTTCATTATTAAACCCCAAAAATGGTAACCATATAAATTAAGCTTGTTATTCCTGTTTGAATCTGTTAAACATCTTCATTATGCTGTATGCTAATTTACTGCTGATTAGGCAGTTGGTTCCCTTCCTAGAATGCAACAACTTGGCGACAGTGATCCATGCAATGGTCACCTCGAGACTGGACTACTGTAATGCTGTCTATATGGGGCTGCCCTTGTCTCAAATCCAGAAGCTGCAGCTGGTGCAAAATGCCACGGCCAGGCTGTTGATTGAACTCCGAGCTCGGGAGCACATCCAGCCAGTCCTAAAGGCTGGTTTCAAGGTGCTGGTTTTGACCTTTAAGACCTTTATGGTCTGGGGCCTACATACTTGAAGGACCGCCTTTCCGTTATGTTTCCCAGAGAACACTACGTTCAGTGGCCCAGAACCAGCTGGCTCTCCCAAGCTGTAAGGAGGCCAGGCTAGTGACAACAAGGGCCAGGGCTTTCTCAGTGGTGGCTCCGTTCTGGTGGAATGAGCTCCCAGTAGAGATCAGGGCCCTGCGGGACCTCTTACAGTTCTTCAGGGCCTGTAAAACGGCTCTCTTCCACCAGGCCTTTGGAGCCGCCGCCACCACTAAATATCATCAATAGTTAACAGCAGTAGAATAGAGAGCCCTATGTCCCTGGAATTTTAACAATGGTGCTGGTGCCAATCGCTTCTATGATATCTGAAGAAGATCTGAGAGCCAATCATCTGGAGAGAGAACCGAGTATGACAGCCATCATCAAAGTAACAAAAGTCAACAAATACCATGCTACAGACAATTATAAAATATCTCAAATAATTTTGTATATTTTTTGTTTTATATTTTTTACAATTTATTCACCATATATTATTTATCGTATAAGCCTTAATACATAGAAAGAATCATATATCAAAACATCTAAGTATCGTTTCTTAATATATCATAAAATATATTGCACAACCCCTTTATTAATATCAGCTCCTCAATTACACAAAAGTTTTAAGAGGGGGGACTCCTTT
>NW_015163225.1:74799-80246 GCF_001447785.1 Gekko japonicus | reverse complement strand
TGCCAGACATACAGCGATGTAATATCAAACTGACCACAAGAAGGAGCAAAGCACATGCAGAAAAGGGGGGGGGAACCTGAAGTAATTAGGACACACAAGCAACAAAAAATATGTAAAAATAATTCTTTATTACTTCCTCTGGGCTACGGCCCATGGTTTGTTCCTTCCCTGCATATCAGGGTTCCCAGGCCCCATTGGTGAGGAAGCCATGAAATAGCTTCGAAATAGCTTCACGCCGGTCACTTTATTGTGGGGTTTGCAGCAGCTTCGATCTCTTTTAAAAATCTTCCACTTCCTCCCGTTTCAATCAGCTTGTTTATTTCTGCACGGGGCTCTGTTTTGTTCTTTCTAGACATTGGGGAAGAAATCGACTGATGGCAGATGGAAGGAGAGTCGCTAACTGCACTCCGGAGCTCACAGACTGTGTCCCCTCGGATCCTTCTCCGCTGATGGAATGTGGGGAACGGCGGGCAAAATGAGGAACGCGGCCTCGGCTGGAGCATGCAGCTTGGTACCATTTGGCTGCAGCGTCCCCCTCCCCTTGCTCTCTCGTATGTGCGGATAAACCCTGGATCCGCCTGGCTGTCTCAGCATTGGGCTCTCGCCTTGCTTTTAGGAACCAAGCGGAACGCTGTTGACTTCTTCCAGTTCTATGTTTCGCCCCGCAAGGATTCCCAGAGCCCCCTTTCCCTGGTTTTCTTTATTTTGCGTACTGTGCTATCAGTTCACCACCACCGATGGGCCTCATTAGTCGATACAAAGTGGAACCATGTCCTACCCAGATGGGAGCAGTTTGCATCTCCGTGGACCACGGAAGACGGCAGTGACTGTGGAGCATCTTAGCGCCGCAAGAAGCAAGATGGCGGTACTTGGAGCCGTTTGAGCATTCGAAAGCTCGCTTCCGTGCCATGGATTTTTTCTGTGATCTCGTGTAGACTTTGTTTTCCCCTTTGTCTGCGTAGGGGAGGGTTCTCTTCAGCAGCACGAAACTTAGCGGCGAGAGCTGCCAGAAATGTGTTCTACACAATGACAACTGTATGCAGATGCTTTTACTTCCCTTCAGGGGAAAATGGCAACCTGATACAGGGTCGGTGGACGCTCTCACATACAACGGAAGCACATTTTTGGCTCTGAGAAGTCACAGGTACAATTGTTATCTCTCCCCACCCCCCCTTCTGCAATTGGGGATGAATCACGCAATTGTACTTCCAGGGGCAGAATCTTATCTCTGTTCTAGTTGCAAGAACCGCAAAGGATGATGTGGCCCTACCCTTATTTTGCCCTTGTGACTATCCCCATGAGGTAGGTTAGGCCAAGGTGGAGTTACTGGCCCAAGGCCAGCCAGGGAACCTCATGGCCGGGTGTGGATTTGAACTCAAGTCTCCCAGCTCCTAGTCCGAAACACTGACCACTGCACTATGCTGTCTCCTGGTGCTGGAAGCCGTGCTGTTGTTCATGTCACCGTAGCTGTCTATTCTGCCTTGATTTTTTTTTAAAGGTCCTCTCCGGTGTTCCCTCTAAGCTGAGTTAGTATGAGGCAGTTCACAGTTTTTTTAGCCTCCGGCTCGCACATTTAGAGGGAGCATTGGTCCTCTCCGCCCATCCCAGGTGTTTAACCATTGAGGTCTGCAGGGTTACTCCTGGTTGGGTTCGACCCCCTTTGTCAGGAGGGAGGCAAACAACTCTGTCCTCTGATGCCTTCGTGCAACTCGTAATGGTGCTGAGGGGTGTCTCTGGGGAAATCTGCTGGCTAGATGGCTTCCCCCTCCCCTGCCCTTTTCATTACGCTGTTATGGGTGCCTATGTGGAGACTGTGTAAATCTGTAAGTGCCTTTACATTGATGGTTGCCTGCTCCCCAACGATAGCCAACAGTTTAGCAGATTTGGCATCGATCCAGTCTGAAAATGGGCTTCTTTTTAAAAAATCTGCCTTCCCACCCTTCAAAGAACTGGAGTTAGGAGAGCCTCATGTTATAGAACAGGGCCCCCCAACATTTTTGAGCACAGGGTGTACAATGGCTGCCAGAGGAGGTGGAACCAGCCACAAAATGGCTGCTGCAGCGTACCTTCAGTCTGCAGTAAAGCTCCTTGTGCTGTGGCGGTGGCGGCAGCGGCCAAAGCGCCATTTTTAAAAATCTACACAACCAATCTTTTGCAGGCCCGTAGCCGGGATTTTGTGGCTTGTGGGGCAATTTCCCCCCCTGGTGGGGCTGAAAGTGCAGAAAGAAAAGCCCTTTAGCCAATGGAAAGCTGTGACCAGGATAGATCTGTAAACTGCAAGCTGTCAACCACTTTAGATTACAGTTCTCAGCTGCTGCAAGTTAATCACTTCTGCCAGCCTAAGCAACAATTCTGAGAACAAGTCGGCAGGTGGGGATGATACTTCAAGAGGCAAGAGAGATAACCATTAGGCAGAAAAATCCTTTTAAAGGAGACCAGTTTCTAGACATAGAGTTGGAAGGGATCCTAGAGGTCACCTACTCCAACCCCCTTGCTCAGTGCGGGAATTAGTCATCTACAGCACCTCACTCTGCTTAAAGGAGCCCACACCTTAAAAAAAAATATTTTAAAATGATTGAGAAAGGCATTTACAGGAGAAATTCTCTTGGGGCTGTGCGTTTAAAAAAGAGGGCACAGCCCCCCAAAAGCCCCATTGTAGCTACAGGCCTAATCTTTTGTCTTACTGGGCAAAAGTCCGATCTGGCTCCTCCCACTGTCTAAAAACACTTGATGGGCAACCAGAAGGGGCACCATCTTGGGGACTCCTGTTATAGAACCCTTCACAGTTGAGTAGGTACATAGGAATGTTTGGATGAGATTTTGACCTCAGCTGACCCATGGATTACCAGATGCCTTATCCAGGACCCTGCTGTTTTCTAAGGTCTATGGTGCAAACCTTTTCAGGGCTTTTTTCGGACTAATGAGTGCTAGTAACTTACTGTTTGTTTGGTTGTTGTTGTTGTTTTTACAAATTAAACAAAAATTAAATATTTAAAACGACAGAATGTGGAGTACTTGGTGGCTTTTGGATTCAGTTCTGGAGAATGTAACCTGTTTCCAGGGAAGGTACGTATAATTTCTGGAGTTTTTAATGCCTGGGCGGAGTGGGGGCAGAAGATTATTATTATTATTTTGATCAGGCGTTTTGGCCTTTTTCCTCTCTGAGGCCTCTGCATCTCTGGACCAGCTTGACTGAGCTCAAAGAGCATAGGAACACAAAACCGTGTGTGATCTTCGTCAGCCCGGACATGTGCAAAAACTACTATTTCCATCAACTTGACAGGAGGCCATGTTGGAGAAGATAGGGAAGAGTAATTTATGGGAAAAGTAGACCTGCATGGATGGCTAAAGGGAACCTCTACGTTCAGAGGCAATAAGCCTCTGAATCCCAGAGCCACGAGGCAACATCGAGGGTAAGGCTTGGTCTCTATGCCCTGTTGTTGGCCCTCCAGAGGAAATGGTTGGCCACTGTGTGAGGCGGGATGGTGGACCAGATGAACCACTGGTCTGATCCAGCAGGGCTCTTCTCATGTTCTGATCAGGGGAAGGCCTCGGCCTCTCTGCCCTGTTGCTGGCCATCCAGAAGAACTGGTTGGCCACTGTGTGAGACAGGATGCTGGACTAGATGGACCATTGGTCTGATCCAGCAGGGCTCTTCTTATGTTCTCAGGAGCAGGTGGTGGTGGCTGCAGGTGCTTTCTGGTCGCAGCCAACTTTTGATGGCCCCGTAGGGTTCTATTGGCAAGAGATGCATGGAGGTGGTTTGCCACGGCCTGCCCCTGTGTTGAAATCCTAGACTTCCTCAGGGGTCTCCCATCCAAGTACAAACCTGGGCCAACCCTGCTTAGCTTCTGAGATCTGCCGAGATCGGGCTAGCCTGGGCTGTCCAGGTCAGGAGCAGGCACTTGTGTGACTATGTGCTCACATGTGTGCACATTGCTGAAATCGCCAGGATGCCTGTTGGGATGTGAGCAGCTTCAGGGACAGGCGTAGGGACGTTTGCCCCCCATCAATGAACGTATCGTCTTAGACCTAAGGAAAAATCCCCCCACACACCCCAGCACAAATCTTGTTAAAGAGTCCCTCTTACCAGATGTCACGTTGCCCTTTGCAAATTCAGCTTTGGAGTTTGTGTGTGTGTGTGTGTGTGTGTTTGTGCTTCCACAGCCGAGGGAGGGGAAATTGGCACCTTGTGTATAATGAATAAATCAATCCCATTTAACGCGGAAAATCTTTGGTGGGTTGGATCGGCTAGGAAATGCGTCCGAGAGCTTTTCTCCGTCTTAATTGTAGCAGATTGGTATAATGGGCATTATGGTGTATTCTCTTTGTCTGTTCCCCCCACCAGGTGTGCTCGTGAGGCCTGCGTTGTAGATAAGGGCATAAACATCTGCCTCCTGGTTCCTCACTGCGTCATCCTGACTGTGGCCAGGGACCTTCTGTTTCTGGTAGCACGGGCTGTTTCTCTCTGAGTGCACCTGGCTGGCTCTTTCTCCAGCAGCACTGCTGGCTGGCTTGCGGTGTTATACCTTTGCTGCCGTCTGTACCTGCCCCTGTTCCTTGCGTATGTGTGGGGCTTCCACAGTTTATAGACACAGCCAGTCTGGTGCATCGTACTGGTGGCTTCTGGACAGTATAAGACAGGGCCCCTAATGTGGTGGGAGAGCCGGTTTGGTGCAATGGTTAAGAGCGGCCGACTCTAATCTGGAGAACCGGGTTTGATTCCCCGCTCCTCCACATGCTGCCCGCAGGTTACCTTAGGTCAGTCACAAGTTCTCTCAGAGCTCTTCCTGAAAGAGCAGTCCTCGAAAGAGCTCTCTCGGCCCCATCTACCTCACAGGGTGTCCGTTGTGAGGAGGGGAAGGAGATTGTAAGCTGCTCTCAGACTCTGAGTGAAGGGCGGGGTATGAATCCAACTCTTTTTCTTCTTTCTGGGTGCCTGCCGAAGATCTTTAGAAACTGGTTGGGGCCCAGTGGGGATTTTTCCCAGCAAGGCTTTCAGATTTTTTTTAAAAGTTGTTTTGGCAGCAGCTGCCACCACAGCACGACGATCTTCACTGAGTGACTGGAGGTAAGCCGCAGCAGCCATTTTGTGGCTGGTCCCGCCTCCTGTGGCAACCATTTTGAGGCAGCCATGTTGTGGTGGCACCCGCTGTGCTGTGCCCGCATTCCAAAGACGCCCGTCAGCTTTAAAAGGTTGGAGACCCCTGGTATAAGGAAAGACCACTGTGCTTGTTCTCACCAGTGTCGCTTGCGTAAAGAAGGTATATGGGAAAATACCATGTTATTCCGCCACTGACTGAGCAGGTTAAATAGGAAACATAGTCCCCAGTCTCAAGAGGGAAGGAAGCATTGTTGTTAGTATAGTATCAGGGTGTGGGTGAGCAATGAGCTGCAAACTGGAAAAGAAGAATTGATACTGGACAGCAGTGATACTGGAGCTGTGG
>NW_015163225.1:45120-74363 GCF_001447785.1 Gekko japonicus | reverse complement strand
CTCCAGTAGCACTGCTGGCTGGCTTGCAGTGTTATACCTTTGCTGCCGTTTGTACCTGCCCCTATTCCTTGCGTATGTGTGGGGCTTCCACAGTTTATAGACACAGCCAGTCTTGTGCATTGTACTGGTGGCTTCTGGACAGTATAAGACAGGGCCCCTAATGTGGTGGGAGAGCCGGTTTGGTGCAATGGTTAAGAGCGGCCGACTCTAATCTGGAGAACCGGGTTTGATTCCCCACTCCTCCACATGCTGCCCGCAGGTTACCTTAGGTCAGTCACAAGTTCTCTCAGAGCTCTTCCTGAAAGAGCAGTCCTCGAAAGAGCTCTCTCGGCCCCATCTACCTCACAGGGTGTCCGTTGTGAGGAGGGGAAGGAGATTGTAAGCTGCTCTCAGACTCTGAGTGAAGGGCGGGGTATGAATCCAACTCTTTTTCTTCTTTCTGGGTGCCTGCCGAAGATCTTTAGAAACTGGTTGGGGCCCAGTGGGGATTTTTCCCAGCAAGGCTTTCAGATTTTTTTTAAAAGTTGTTTTGGCAGCAGCTGCCACCACAGCACGACGATCTTCACTGAGTGACTGGAGGTAAGCCGCAGCAGCCATTTTGTGGCTGGCCCGGCCTCCTGTGGCAACCATTTTGAGGCAGCCATGTTGTGGTGGCACCTGCTGTGCTGTGCCCGCATTCCAAAGACGCCCGTCAGCTTAAAGAGGTTGGAGACCCCTGGTATAAGGAAAGACCACTGTGCTTGTTCTCACCAGTGTCGCTTGCGTAAAGAAGGTATATGGGAAAAGACCATGTTATTCCGCCACTGACTGAGCAGGTTAAATAGGAAACACAGTCCCCAGTCTCAAGAGGGAAGGGAGCATTGTGGTTAGTATAGTATCAAGATGTGGGTGAGCAATGAGCTGCAAACTGAAGAAGAAGAATTGATACTGGACAGCGGTGATACTGGAGCTGTGGCTGATAAGGCGGGGTAGAAATTTAATAAATCAAATCAATATTCTACAGTAACCACATGCAAGTTCCCAAACATGTAAAACGCTTGTCGCCTCTTAAACTTTGCTTTAGTGATACTGTTCATTTAGCCCACAGGCCTTCAGCAATGTCACGCTAGATACAGCAACAACAGAACATAAATGACCCACCAGTCACCGCTCTTTAGATTTAATTACCTGAGCACAGGATTTGGCTACAGCCAGTGTGCCGCCTAAATCCATGCTTGCCAGGAGTTTCTTGACCGTATCTGATGTTAGCAAGCCCTCGCAGAAAGGAGGAGCCGTCCACAAGTCCCTAACACTGCAGAAGGTATGACGTTCCAGTAAGCGATTCTCCAAAGTTTCTATCCATCCAGAAGCACAGTCACAATACGGGGTCCTTTGCATACAACATTTGCATTACTTGGGAAAGGAACCGAGTTTAATCTTGCAAGCAGAAATGCTCTCCTGTATCAAGGAACAGTTTTAAAAAAAATAAATAGGATAATGGGTCCTTTGGCTGCGGTCACACATGGGAGAAAATGCGGGCGGGAAGCGAGGCAGTTTGCCCTGGGCTGAATTGACGCGCATTTGCGCGATCACACTTCCGGCCGCACGCCCCGCAGTTCCGGATAGTAGAAGGTTTTACCTGGTGGCTTTTTGCCACACTCCTGCGGTGTGATACGACGCCCCGCCGACGACTCTGGGACGTTGGACAGATGTGTCGTCTGATCGTGCCCCTTTACTCCGCGGGGGAATTGCACCGTTGCCGCCGCTTTTGCTACGTATGATCACAACCCCACATACCCAATGGACTCTCTTTGTGGTGCTAACAAAGTCCAAGATATTACAAATGTTTGTTCACAGTAGAGTGTGCTACTGAGCTTACCAGCATCTCCAGCTCACTGCTGCTAATATGTGGCATCTTAAAAAAGACAAAGTTTTTATTCCAGCAGAAGCTTTCATGGACTGGAAGCCACTTCATCAGATGTGCATAATGGGTTCTCACTTGTCTGCCCGTCTGTCCGGGAAAAGAATTGTAAACAGCAGGGAATTGCGTTCAATATGACATTGAAAGATGCTTCGATAAAACTCAGAAGTACAGAGACATTCACAATAGCAGCAATGAGAGATAATGCCATTAGTTTCCTGAGTCCCCACCCCACCCCCACAAGTGAATAGCATCAGTGTATCAATGTGCTGAATTAGTTGGAATTCCAGGTGAGGCAGACAAAATTCTTGGAATTTGAGGGGGAAGAAAGGGATTTGCCTGTATGGAGAAATGAGAGGAAGTAGAGCTTTCGTAATACTTAACAATGTCTCTCTCTCTCTCTGTTGGGGGGGTTATCGCTAAGAGGTTGTTTTTGTTTTGGAAGCATATGCCAAGACAAACACGGCCTCGGAGGACACAGCGTATTAGAGTATTTAATGATCCAGAGGAGCCGAGCATCTGATTTACAAGCCAACAAGGGAGAAGACGGAATTCACAGGCTGGAACCAAGATGGTTTGTGTTGGATTACTGAGTGTACAAAAAAAAATGTTCCCTGTGCAGCAACTAATGGTGGGGTTTTTTTGGGGAAATGGCGCCGGTTTGGGGGGCTTATTACCTGCCTGCCAGCCAAGAGGTAATCAGAGTGCTTTGTGGCTTCAGGCTGTTTTAATCTCCCATCTATCGTTCACTGGCGTATCGACATCTTGAGGAAAGCAGCTGCTGGCTGGCTGTCATGGGGCGGCGGGGGGGGGGAGCCGCCTCCGTTTCAAAACTCTGAAATTCAAACATTCTGATTTTTTGGGGGGGAGGGGACTTGGTGGATGCAGGCAGATTGAGGAGTACAGCTGGGAAATGTCTGAGGGCTTAGGCCCCAGGCTGTACAAAACCTCTGTGTTCTTACAGGTTCTCTGTATCCCCAATCTGGAGGCAGGGTGGGCCTAAACCGCCTCGCAGGGTCGCTGTGAGGATAATGGAGGAGAGGAGCACGACATAAGACGCTTTGGGTCCCCATTGGGGCAAAAGGCGGGATATAAATAAAGTATATAAATGAAAATAAATACATTATAGGGTGGAATGTGAACATTTCAGCAGATGTCAAACTTATGGCATGGATTTCTTTTTTTAAAAAAGTATTTATTTACACGTTCATCTTCGGTTCTTATAAACAAATCATACAGACATTATTACATTCAAGTTGCCATCTTAGTTAGAATAACATTCCATTTATCAGACAACAGAACTCAAAATGGCTCATCCCTGCTTTTCAGTTCACCGTTGGACGGTCTAGTTACAGATATTGTTCCTCTTTTCTAGTTTGCCTCAAAGACACTTTACTGACAAAACTTGGAGGCTGATTTCACTCAGCTGAGAAGCTGTACTTTGTGCCGGTATAAGAAGGAGTGCTCCTGCTGCTTCCCTGAATGAGTAACTCTTCTGAGGGAGCCTCCTCAGATGACAGAAACTTTTGCTGTATATCGAGAGTCACTGAATGAGCTGATCACACTCTCCCAATTATCTTCCCCAGGGCAGGCTCTGAGTATGGAATCATGCAGAGATTCTGCAGCCAGCCTCCTCTAAGAGTGCGTAAGGTGAAACAGTGATCAAGTGGCACCTTAAAAACTTCCAGCATTAGCAAGCTTTCATAACTCGGAGCTCACTTTGTCAAATACATATGGCTGGGAAATCACCGGGAGGAACTAGGAGGTGGGGACAGGTGGGCTGGCTTGTGACATCACTTCCGGCACAAAACCAGAAGTGGTGTCATCACATTGGGGCGGCGCTCTAAGGAACATTCTAAACTCTGTGGTGAAACCATAGACGTTGGGGTGAATGCTAGTGTGTGAGCTCACTATGATGATGTCACTTCTGTTTTTTGTACCAGCAATGATGTTGTGTGACTCTGGCATTGTGGCCCTCCCCCCACTGCCCGGTGAAGCACTGGCAGGGCCTAGTAGAAACTGGCAGGAATGGCCCCCTTTACTGGGAAACCTTTTTAGAGCCAGGATGCTTCATACCCAGTAGATGACATTCTCAGGTATACTTCCCTGTGTGTGAAGGTTCCATTGAGCAACCACAGACTAAGAGCCACTGATGGGTGTCACCTTCATGGCTTTATCAAAGCTTATCTAATGTCTCTAATTCCCTTTTTAAAAAGCTGGTCTATTTATTTATTGCGTCATTTATTTTTTAAAAATCGAATGGTGTTTTAATTTCATGTATAGCTTGCCTTTCTCACTGAGACTAAAAGTGGATTACACAGTGTAAATCAGTGCAGTCAATGGGAGCCAGTTTGGTGTGGTGGTTAGGAGTGCAGACTCTAATCTGGAGAGAACCGGGTTTGATTCCCCACTCCACATGTAGCTGACCTTGGATCAGTCACAAGTTCTCTCAGAGCTGTTCTCTCAAGAGCAGTCCTCGAAAGGGCTCTCTCAGCCTCAGCTACCTCACAGGGTGTCTGTTGTGGGGAGAGGAATGGAAGGAGATTGTAAGCCGCTCTGAGACTCCAAGTGAAGGGTATAAATCCAATCTCCTCCTCCTGGATAAGAACATCAGAGAAGCCATGTTGGATCAGGCCAATGGCCCATCTAGTCCAACACTCTGTGTCACACAGTGGCCAAAACTCAGGTGCCACTGGAAGGATGGGAATCCAATAATGACATGAATATATCATACAGAAAGAGCCATTCTACACAGGTCTACTCAGAAGTAAGCCCCATTTTTATTTTATAGAGCTCAGCCTCACCACCAAGGAAAGTCTGTCTAGGATTGTGGCCATATACACGATCCTCTTCCGAGTCATTTATACTGGAAAGGCTCAGGAGAGATTTCACACCCACCTCTCTGTCTCATCCCCTCTCCCCGTTTAATGCGTCCCTTTAAATAGAATCCCCACTTTAATTTCCCTCCACGTATCTTAAGAAGAGAGCTGCTGGTGACTCATGAAAGCTCATATTGAAATAAGCGTTCTTAGTCTTTAAGGTGTCTCCGGCCTTAAAAAGGAAGAAAAGAAATTAGTCACGTAATCAAACTGCTTCTTGTGTATTTTGTTTAATGTGTAGCCCTTTCTCACCAGAGTACTTAGAGGTACATTTTTAAAAAGAGTGGAAGCACATTAAAAGCAGGCAAGACTGACTGGTGGACCAATGGTCTGATTCGGTAGTACTGACTAAAAATCCTTGGAAACTATTTTCTCTGTTGTCATGAGGGAACTGCTTCTTTTCTCGGGTTTTTTTCCTTTCTCAGAATGCTGAGCTTGAAAAGCCTGAGGGTTTTTTCAAGTATTCCAGTGGAAAAATACAGAAATCTGGGGAAGCACTGGAAATAGAACCCCCATGGGAACTGCTATTTCTCTTGTCATGAGGGAAACGCCTCCTAAAATGAGATTTTTCCTCCCTCAGAATGCTGAGTTCCAAAAAGCCCGAGGATTCTGTCAATTATTCAAATGGAAAAACAGAATTTAGGGGTGTACTGACTAAAAATCCCTGGAAACTATTTTGTCATGAGGGAACTGCTTCCTTAGATGAGGTTTTTCCTCACTCAAAATGCAGAGTTTGAAAAGCCCGAGGACCTTTTCAAGTATTCCAATGGAAAAATACAGAAATTTGGGGGAGCACTGAAAAAAAACACCTAATGGGAAGTACTATCTCTGTTGCCATGAGGGAAACGCTTCTTAAGATGAGGTTTTTCCTCACTCAAAATGCTGAGTTTGAAAAAGCCTGAGGACTATGTCAGTCATTCTAATGGAAAAAGAAGGAAATTTTGGAGTGCGCAGAATAAAAAATTCCTGGAAACTATTTTTTTTCTTTGTCATGTGGGAAACGCTTCTTAAGATTAGGTTTTTCCTAACTCAAAATGCTGAGTTTGAAACAGCCTGAGGACTATGTCAGTCATTCTAATGGAAAAACAAGGAAATTTTGGAGTGCGCAGAATAAAAAATTCCTGGAAACTATTTTCTCCTTTGTCATGAGGGAAATGCTTCTTAAGATGAGGTTTTTCCTCACTCAAAATGCTGAGTTTGAAACAGCCTGAGGACTATGTCAGTCATTCTAATGGAAAAATAAGGAAATTTTGGAGTGCGCAGAATAAAAAATTCCTGGAAACTATTTTCTCCTTTGTCATGAGGGAACTACTTCCTTTGTTGAGAGTTTTCCTCACTCAAAATGCTGAGTTTGAGAAGCCTGAGGACTTTTTCTTCTGGTGGAAAAATACGGAAATTTGGGGAACCACTGATAAAAAGCCCTTCGTGGAAACTATATCTTTTGTCATGAGGGAAATACTTCCTAAGACGAAGTTTTTCCTCACTCAAAATGCTGAATTTGAAAATGCCTGTGGACTTGTCAATTATTGTAATGGAAAAATAAGCAAATTTGGGGGTGCACTCAGTAAAAATTCATGGAAACTATTTTCTCTTTTGTCGTGAGGGAATGGCTTTCTTGCACAAGGTTTTCCCTCACTCATAATACTGAGGATTTTTTCAATTATTCCAACAGGAATTTTGTGGTGTACTATATAAGACTGTTTAAAATATATAAGAGGACTCCCTTAACCACTGGGAGAAATAGCTAGCTAACTAAGCAAACTGAGGTTCTTCTCTGGGTTGTTTTTTCCCTTTTAAACAGAAGAAGAGCCAGAAATTGCCGCTCATCCTCTCGTGGCATGCACGGATAAGATTTTATTGCATCTACCTGAAACAGGCACTGCCTGGGCTTTAAACCTGACAATAATATTTGTTCCATATTAAATCGGACTCTCGTGGTGGCTTCACGACACATCTGCTTTTATTAAAAAATTTAAAAGGAAACAAGCAGAGGTCTTCTGGTGCCTTGATACGAGAGAAGACTGCATTATATGTAAAAGAAAGAGGGACTATTGTGGCATGCTGAAGACAGGTCAGATATTATTTCTACGTACAAGAAATAAAGTAGTACAAGAAAGAAGCCTTCCAGGTGGACAGCGTTTTGATCTGCCGACAGAAGCAAGAAGACTGTCATGGCTTTTACAGTCTGATAAGATTTTTGTACCTGCAAAAGCATCGCCTCCTGGCTCAAGCCCGGGGGAGATATATTACATAGAGGAGAAACAGGAGAGGGCACTGGAGCCGTCAAGACCAACCACACTGTCCGACTTGCTCTTAGTCTCAATAGGTGACATGGATGGACCCTGCAGCTGTGCAGAGCCACAATTTGGAAACTTTTAGAGCTAGGCTTTAGGGAGGGAAAACTCCTCCAGAATTTTATTCCAGCAACCCTGGCATTTTGTCACAGGCCGGCATTGTGTCGTGGCCGGACTGACGGCGTGCATGAAGCGTCCGAATAATAAGAGTTTCAGGTTGCTTTGTTGAGGCTATATACAGTGGTTTATTTACAGAGTATTTACATACAGTCCATACCACCATGCGGTCTCCAAATCATAGAATTGTCCGACAAGGTGCTTCGCAGTAAATCCATTCACAGGTGTGAACACTGACTCCAGGACTGAACTCCTTATATACAGACTAGCACCAATCAGAGCCTTTTTGCCGACTCATGGTGACTACTAATTAAGCTGATGCAACCCAGTGCAATCAGTACCTGGTGACACTGTCACATGACAGTTTAACCTGTCACACAGATCAGCATGATCTAATACACTCATACCCGGCTGTCATCTTGTCCACATATCTTACAATATACTGTCACGGACAGCCTAAAAAAAAAAAGGCCAAAATAGACAAGACAGGGATCTTAACAACTGCTAGAACTAAACCACATGAAGACATCTTGTGCGGTCCTAACCAGCGCATCTGGAGGAAAGATTTTTTCCCACAGAAATCCTAGCTTTCGACATTCTGGAATCATAACTCCAAGCCGGGCAAAGTCTCTCCGTGTGAATAGGTGACCGCTCAAATGACATTTACAGCTAAGCAACCTGTTGTTCCCTGTAAAAGAATCAGAAGAGTGCTGGTGGAATGAAATCTGCCATGCTTTACTAAAATAGAAAGCGAGCAAGAGGGCTGTGGTACCTGAGGACTTTTTTTTTGTTCTTAAATAGGACGGAAGGAGGGCTGTGGTGGTGTAAAGCCTCACATGCATTTATCCACACAGGATATGAGGCTCCCCAAGATTTCATGAAAATATGCTGAAGGGCCATCTATCCCATCCCATAGATCCTAGGACCCAGGTGTGGTGCAGTGGCAGAATCCATGCACCACGTGCAGGTATTTGAAGACGAAACAGTCTTACACTGATTCAGACCCCTTGGTCCGTCAAGGTCAGTATTGTCTACTCAGACTGGCAGCCACTCTTCAGCATCTTGGACAGTCTTCGGTATCACCTCCTACGTGGTCCTTTTAACTGGAGATGCCAGGGATTGAACTGGGGACCTTCTGCGTGCTGAGCAGAGGCTCTTCCACCAAGACACAGCACCTCCCCATCTTGGCATCTCCAGTTGGTAGTATTCTTCCCCAGACTGAAATCTTGGACCCGCAAAACTGACAGACAGTGGGACTTGCTATGTGGGCATCGTTGCAGGTCGGTTGCTCCAGTAGGGTGAATGCTAGGCATAGATGAACAGCAGAGACATCAATAAAGCAGCCTTGAATAACCACTGGGAAAAAATGGTCCTAGGGTCATCCATCTCCCTCTCCCACACAGTGAGAAACTGTTCTAATCTTCCTGAGTAAACACTGCTATTGTGACACATGATGGGCACGAAGATGCCTCATCCATCTCCATCTGAGGCTAGACCTGGGATCCACAGGGCTGCTCCTGGGACACAGTAAGGTCAGGCAGCTGTTGAGTCCAATCTGGAGAGCGCATTCAGGGAAGTGCTGGACCCAGGGGTCATTTCATAGGAAAAGAGGTGCAGGAGCTCATTAGCATAACTCATTAGCATAACTTATTTGCATATGCCACACCCCCTGACATCACCGGAAGTGTGTCAGAAGGCAACACCCACCGCTCAGGCTCCACTGGACTGTTTTGGATTGCTAGCTATGGGGGGGGGGGAACGTGCAGATCTGTCTTCGCAGAGGAGGGAGAGCTTGTACCTGAATAAAACTTGGTCTTAAAGACGCCACTGGACTGTTTTGGACCAGGGGGGCTGGGGGGGAGCTCTGCAGCTTACCTGGCTGCTTCTTGCTCTGACTGAGGGCTGCTGGGAGCAGGGGGTGGGGCTTGTTGCATGTGCCCGCCCCCTGGGCTCTTTACTGCCGGAGTTCCGCTCCTGTGCGCTCCTGCAGGAAATGACCCCTGGCTGGACCCAACATAATCTTGGATTTCCCCCTTCCATCATTGGTCTAACAGTACATAGGAAACTGGCTTGTAGGATCAAAGAATTTATAGAATTCTGTGGCCTGCAGTAGAATGGCTAGATTCAAGTCCAGTATTTCATTGTATGTAAAAGAAAGAGGCACTGTAGGGCTGTGGTAAAGAGAGCCAGTTTGGTGTAGTGGTTAAGAGCGGCAGGACTCTAATCTGGAGAACTGGGTTTGATTCCCCACTCCTCCACGTGAAGCCAGCTGGGTGACCTTGGGTCAGTCGCAGTTCTCTCAGAACTGTCCTCTCAAGAGCAGTTCTCTCAGAACTTTCTCAGCCCCACCTACCTCACAGGGTGTCCGTTGTGGGGAGGGGGAGGGAAGGTGATTGTAAGCCATTCTAAAGTCTCTGAATGAAGGGTGGGGTATAAATCCAACTCTTCTTCCTCCTCCTCCTCCTTCTCCCCCCAGATTTCCATGGTATAAGCTTCTGCGAGTTAATCATAGAACCATGGAGTTGGAAGGGGCCATACAGACCCTCTAGTCCAACCCCCTGCCCAATGCAGGACCAGCCTAAAGTATCTCTGACAAATATTCATCCAGCCTCTTCTTGAAAGCTGTCAGTGAAGGGGAGCTCACCACCTCCCTAGGCAGCTGATTCTGCCTTTGAGCCACTCTGACCATGAGAAAGTTTTCCCTAATATTCAGCCAATACCTTTTTGCATGTAATTTAAACCCGTTGCTTCGGGTCCTATCCTCTGCTGCCAACTGGAACAGCTCCTTGCCCTCCTCCAAATGACAACCTTTCAAATATTTAAAGGGAGCAATCATGTCCCCCCTCAGTCTCCTCTTCTCCAAACTAAACATTCCCAAGGCTCTTAGCCTTTCCTCGTAGGGCTCAGTCTCCAGACCCCTAATCATCCATGTTGCTCTCCTCCGCACCCTCTCGATTTTGTCCACATCAAAGCTCCCTTCTCTTCTTCTTCTTCTTTGTCAGATACAAGCCAGAATGGAGATCCTTGAGTCCTTATATACTAATCAGAAGGTGGGAGGGGTGTTGTAAAGAAGGAACTCAGGATGCTGAGGTACAATGCACTTTGCAATTAGCATGATTAGAGCAGAGGAGAAATACTTTTGCATGTGTAAAATGCTGTCAAGTTGCAACCAACTTATGGTGACCCCAGCAAGAGGCTTTCCGGGCAAGTGAGAAGCCGAGGGAGTTTGCCATTGACTTTCTCTGCCGAGTCTTCCTTGGTGGTCTCCCTTCCAGGGTGTGGCTCAGTGGAAGAGCATCTGCTTGGCATGCAGAAGGTCTCAAGTCCACCCTGGCATCTTCAGTGAAAAGGACCAGGTAGCAGATGATTTGAAAGACCTCCTCCTGAGACCCTGGAGAGGCGCTGTCAGTTTGAGTAGACAATAGTGACACCGATGGACCCAGTGGTCTGAGTCACTAGAAGGCAGCTTCTTATATGTTCAAGCACTGGTCCTACTTAGCTTCCGAGAACTGAAGAGATTCAGCTATACCATGTTATCTTCCCTCCCAGAGAAATGCTTAATGGCACAAAAGTAGTATCTGTAGCAAGACAAGAATCCTATGGCCTATGCAGGCTCCAGGTATTGGGTTACAGTGTTCTGAAGTCCAGTATTGTGCAGTTTAAGGTCAGAGTTTCAGAATTCAATCAAGCAGTGTCTTTTGGTCTAAGGTCAGTGGTTCAGAATTCACTCACTGTTCGGTCCAAGGTCAGGTTCCCAGGAATAAATCAGGCTGCATTGGCAGTTCAGCATCTAATGTACAGGTTGCATCCATGCCCAAAAAGCCTTTCTCAGGAGGCTTTATAGCAGTACGCCCAAGCATCATGCCTCCAGCCAGCCGCTCAGGAATAGTCTTCCAAAGACTCATCTTCATTATCATCAGGCAGCTGGTGGTGAGCCAGGAAGTGAGCACTTCGTCATCTGACCTGTAGCTCAGCCCTCAGCCTTCATCTACGGTGTCCCAAAGGTGCAGGTAATCCCAGAGGGCTGGGAGTGGTCAACTGACTTTCACCTGCTGAATCGGAGCTGGAGGGTGGAGGTGGTTCTGCACCAGCTGTTGGCTGTAAGTCCTGGCATGCCTGCAGGTCATTTTCTTGTGCGTTGGCTTTTGTCAACTCCAAGCTGGCTACCCAACACTCCCCCTCTTTTAAAAAAATTTTTTTTAATTGTATCATAAAACAAGTTACAAAAAAGTCAAGTACCATAATAATAACAATTCCAATAATTTTGTGTAACATAAAAAATCTGAAAAACTACATTTGTGCTTTTCACATTTCGGAAACATTTAATTCGCTCTGGTATGTCTTGAGAACTACAGTATTCATCTATGTATTTGCCAATATGAAATTGCATTGTGTCTGTATTGCTTATTTGTATAGGAGGTGTAGGATATAACATGCAGTATAGAGTTGTGTTCCATGTTGAAATAGTCTTTACAACCACCTCTGGAATTGCTGCCAGGAAGAGGGCAAGAAATCTTCTGAAGCTAAAAATTCTAATATAGGGTTCCATTTATCTATTATAGGTTTATCTATTGGGTACTGCGCTATCCTGTTCAATTTGTTGGTCACAGAGTCCATAAGAAAATGGTCCCACATCTTTTGGTATCATAAACTCTTTTTGGGGGGATTTGGATCTTTCCAGCAAGTAGCGATTGCTGTGCGAGCAGCGTATATCATCACATCTAAGGTCTGCTTGTGAGTGTGCTTCTCAATGTGAGGCGGCCAATGTTTGAGAAAGAGATTCTCAGGGTTCAGTGGGATTTCAATACCTATGATTTTGTGTACCATTTGTTTTATGTCCTCCCAGAATTCTGCAATCCGTTCGCATTCCCACCAAGCGTGGGCAAATGTACCTAACTTATCACATTTTTTCCAACATTTGGGGGAAATCATTGGTTGCATGTGTGAGAGACGTTGGGGGGTCAGATACCATCTCGTTAAGATCTTAAAATCCTGTAATTCTAATGGAATAGAACATGGATATGGATTTTTTGTCTCCCATACTTCTTTCCAAAAATTCTGATCAAGCTCAGTCTCACAGTCTTTTTGCCAAAGCTTCTGGTAAGGAAGTATTTTCGGAGCATTAGCGGTATTCAGTAAATGATAAACTGCAGATATCAGTCCCTTATCTGAATATTCAAACATCTGGAATATGAATTCAAAATCAGTACACGGTTGTCCCATTACCTCTTTCATATGCATCTGTTCTGTAGCATGTTTAAGTTGTAAGTATAGAAACCATGGTACTACACTGCCCAGTTTGTGATCTATTGCTGTTTTAGGTAGTATTCCTTTTTTGGAGGTTATGTCTCCGTATCTAATCATCCTCGCCTTTTTCCAAATGTCTAGATGTGCTGGTGAGGTTGCGTCTCTAAACCAAGGTTGACAGATGAAAGGTTTGAATCTGGATATCGGTGGAAGAAGTGTTTTGTATGTTTTTTCCATATAGCCAACATAGGCCTCAGGAGTAGGTCTGACCCTTTTAAAGTACTTGGGAGAGGAGTATTTTCCCAAAACATAGCTGGTATCATTACTGGGTAACTCATGTCTGAGTAGATTTGGATCCATTCCTGAGGGGGTTGTCTGCGTAGAATTTTAATTATATTAGCTAATAAAACTGCCTGTCTGTATTCTTTGATGTTAGGGTATCCAAAGCCTCCTCTGTTTTTTGGCCTGCATAGTGTTGTGAACCCTATCCTGGCTTTCCCCCCCCCCTTTTTTTGAGGAGACCTCACTCCCCCTCTTTTGAGGAGACCTCACTATCACTGATCCTTGGCTGACCCATGACAGCCTATTATACACAGGTGTTTTGCTTTGCTTTCACCGTGTATGTCCATCCAGTTTTCTTTTTCATTCTGCATTGGTCATCTCCCCCCCTCCCCCCGAGCTCAATTTGCTTTCTAGTCACTGTTTCCCCAGGTTTTCTGAGAGTGGTTTTGTGCCTATTTCCCCCTTGTTTTTCTTCTGAGCTGAAGGTAATTCAAAAGCGTACAGATACTCTCAGATTCTCCCCCCCCACCGCCCTTTGCTGCCACTCAAAGGTCACTCCCTGCCCACATCAAGGTCAATGTTCCTTCTAAGTTGTGGAGTCTTGTGAGCAAAAATTCTACTTTGTGAGCTACTGGCATTAAAGCTATGAGCGAGCGATTTGGCTACTTCATAAATTAGTCTGCTCTGGAGTCATCCTTCCTGAGTTAAGACAGAAATGTGTGAGCCAGAGGCTAAAAACCTGTGAGCTAGCTCACACTAACTCAGCTTAGAGGGAACACTGATCAAGGTCATTTCACCAACTGTGTACCTTCTGCCATTCATTGTGTGTCCCTCGTTGTTTTACATTTTAATTTTTCTACAAGCCGCATGAGTCTAGCGATATGAGATGTTTGCTAGTCTTGTGCTGCTTGTAAAAAAAGAACTGAATAACTCCCGACTGGGCTGCACTCTCTCACCTCCTGGTTTCAACCAGGCGGCAGGAGAAGGCAGTGGGAGCCATGCATGTGAAGAGCCGTCGGCTCCCCACAGGTGCAGTGAACCCAGCTGGGCTGTCTTCTCCTGCCGCCTGTTTTAAACAGACAGCGCAAAGCTGCACCTGCAGGGAGCCATCAGGCATTGTGGGAAAAGTCAAGATATAAATAAACAAATCAACAAAATATCTTCTGGTTTAAGTGAGTGAACTGAGTATGCTAGGTCCAAGCCCCCTGCCTCCAGCCAAAATCCTAGAGTCGGCACCATCTTATCCTAACTGCAAGTAATGGTGTGATGAAAACTTGGAAGAACTCAGAGGAACACTTCCTGGTCTCTGTAGCCATGTCTTTGACAATTTCCTTCCTTGAAGAAAAGTTTGGGAAGCTATGGGACAGCAAGCTCTCCGGAGCTTTTGCCAGAGGACTCCTCCCCCATCCAAATTGCAGCTCCGTGCAAACACAGCTAGAGAACCCTCTAGTGCTTGGCAATATGGAAAATGGGGCTTTTACTTGCAGAAAAAGTCTGGTCAGTTTCAACAGGGGAGTTCCCCCCCCCCCTTGCCTGCCTGCCTTCCTTTCTGTTCCCTTTCATCCAACCAACTAACACTAAAATGCATGCACAAAACCTGAACCACAAAGATTTAAATGGGAGGTGCTTGCTAGATGCTACTACGCAGCTGCGATAGGGCAATTGTGTAATTTTTTAAAAAAACTTTGGGCTCCATCCCCCACACGTCACAAGTGACGTTCCACCCCGATTTAGAAAACGTGCATTTTAAAAAATTGTAGCTGCAGAATGAATACACCAGGCGGGGGAGGAGAAGAAGAGAAAAGATTGGAGTTATACCCCGCCCTTTACTCGGACTCTCAGAGCGGCTTACAAACTCCTTTCCCTTCCCCTCCCCACAACAGACACCCTGTGAGGTAGGTGGGGCTGAGAGACCTCTGACAGAAACTGCTCTTTTTCAAGGACAGCTCTTATCAGAACTACTGCTTGCCCAAGGTCATCCAGCCAGGTGCAAGTGGAGAAGTGGGGAATCAAACCTGGTTCTCCCAGATTAGAGTCCACACATTTAACCAATACACCAACCTGGCTACACCAAACTGGAATGGTGCATAAGGCGGTAACAGAATCCAAAGTCAAGCTTAAGGGCTTGCTGATTGGAAAATCTGCAGCAAACTGTGCATGCATAATAGGCCGGTGTCTCCATCCAGCCCTGGGGGGTCCATTGTTCTGAATTTGTGAATGAACTCAAGTTTATCAATCTCCCCATTGTAATCTCCCCTTGAAGCTTCTCTGTTTCCCAGAGGCACCACTGCAGTTCTCTTGATAATGGGAGGAGAGTCTGAAACGAGCTCTACCATTGAACCTACACAGCCGCACGAGAACAAGCATCCCTGTATTTTGCAAATCACCCCCCTCTTCCGCATTCTTGTATTTTATCATTCTTCAGTGGCTTGCAAACACCCGAATCTGAATAACCGCATCATTAGGAGTCTGTGGAAGCCGGCAATGTAATCTGTTTGCAAGTATTAATAATGAAGCTGGGTATACATTATACTCACTCACCTGTGTCTGGAGCTTGCTGTAAGCGGCACATTACCAAGAAGCATTTGTGATGCTCATTAACTATCCCCCGGGCTAATTAAATAATTAAAAGGAGATAATTTTCTATACAGTCCAAAGGCCATTATGAAGTTCTTTTTAATTGAATGTCTCTTCTGGACAGGGGTGTGTGGGAAACTCATTCGTTTCTGGCGCAAAGAGAAATCTCCCCTTATTTGCAGCAGAAGATCGATAGGGATGTTTTATAATGAATTTTTGGACTCAATGGATTCGGCTTCTGTCGTGGTGTGTCATAACCCTGATGGGTAAACAAATTGATTTTCCCAGGACAGCAGAGCCCAACCGTGAAATCATGGGCCCCATTTAAAATAATAATAATAGTAAAACTCATAATCATTCTAACTGGTGTCTGCACAAAGACGCTTGCGCTTCAGGGAGAAAATCTAGCTGCCATTTAAGAACCTTTTTGAGCCCTCTTGCTGACAAGGGAAAAGACAAATACGTGCTTTAATTCTGTTCCGTGTGAAATCAATGGGACTTTAAGGAGCTTAATGGTGACTGAATTGTGCCCTAGCAATTTTTTTAAAAAACTTAGGTGATGCATGAAAATATTAAGTTGGTTCATTGGTCTACCTAGTTCAGTACTGTCTACTCCAGAAGTCCCTAATCTGTCTTCAGCCTGTGGGCACCTTTAGTGGTCTGACACAGCGTGGTGAGCACAGCCACAAAATGGCTGCCAGAGGAAGCAGAGTCAGCCACAAAATGGTTTCCTGCAGCTTGTTTTCAGTCACATGCTGAAGAAGCCCAGCCACAAAATGATGGCAGCAAAATGGCTGCCACAGGAAGCAAGAGTCAGCCATAAAATGGCTGCGGCAGCTTATCTTCAGTCTAGGCTTGCCAAGTCCCACCGGGGGGTGGGTAAACCCCCGCCCGAGAGGCCCGTTACCCGATGACAGCAAATCGGGCCCCGGGGGGAACTCCACCCCCTTCTGGCACACGTCCCCAGCATGATGATGTCACCCAGAGGTGACATCATCATGCTGGCCACATTGGGGGCGGGACACGCTATGATTTGAGGGAAAACTCTATGGTTTTCCCTCAAATTCTAGTGGCTCCACCCCCAACGTGCCGACGCGATGAGTCCTGGGATGGCGCGGGACTCCCCCGGGGTAAGTGATTTTGGACTTGGCAACCCTACTTCAGTCACACAGTGAAGAAGCCCAGCCACAAAATGATGGCCACAAAACGGCTGCCTCAGGAAGTGGAGTCAGCCACAAAATGGCTGCTGCAGCTTATCTTCAGTCACACAGTGAAGAGACCCAGCCACAAAATGATGGCCACAAAATGGCTGCCTTGAAGTGGAATCAGCCACAAAATGGCTGCGGCAGCTTATCTTCAGTTACACGGTAAAGAAGCCCAGCCACAAAATGATGGCCACAAAATGGCTGCTGCAACTTATCTTCAGTCACACAGTGAAGATCCTTGTGCTATGGTGGCAGCTGCTGCCAAAACAAGTTTTAAAAAGTATGCCCAGCCAATCAAATCTCCAGTGGCCAATCAGAAGCTTTGCTGTGCAAATGCCCTACTTGGCCCTGCCCACTTTCCAAAAACACTTGGTGGGGACTGGGGATCAGGAAAAGTGTTGGTGGGTGCCAGGATGCCTAAAGGCACCATATTGGAGATCTCTCGTCTACCCTGAGGATTGTCATCTCTCAGGTAGACTGATACCCTTCAACTGGAGGGTCATCTAGAGGCTGAACCTAAGAAGAAGAAAAAGAAGAAGAGATTAGATTAGATTTATACCTCACCCTTCACTACCCGAAGGAGTCTCAGAGCAGCTCACAATCTCCTTTCCCCTCCCCTCCCCACAACAGACACCCTGTGAGGTAGGAGGGGCTGAGAGGGCTCTCTTGAGAACTGCCCTTGAGAGAACAGCTCTGTCAGAACTATGGCTTGCCCAAGGTCATCCAGCAGCTGCAGGTGAAGGAGTGGGGAATCAAACCCGGTTTTCCCAGATTAGAGTCCACGCACTTAACCACTACACCAAACTGTCTCTGGGAGGGCCTCAGCAGGGTTTAATGCCATGGGGTCCATCCCCCCAATGCAGCCATTTCCTCCAGGGGGACTGATCTCTGTCCTCTGGAGATCAGCTGTAATTCCAGGAGATCTCCAGGCCCCACCTGGAGGCTGGCAACCTGAGCTGTGGCAGCAATGAAGGGCATCAGCCCAGCTGTGGTCTCTTCCTGCACTGCCATCAACTGGCAGGTCCTGCAGTGCTGGCAGCCATGGGTATCTCTTCAGCTCTTTTAGACGGGAGAAGCACACATATCTCTTAACCTCAAAATGTTTGCCCCTGCCCGTTGGAAACAGTCGACTGTGTGTTATCGTACTGCCCACTGTATAGGGACTCGGTCTCTACCTGACACCAGTCTCGTCAATTTTTCCAGGCAGACTGGATGAATTTTTATATTTCCCTCCTTCTTTCAGATTGTTCTAATGAACACACGTTTAAGGTGTCAACATTTTGCACCTCGGCATGTTGAAGAAGGAAGAAGCTGCTTAAGACTTTTTATTAATTACGTCTGTACTGTTGACATCCACCTATTATGTGGCTTTGAAATTTTATTGTATACAGATGTGCCAGTGACCCTGTCTGTGTGTCAGTCTTTGTTGATCTATGATCACAACAAAGGTCTGCCTGTCTGTCTATCCATCCATCCTTCCATCTATCCTTCCGTCCATCCTTCCTTCCATCCATCCATCCATCTATCCATCCTTCCATCCATCCATCCATCCATCCATCCTTCATTCCATCCTTCCATTCATCCATCCTTCCATCCATCCATCCTTCCATCCATCTATCCATCCATCCATCCATCCATCCATCCTTCCATCCATCCATCCATCCACCCGTTGTACAGGAATGGTGATCATTACCATGCATCCACCAGCTAAAGTTTTGAATGGGAAACTTCAAGCAAGACATTTGTAAGCCCTTGTAAGAGGTCATCCCCTCCTCCACCATCTCTCCCCTTCTGGTGGTGGCAGAAAGTATGCCGTAAAGTCAAAGCTGACTTTACAGCTTGGCTTAAGACCTCTGGTCAATGAAGCTAATAAATGAAAGGAAGCAGCTGACTTATGGCGACCCCATGGGGTTTTCAAGGTAAGAGGTAGGACTTTCAAGGTGAGTTGCCATTGCCTACCTCCATGTTACAGGCCAGATATCCCCTGGTGGTTTCCCATCTACCAGACAGATATCAAAGGAAGTTTTTGGCACAGGAAAGCACTGAGGAAGTTAACACTGCAGGTGCGGTGTGACTTCTTCGCCACTGGAAGCCAAGAGAAGGGCAAAGAGGAGAGAATATATCATGCTCTCACCTCCAAGGCTGCCTTCCCTGTGTGAGTTCCGCCCTCACTGTTGTTTTTCAGCCCTCGTGGAAGGCACGAGGTGGGGTCAGCCCACCGGCTTGGATGCCCTTCCGCTGTCTGCAGCTGTCTGTTCTGGCACAGGAATCTGGGCTCCGTGTCAATTATGCACAAAGTGATTTATGGCTGTCATCAAATTAAGGCCTGATTTACTCTCTCTCCCCTGCCCTGTACTCTGGTTTCAGTTTCAATAAACTTTATTTTCAGTCCTGGCTTAATGGCCATTATATGTCAATTACTCTTCTGCAGCTTTTGATGTGGATTAAGAAGTGGAAAAAGAAGCAGGCTTGGGAGTGTTAAACCTGTACCTTCCTTTTTGCTAAGCAATGGCAGAGACGCCATCTCCCAATACCTCTCTTCCCTTTTTGCCCACACAGCAGAGAGGATAAATGAGGAAAGGTTCGAAGAGATGACTGGGGGGAACACGAGGTTTGTAAAGTTATGCAAAGGGTGGAGAGAGTTGGCAAAGAGAACTGTCGTGGGTCAGCCGGGGCTCAACAATAGCAAGGACACCTCAGGAGAAGAGGAATCCTCAGGAGGAGATGTAGCCAGTAAGAGAATGAGATGCAGGCCTGTCAGGATTCACAGCCAGCAGCTGGCGTGGACCCAGTGACACCCTCCAGCCCTGATTCAGCAGGTGAACCTCAGTTAGCCGTTCCCAGACCACCAGTAGCTCCTACACCCTTAGAGCACCACAGACGGAGGCTGAACACAGAACTACAGGCAAGAAGGCAGAGTGCACACCGCCTGGCCCGACACCAGCTGTTTGCTGATGACAAAGGTGAGTAGTTGTAGGAGTACTTCCGAGCAGCTAAGCACGATCCTTAAGCATTGGGCTATGAAAACCACCCAGGAGAGGCTGTTAGGGGTGGATGCAAGGCATACGATAGATGCTCATATAGACGCGTATATACACCTGGCCGAATCACTGCTCCCACTGGGACTTGCCCTACTCCCTTGTTTTTACAGGTCCCCCCCCCCCCCGAACAGGAAACAGAATTACCCCAAGACCTCCAACCGAGTGCTGGAGTCTATATGTGCGCTGGAACGTTTATACATTGAATTTATTCAGCTGAAGATTGCGCATGTGTACGATGGAAGCTTAGGGGGGGAAACATAGTGAGAAGGACGTTCAGATGACCTAATCGCAACCATTGCGAGAGATGGCTTTCCAGATCGGTGAAATCATGGATTCAAAGTGCAAATATCCCGAAAGTACTCGATTTTCCAGGTGTAGGAAAACTCAATAGGGAACCGGGAGGATTGCGCAAGTGAGCCAACTTCAGTGCGGGAGATGGATGCACGCGGCTGATCAGCAATTTTAAATGTGAGAGGGAACAGCGGTGAAACCCGATCAAAATGACAGTGGGACTATGGCCTCAATGGGGGACCTCAGAGTAGCTGTATTATTGCAAAGGGATTTCAGAAACACCCTAGAATGGGAGACAGTTGAGGGAACGTTATTATAACACTCAGGACAATGGAACCCCCATGGCTTAACAGAGACATTGGTTTCTTATCTCACTACGCATGCTACTGTCATTCAGTTCTTGCATCTCTTTGTAAACTATTTTATTATGCTGTATGCTAATTTGCTCCTATTAACCGGTCTTACCAATTGCCTTCATCCAGTCTTAGCTATATTTACTGCTCAGTTACTTATGCATCTTGACTCTAATTAGCGTTTCCTGGCAACACCCTCCGCACCCTCTACCTATTTGTCATGGCTGGTGACTTCTGTTTCAGTGTATCTTAAGGAATGTGCGTGCACACAAAAGCTTACACCCAGAATAAAACTTTGCTGGTCTTAAAGGGGCCACTGGACTCGAACTTGGTTTTTTGTATAGCAAGTGATTAAAATGCAGAATTCGCTGCTAGAGGATATAGTGAAGGCCGTAAGGAAAGACAATTTGAAACGGGGATTAGACTGATGTATGGAAGAGAGGTCTATCAGTGGCTACTAGCCATGGTGACTAAAGGGAACCTCCACATTCAGAGCCAATAAGCCTCCGAATCCGAGAGCCAGGAGGCAAGATCAGGGGAAGGCCTCGGCTTCTATGGCCTGTTTTTGGCCCTCCAGAGAAACTGGTTGGCTGCTGTGTGAGACAGGATGTTGAACTAGATGGAAAACTGGTCTGATCCAGCAGGGCTCTTCTTATGTTTTTATCAGGTGAAGGCTTTAGCCTCTATGGCTTGTCATTGGCCCTCTAGAGGAAGTGGTTGGCCGCTGTGTGAGACAGGATGCTGGACTAGATGGAACATTGGTCTGATCCAGCAAGGCCCTTCTTATATTCTGAGGAAGGTCTCAGCCTCTATGCCTTGTTGTTGGCCCTCCAGAGGAACTTGTTGGCCACTGTGTGAGACAGGATGCTGGACTAGATGGACCACTGGTCTGACCCAGCAGGGCCTTTCTTATGTTCTGAGGAAGGCCTTGGCCTCTATGATCTCTGTTGGACCTCCAGAAGAACTGGTTGGCCCCTGTGTGAGACAGGATGTTGTACTTGATGGACCACTGGTCTGATCCAGCAGGGCTCTTCTTATGGACTTATATTCTTAACCTCCACATTCAGAGGTAGTCAACCTGTGTGAATTCCCAGTGCCAAGAGGCAACATCATGGGAAGGCCTTGGCCTCTATGTCCTACTGTTAGCTCTCCAGAGGAACTGGTTGGAGGCTGAACTAGGTGGATCATGGGTCTGATCCAGCAGGGCTCTTCTTATGTACTTAGGAAGGTCTGGGCTTCTATGCCCTGTTGTCGGACCTCCAGAGGAACTAGTTGGCCACTGTGTGAGACAGGATGCTGGTCTAGATGGACCATAGGTCTGATCCAGCAGGGCTCTTCTTATGTTTTTATCAGGTGAAGGCTTTAGCCTCTATGGCTTGTCATTGGCCCTCTAGAGGAAGTGGTTGGCCACTGTTTGAGACAGGATGCTGGACTAGATGGACCACTGGTCTGATCCAGCAGAGCTCTTCTTATGTTCTTAGGAATGCCTTGGCATCTATACCTGTTGCAGGCCATCCAGAGGAATTGGTTGGCCACTGTGTGAGACAGGATGCTGGACTAGATGGACCATAGGTCTGATCCAGCAGAACTCTTCTTATGCTCTTAGGAATGTCTTGGCCTCTATGCCCTGTTGCTGGCCCTCCAGAGGAATTGGTTGGCCACTGTGTGAGACAGGATGCTGGACTAGATGGACCACTGGTCTGATCCAGCAGGGCCCTTCTTATGTTCTTAATAAGGGGTTTAATACTACATTTACTCAAATGCAAGATCAGTTTCCCCACCCTCAGGTATGCCATCTTATAAAACAGAGGGCCGTCTTTCATTTGCATACAAGTAAAAAGGAAATGAGAAAAAGAGGAATCAAACGTAAGCTTCAGAAAGTAGAAGCTTGCAAAGTAGCCATCGCACAGAGAAGAAAAAAACAAAAAAGAGGAGGAAAGTGACGGCCGGAAGGAAATTTACCAGACCTTGTTATGGGCCGTAGTTAGGGCTGCGAAAATATATCCCTTGGCCTCTCTCTAAAGTGTCGCAGTCCGGGAAGGCCACACTGATGGATGGAGGCGAATGGGAGTGTGTACCCTACCGTGAGCCACCGATCAATAACGGAAGCCTGCGAGGTACCAGCGGCTCCTTTATTAACCTATACATTTCGTTCCAGGATATGCCTGGTGTTTGTTCAGCTCCTTCCTCAGCCCCCTCCACCGCATGCACACGACTGTATTGTTAAATTCCACCCACTGGGTTGCCTTGAAAAATGAGCTGTTTAATGATAGATTAGGAGGGAGGCCGGCCACGTTCAACTTGGCGCTATCTTAATTATTCGCAAGGCGTCAGGCCTGAGTGTAGAGAATAACCCTTCACGCTCCACAGTTCCTCTAGTTCTTTCTGGTCTGGAAGCCACAAAACGCCCGGGCTGCGTATTTACACTGTGACTCTGCACCGTACAAAGGAGTGTATACAATGGTCTTATATAAGTTTCAGTATTGTCTACTTCAGGGGTGGCGCAGGGCTGCCAGGTTTGGGTTGGAAAATACCTGGAGATTTTGGGGGCTGACGCCTGGGGAGGGTGGGGTTTGGGGAGGGGAGGGTGAGGGTCCTCAACAGGGTATATTGCCATAGAGTCCACCCTCCAAAGCAGCCATTTTCTCCAGGGGAACTGATCTTGGTCATCTGAAGATCAGTTGTAATCAGGGGTCATTTCGTAGAAAAAGAGGTGCAGGAGCTCATTAGCATAACTCATTAGCACAACTTATTTGCATATGCCACACCCCCTGACATCACTGGAAGTGTGTCAGAAGGCAACACCCACCGCTCAGGCTCCACTGGACTGTTTTGGATTGCTAGCTGTTGGGGGGGGGGACGTGCAGATCTGTCCTCGCAGAGGAGGGAGAGCTTGTACCTGAATAAGTCTTGGTCTTAAAGGTGCCACTGGACTGTTTTGGACCGGGGGGCGGGGGGAGCTCTGCAACGTACCTGGCTGCTTCTTGCTCTGCCTGAGGGCTGCTGGGAGCAGGGGGCGGGTCTTGTTGCATGTGCCCGCCCCCTGGGCTCCTTACTGCCGGAGCTCCGCTCCTGTGCGCTCCTGCAGGAAATGACCCCTGGTTGTAATAAATAAAAGGGGAACTGCAGGTGCCACCTGGTGGTTGGCAACTTTAGGTGGGGGGAAAGTCACTTTGGAGTGGCCGGTCATTCTCAGAACACTTAAAAATAGCTCTCTGTCCCTTACGGTTGCCAATTCCTACTTGGGAAATTCCTGGAGATTTTGGGGGTGGAGTCTGTGGAAGGTGGGGTTTGGGGGAGGGGAGGGACTACAGTGGGTTGTAACGCCATGCAGCCCATCCCCCAAAGTATCTGTTTCCTCTGGAGAACTGATCTGTGTAGTCTGAAGACCAGTTACAATTCCAGGAGAACTCCAGGTTCCACCAGGAGATTGGCAGCCTAACTGTCCATCCCCCAGTGCTGCTGGAATAACTTATCCTTGCCTATAAAGCCACCTTGGCAGCTTACCTTACTTTCCCGTGCAAAAGAGGGACCTGCAAGCATACACCTTTGCTTTAGACGAGCAAACGACTCCTTTCCTCATCCAGCTTTCTTCCTCCTGCTCCATACACGTGCCTCCTTGCTCTGGACAGGAAATCTGCATGCTGTTGGGTCTTCCCCCTCCCCTGCATCAAAGCTCATATTTGCTTCTGAAAAGTACGCAGACGGAGAGTGATTTCAGCAAAGCGTACTTTATTCAATAAGGAACAAGACGACTTTGGCCGGCTCGCAGGCCGGCTTATATCCCCCGAGAAACCGCCACCCAAAACACACCCCCTACTTCCCTATAGGTTATTTACAGTGGCCGAGAGTCCCATAGGCTCTTGGCTGGGAACCTAGCCCCCTGATTGGAGCGGGCTAGGATCCGCATAGTCCATTGTCTCTTGGAGCGAAGCTCTGCATTTGTCCCTGGTCTTGTCTGGACTGGATACATTACAGCTTCTTTCCAGGGAAAACACAGAAGTAACTATATATTTCCCTGTCGCAGGGTGAGTTACAATTTTAGGTGGTGGCGTTTGGCTTTGGGAAAGGTCTCCCCACTCAGCCACTGCGAACCCGTTCTGAAATGCTGTAATTTTTGAACAAGCCACCATTTTGGGACCGGCGCCACCGACCGGGGCTGCCATTTTGGGACTGGCTTCCCTCACAGCACTGCCATTTTGGGGACTGCCTCTACCTCAAGCGGCCATCTTATTTATTAAGTACTTATTAAATTAAATTCCTAGACCGCCCTCCCCTGCAAACAGGGCTCAGGGCGGTGTACATCAAAACAAGACACAATCATAAATCAAATACACAATTAGAAGCAATAAAATACAGCAGATACAACAGTTAGGCTAATGAGATGACACTAGAGCTTCAAATTGTACTGCCCTGCCGGGGGGGGGGGGGGAGGCGAGGAAGGAGAATGCCAGACCAGATGGAAGCCGTGGCTCTCCTCAGCCAAGTGCCTGGTGGAACACCTTTGCCTTATAGGCCCTGCAGAACTGAATTAAATCCCAAAAGGAACATTGTTCAGCAGAAGAAAGAGAAGAAGAGATTGGATTTATACCCCGCCCTTCACTACCCAAAGGTGTCTCAGAGCGGCTTACCATCTCCTTTCCCTTCCCCTCCCCACAACAGACACCCTGTGAGGTGGGTGGGGCTGAGAGAGCTCTGATACTAACTGCTCTTTCAGGAACAGCTGTGCCAGAGCTTGTGACTAACCCAAGGTCACATCAGCAGGTGCAAGGGATCACCAATAAGTTCTTATCTGCAGAGCACAATGTTCTTCGGGGGGTATACCAGGAGGAGAGGTGGTCTCGAAGACACGTGGCTCCCAGACTGGTTCCACCCACCGAGCTGCCATTTTGGTAAGCCGAGTTTGCCTTATGTTTTTTATTCATATCTTGTATGTTCTCGAGTGCTAAGTGTACTGTATTTTATAGATATCTCTGCTGCCCCCTTTGAAATTGGATTACCCACAGGGAAAGGGTTTGTATTCCCTAGTGGAGGAATTGGGATGTCCAAAAAATTTCCATTACATATTTGTAGTGTGTGTTTCCCATGCTGATGGAGGTTTGTTTCATTTTGTTTCATTTTGTGAGACGTAAGAAAATATTCTGATGAAGACGTATTTGAAAAGAGAGTATTGATATCCGGAAACCTCTTCAATAAATTGGACTCTAGAATTTAGAAGCCTTGTGACCTTGTCTGCAAGCTAGTTTATTTTCCTCACTGTATATGGATCTTCTTTTGAGTTTCTTATAGGGTTGTTTTCACAGATGTGTTGGGTTTTCCTGCCATTTCGGCAGCTCCCAAGGGTCCTGGGCAAAGACTCAAGTAACTCCCAGAAACGTAAAGTCTACCTTCCTCTGGTTTTCTCTGACTAGCATCAGATCTGCAGGGTTGTGGATGGAGAAAAGTCTGTCCGTTAACTGGAGACACCTCTGCATATAAAACTAGTGCTGTGCCGTAGGCTTCCCCTCCAAACTGGAAGCTACTTGGCTGCAGTATCAAACAAATGTAATACACAGCTGCCTTATCCCAAACCAAGGTCTTTCCTGGAGTCACATTGGAGGTGTAGGACTGCCAACTTTTCCCCAGCAGGGCTCCAGTGCCTTTAACAGCTGCAGAAACCAGAAGGAATAGCTTTTCCATTCGTTTCACTGCTATGCCACGAAGAGCTTCATCTGCTACATTTTGGCATATTTAGGTAGCTCTTAAGGACACAGGAGCCCGACTTGAACAAGATTTGGGAACCTTACAGAGGTGTCAGGAATTGAGCCTGGGATACTCTGTGAGCAAAGGGAGTGCTTTACTGCTGAGTTACAGATACCAGTTGAAAAGCATCTTGAGTGTTAAATAGTGGGTTTCATGGATGAACAGACCCCAAGTATAGTGATCAGCTCTCTTTATTAGTGATTTCAGCAAGGGGAAGAAGGACTGAAAATCCCTGGTAGAAGCCAGGTTTTTAAGCATGCAAGACACCATACCCCAAACACACCCCACTCCCAACAATAGGCTATTTACATTACATTGTTTCTCTGTTGGTCCATTATATGATCCTAGCCAGCTATTGTTTGTGGATGCAAGCTCAACCCGACCCCAGGGCTAGTTGAGGCTGACTCATCCTTAGCACACAACACCGAGAATCTTACAGTATTCTTGCAGCTGCGTTGCGTGGATCCCTTTGACTAGTAATGGCGTGCCCTAGTCAGGGGGGAAATGGACCTTGCCCAGCAACTAGCTATTGTGGTTTTGAATGCTGGGAGACTCGGCTATTCCCTCAGCATGAATGTGTTCTAGAAAGGAAGTGTCCCCTGCATATAAGTAACAACTGTTGGGATATTTGGTTAATATAGCAGAGTTTTGCCCAGTCATAGAAGCGTGAGACTGAGTGCGTTAAATAAATCTCCCAAGAAGTATATTGCAAAAAAGGTAAAAACTTACATTGATTCATGTAGATCCAGTTCACAGTCAGGTTGCAGTCGAAAGGAGAGAAAGAAGCCTAATCCAGAGAGTACTTTCCCTGTCACAAATGGCCAGCTTGTCTGGCGTCGTGTGTGGGGGAGTAGGAGGGCATTATCTCTACAGGAGAGAGACCTGCAGAGACATGTGTCTCCATGGAAAGCCATGTGATGAGAGCAGAGGTCATTTTGGGTGGGATCGCGGGGGATCGCAGTTCCCCTGGGTGAGGTAAGGGGGCGGGGCACATGACGAAGCCCCGCCCCCTGCTTCCGGCTGCCCCGCTTCCGGCCCTCATTCAGCCAGGTGGAGGCCGGAGAAGAGGGAGGGTAAGTTGCTTCCTCCCTGCCTCTCCCCACCCCTGCCTGCCTGGGGCCAGGGAGGGCCTTCGTGGGGCTTCCTTGCACTCCCGCCGGCCTTGCAGGTCCACCGCCGGGCCCCTCATGGGGCTCAGTAGTGGAGCTGCAAGGCCGGCACCAGTGGCCAGGACCGTTGGGGGCGGGGTGTGTGGCCTTATGACACATTTCCGGTGATGTCAGGAGGTGTGGCCTTATGACACACTTCTGGTGATGTCAGGGGGTGTGGCATATGCTAATGAGTTATGTCAATGAGTTCCCCTAGCTCTTTTTCTACGAAACGACCCCTGGCTGAGAGTGAGAGGAGAAAGGGAGGGAGGGAGGAGGGGTCAGAGAGCAGCTCCCAGGTGAAAAGAGAGGCATCTCATCCAAGGAGACAACACCTGTACACACTTGAAGTGATGTTGCACCCCCACAATGTCCAGGCATGCGGAGCCGTTCACTCCAACAATAACTATATATTCTGCTCCAAGCTGATCATCTGGAAACATCTTTATTGCCAACTCCATCAGTGTTGGAGTGGGGTGGGTGGATTTAAGTATGCTATTAAAACTTTACTTGACTAATCACATCAGCTCATTAATTTACACCTTTCAGCCCCAGCGATAATATGGTTTTTTTAAAGCATTTTTAAAAAGTACTTTTATAAGTTAGGATTTCCAAAACTTGTTCCAAGAATTCTGCCTCCGGAAAATGTCTAATATGATGCTTCGGAAATCCGCCGGATCCATGTTTGGGTCAGTGATTTATTTTCGTCCCGGTGGGTGGGGGGGGGAGAAAAACTATGCTAAGCTTGAACTAGGGTTGCCAACTTCCAGGTAGTGGCTGGAGATTCCCCTGGGATTACAACTGATCACCAGGTGACAGAGAGCCGTTCCCCTGGAGAAAATGGCTGCTTTGGAAGGGGGACTATATGGCAATATACCTGTTATGTCCGCTGACCACCAGTAGGTGGCAGCGTATTTTACAGGAGCTTGAATCCCAAGAGACAATAGGGACTAGGATCCTGAAACCTCTAGCGGTCACCAATGGGAACATTGGCAGGAAGTTTAAATCCACCAATGGGACCTGTGGGTGGTCCACAGAGACTGTATATAGTTGTCCTCCAGCCGATATTGTTGTTGCTATGTTGTGTACTAGTAAACATGACCTGAATATCACTATGTTTCCTCATCATTCGATGCATCAAACCCACTACACAACAATACCCCATTGAAGAACCTCTCCTCCCCAAACCCTCCCCTCCTCAGGTTCCACCTCCCAAATCTCCAGGTACTTCTCAACCAGGAAGCTGCGGTGGCTCAAGTGGTTAAGACGCTGAACTGCAGGCTGTGGAAGGTCGGTGGGTCAGCAGTTTGAGACCTGAGTGTGCCGCATTACGGAGTGAGCTCCCGTCTCTAGTTCCAGCTCCTGCCAACCTAGCAGTTCGAAAGCAAGAAATTGCAAGTAGACAAATAGGGACCACTTCAGTGGGAAGGTAACAGCATTCCGTGCGCCTTGGTGTTTAGTCATGCCGGCCACATGACCACGGAAACGTCTTCGGACAGCGCTGGCTCTTCGGCTTTGAAACGGAGATGAGCACCGCAACCCTAGAGTCGGATTTGACTGGCTTTCGAGCAAGGGAACCTTTACCTTCACTTACTTCTCAACCCCTGAGCCGGCAACTGCTTGCAATTTTGCAAGTGTCACTGTTGTACATGCCAAAAATCTTGACACCATTTGTGAGTCGTTGACGGGATGCTCCCCAAACACACAGGTTCCTTCCTTCCCTGCAGGGGCTCTGTGCAGACAACCTTAAGTGTGTGTGCGTGCTTGTAGGGGGGTCATGGAATCAGCAGGGTCGCCCCAATCTTGAGAACTGGAAAGATAAAACGGAAGAATATGCTATTATGGCAAAACTGACAAATGATATAAATAAAAGACCCATTACTGAATTTGAGAACAACAGGAGAGCTTTTTTACACCTCTCTCTCCTTATATATAATTGAGTAGTGGTCCCACAACGTTCTATGCACTCCAAAATCAGTTGGCTCCATGATGTGTCAATCACAAGGTGTCTCTATCCACTGGCTGTGTTGCCTGAGTTCTCTCCCACCCACTGCAGCCTAGGCCACTCTTCTCTGATTGGGCCAGCATTTCAAGGTCATTTGCATATGGAAGCTGACTGGACTTCACTCCATTCCACACCTCAAACTCCCTCCCCCCCCACGAGACA
>NW_015163225.1:35385-43439 GCF_001447785.1 Gekko japonicus | reverse complement strand
CTCCCCACTGAAGCGGTACCTGTTTATCTACTTGCCATTTCTTGCTTTCGAACTGCTAGGTTGGCAGGAGCTGGGGCCAGAGACGGGAGTTCACTCTGTCATGCGGCACTCGGGTCTCGAACTGCCAAGCTACTGATCTTTCGATCTACAACTCAGCATCGTAACCTCTGAGCCACCATGGCTGTGTTTTAATTTTTAACTGTATTTATTGTATTTGATATGTTGTTACTCGCCCTGGTCCTATGAGGAAATATTGAAGTCCTATGAGGAAAGGCTGAAAGAGCTGGGTCTGTTTAGCTTGGAGAGGAGACGACTGAGAGATGATATGATCACCATCTTTGAGTACTTTATTTGTTTATTTATTTATGTATTTATGTTTACGACTTAGATCCCGCTCGAACCCCGAGGGGTCTCTGAGCAGCTTACACAATTTCATGTTGGCGGGCCCATCTGGCCCTTCTTGAAGGGCTGACATATGGAGGATGGTGCGGAGTTTTTTTCTGTTGCCCTAGAAGGTCGGACCAGAACCAGTGGGTTGAAATTAAATCAGAAGCGTTTTCGGCTAAACATTAGAAAGAGCTTCCTGACTAGTCGGCTGTCCCCCCCCCCCGGCGGGCCCATCTGGCCCTTCTTGAAGGGCTGACATATGGAGGATGGTGCGGAGTTTTTTTCTGTTGCCCTAGAAGGTCGGACCAGAACCAGTGGGTTGAAATTAAATCAGAAGCGTTTTCGGCTAAACATTAGAAAGAGCTTCCTGACAGTTAGAGTGGTTCCTCAGTGGAACAGGCTTCCTTGGGAGGTGGTGGGCTCTCCTTCTTTGGAGGTTTTCCAACAGAGGCTAGATGGCCATCAGACAGCAATGCAGATTCTGTGAACTTGGGCAGATCATGATAACGGAGGTCAGGGTACAGTGTTCCCTCTAAGCTGAGTTGGTGTGAGCCAGCTCACAGTTTTTTAGCCTCCAGCGCACAGATTTTTGCTCTAGCTCAGGAAGGATGGCCTCAAAGCGAACTAATTTATGCAGCAACCAAATGGCTCGCTCACAACTTCAATGCCCGTAGCTCACAAAGTAGGATTTTTGCTCACAAGACTCCACAGCTTAGAGGGAACACTCAGTGCTTAGTTCTCGTGGCCCTTTCTTACATGCCCAGGGAAATGCTGATCACCACTTTGGCGTCAGGCAGCAATTTTTCTCCAGGCCAGTTTGGCCAGGGATCCTGGAGGCTTTTTTTGCCATTTTCTGGGCCTGGAACACTGCAGGTGTGGAGGGGGCGGTAGTTGTGAACGTCCTGCATTGTGCAGGGGGTTGGACTAGATGACCCTGGAGGTCCCTTCCAACTCTATGAAATATGAAAAATAAATAAATAGGGATACAGAATTTTATTTATTCTATCATAAATATTAAAATAAAAATTATAATGGAGGGAAAACAAAGAAACAAGAAACAGCAGGGTCATGCCCACTGGCTCCGCTCTCAGCCTCCACAGGTTAATGGCACATCTTTGCAGAAGCCCCAATCCATGCACAAAGGTTAAGAGTGGGACCAGGAGGTGCCTTTGCAGAGAGCTTTGCAAAGGGTTTGATCGATGTCATGGCCGGAGGACACGGTCCTGCTCCCTTCCACACATCCATCATGCCTGTGTTTTATTTATTTATTTACAAAATCTCTGTCCTGCCTTTCTGCCCTTCCGTGAGGCACTGAATAAAACAGACCTGATTTTTAAAAAATCACATTTTAAAAACCACGCAAATCAACCTCCCTGCAACCTCACGTAATGAAAACAATTTTCAAAAAAATTTAAATACATAACAAAACATTTAAAAAACCCCAGGAATTAAAATGGAAGGAAGGGGTGGATCATCGAGGGAATGCCAAACTAAACAAAAAGGTCTTCACCAGTGTTCCCTCTGAGCTGAGTGAGTGTGAGCTAGCTCACAGTTTTTTAGCCTCCGGCTCACACATTTTTGTCTTAGCCCTGGAAGGACGGCTCCAGAGCAAACTAATTTATGCAGGAGCCAAATTGCTCCCTCGCAACTTTAATGCCAATAGCTCACAAAGCAGAATTTTGGCTCACAGGACTCCACAGCTTAGAGGGAGCATTGGTCTTCACCCACTGGTGGGCGATGGCAAGAGAAGGAGACCAGTGAGTCTCCTTGGGGAGAGCGTTCCGGAGCTTTGGTGCCACGACCGAGAAGGCCCTCATCCGGGTTGCCACCCACCTAATCTCAGAAGGCGGAGGCACCTGAAGCAGTTTTAATCGTGTGCCTGCACAGAGAAGAAGAAGAAGAGGTTGGATTTATACCCCGCCCTTCACTACCCAAAGGTGTCTCAGAGCAACCTACAAACTCCTTTCCCTCCCCACAACAGACACCCTGTGAGGCAGGTGGGGGCTGAGAGTGCTCTGACAGGAACAGCTCTTTTTCAAGAACAGCTCTTATCAGAACTATGGCTTGCCCAAGGTCATCCAGCCAGGTGCAAGTGGAGGACTGGGGGAATCAAACCCGGTTCTCCCAGATTAGAGTCCACACACTTAACCACTACCAGGGCTTTTTTTGTAGAAAAAGCCCAGCAGGAACTCATTAGCATAACAGGCCACACCCAACAGCAGGAACTCATTAGTATATTAGGCCACACCTCTGACAGCACAACTCATTGGCATATTAGGCCACACCCCCATGTTACCAGAAGTGTGCTCATCCAGCCACACCCACCTTTTGCTTCTTATTCTGTTTACCTTGTTTGTTGTCAAAACCCAGGGCTTTTTTGTAGTAGGGTCTCATTTGCATGTTAGGCCACACACCCCTAATGTAGCCAACCCTAATGAGTTCCTGCTGTTGGGTGTGGCCTATTACGCTAATGAGTTCCTGCTGGGCGTGGCCAACCTGGTAGCCAGCCGGAACTCCGTTCCTGTGCGTTCCTGCCCAAAAATAGCCCTGACCACTATACCAAACTGGCTTTCTGTCATGGCACACACAAGGAGAACCGTAAACATCTGTCAGTATCGAAAAGAGCAAGAGTCCAGTCTGGTGGCACCTTAAAGACTAACAGAACATTACTGAGAACAAAAAGTCCTAATTTTGTTCGTCTTTAAGGTGCTCCTGTACTCTTGCTCTTTTCACACCTGAAGAAGTGAGCAGTGACTCACGAAAGGTCCTACCCTGCCACAAATTTTGTTAGATCCAGGCGGTCAGCCGTGTTGGTCTGAAGCAGTAGAACAAAGCTGGAGTCCAGTGGCACCTTTAAGACCAACAAAGGTTTATTCAAGGTAGGAGCTTCCGTGTGCAAGGCACACTTCTTCAAATACATTGGAATGATAGGTAAAGTTCAAACCTATAGACGGGGCTGAACAGCAACTTAACATGTAACATGATGATGTTTAAGATATGCAAAGGTTTTAAGGCCAATAGCTGTAAAGCAATACATATGTCAAAATAGCAGATAAATGTCTAAAGGAGTCTTTTCTAATTGTGGGAAGTAACAGAATCTTAATCATCTCCTCTCAGGCATGGAGGGCACTTAACAGCACATTTTGAGCGGGATGTAATATTGTTTTATAACAACAAAAACAAACAAAACAGCAAAAACCAAACAAATCTAACAAACAAACATACAATGGGAGAATCAATCCATTAATCATCTCTTAAGTTTTTCTCTCTCTAAACAAAGGTAAATTTCTACACCTTAACATGTCCATTTAAACTTTTGCATGCATTACTATCAATGTTCTTATTATGTTCTTATTATATTTTGTCTGGGTTGTAATGTTGTCATCAGACATCCCAATATTCCTTGCATTCAGTATTCTAATACACTATTCTGAAAAAGAAATACACTAAAATACAGAGGATATATAGTCGTTGTTGAGAATATGTATATGAGAACTGAATGAGTTAGCATATGTAATGGGATAAAAATCCAGTATCCCTGTTGAGTCCTGGGGAGGTTTTTGTTCCAAGTGTTGTAATAAACTTGTAATTCAGCATTTTCCCTTTCCATTCCGTTCCTGAAGTTCCTTTGTAATAAAACAGCTACTCTGAGGTCATCCACTGAATGTCATGGAAGGTTAAACTGTGGAGTGGAGTGAGTTATGTTCGAGAATGGACTTGATGAATTCTTCTAGAAATACTAGACCCTGACCTTTTGTCTGCTTTATCCTATAAAGGAAGGACTTCAACTCTTGTTCAGTATGCTGGCATGATGTGTTCTTGCTTGGATCGGAACAATCATTCTTAATAAAACTGACTGCTTTGTTAGCGAAAAGCCTTAGGAGAATCTTTTTCTCTCCCAGACAAAACTTGGGAAAGTGGGACATCTGAAGAAGTGAGTAGTGACTCACGAAAGCTCCTGAATAGCAACTTAACATGTAACATGATGATGTTTAAAATATGCAAAATCAGTACTAAATAACAAGCTAAGGTTAGAAGGTCAACAGTTGTAAAGCAATAAGTATGTCAAAATAGCCGATAAATGTCTAAAGGTGTCTTTTCTAACCGTGGGAGGCAAACTGAGAGACTGATTTCACACAAGAGCTGCGCCACGGTCGCGCCTCCCTTTGCCCCACTTCTATTGGTCAATTTCCGACTCGAAGCCGCGCGGCCGCATTTTGACCCACGGCTTCACCTGATTTTCCCCGTGGTTTTGTGATCCTGTTTTTTGAGGATCACGAAACCGCGGGGAAAATCGGGCGAAGCCGCGGGTCAAAATGCGGCCTATACACTAAAACACAGAGGATTTATAGTCCTTTTTGTTGAGGAGACATATGTGAGAACTAAATGAGTTAGCATATGTAATGAGATAAGAAACCAATATCCCTATTGAGTCCTGGGGAGGTTTTTGCTCCAAGTTGTAATAACTTGTAATTCAGCAGTTTCCCTTTCCATTCAGTTCCTGAAGTTCCTTTGTAATGAAGCAGCTATTTGGAGGTCACAAACTCTGTTAGTCTTTTGGGCGCTCATGGACTCTTGCTGTTTTCTGCAGTTTTGAAAACTCCCCTAACAGAAGCAACGAGATGTCTGGCCGCGTCAACCGCCACCAGTCTGTGGGGTGCGTAAAAATGGATATCCGTTTATTTCCTTATTAAGTAGGCACAAATGAGCGGTCGTGTATTAGTGCCATAAATTATTAATACTGTTGTCGCCCATGTTCGAGCAAATTGCTACATCTTTTCCCTTTCTCTCTCCCATCACTTTACCATTATGACACTGTTTTAAACCTGGGGATTACATCTGGTGGAATTAATAGAAAGCAATATTTTAAAACTCATTTTGTTCGTGGAGAGGGGGGCTGCTGAGAAAGCCGCAGAGCGTGCCGGAAGATGGATTCTGACGCTGGTGTGCTCATGGCTTTGGGCAGAGTCGAGAGAATGAACTGAGATGGTGGAATGGACTTTGGGGCAAGAGACCCTCTGGGGCTTCATTCCACCTGGGCCAAAAAGGGGGACCTGGCAGAAGAGAGAGATGGGGGAAGCGAGACGGCACAGTTTTGGCTGCATAGTTTGCATGCAGTTTGGTGTAGTGGTTTAAGAGTGGCAGGCTCTAATCGGGAGAGCTGGGTTCGATTCCCCACTCCTCCACATGAAGCCAGCTGGGTGACCTTCGGCCAGTCACAGTTCTCTCAGAGTTCTCTCAGCCTCTAAAAACAAGTCTAGCTTGCCACTAGCACAACAGTAGAAAAAAGCAAGAGCCCAGTAGCACCTTAAAGACTAACAAAATATGACCTTTCGTGAGTCACTGCTAACTTCTTCAGATACAGCTAGAATGGGAGTCCATCTGTCCTGTTTATTGGAAAGTGGAGTGATTTCAGATGCCTAATGACATCAGGAGGCAAATCACAATAGCATGTGAATAACAATAGCAGGACATTCAGTCACTGACCTAAAAGTAGAAGTTCTCTTACAAAGGAATTTCAAAGGGAGATGAGAAAGAGAGATTGCTGAATTACAATTGATAATGAAGCTCAAGACAATGCATCCACCTGGACTGAATTGAGACCTAGGTTTCCTGTCTCATTACCAATGCTGATTTCTCCACACCTACTACCCCTCTGCATTTCTCACCTAAATCCAATCGCACCTGCTATTGTTATTCACCTGCTATTGTCATTTGCCTGCTAATATCATTCAGCATCTGAAATCACTCCACTTTCCAATAAATAGGAAAGATGGACTAGCTGTTCTAGCTGTTTATAAAGAAGTGAGCAGTGACTCACGAAAGCTCCTCCCCTGCCACATATTTGTTAGTCCTTAAGGTGCTCCTGGACTCTTGCTCTTTTCTACTGCTATGGACACACTAACATGGCTACCCATCTTGATCTGTCTCCACTAGCATAACACTAAGAGCTAGAACTTGTGGCTGCCAGACAATCCTAGGATCTCCTGGCTATTCTACACACAATGCCAGATGATGATGATGATGTTTTAGTTTGCATGCAACCCCGTGGTCCCTCTTTACCAGACAATATCCGAATTTCATGGTATCATTCCTAGAAAGTCCTCATTCCTATTTAGTCTTTTGGAGCAGTGTTTCCCAGCCTGTAGGTCGGTTTCAAAAGTGGGTCACAAAGGCTCAGAAAGTGGGTCATCGTGGGCCAGCCCTCCCTAATGGCAGCACCTGCCCTTTCCATTGCTCTCTTTTGTATTTTGGAAACCAAGATCTGCTCCTGAAAACAGTTGCTTCCATGTCCTACATTAGTTGGTGTTTTTTCCTTCACTGCATATGCATGTTGGTCAACTAAAACATGCCCTGATGGCTACTAGGGTGAGTTTCTTAGGAACATAGAAAGGATTAGAGGGAGAAATGGAGAAGGTGGTCAAAGGCTGGGATGTAGCCTCCATATGTAAAGATTGTGTATGTCGGGATGCCCCTTGCGTGGGGTTCATAGCAGGCTACAGTGGGGCATCTTGGGGCCAGGCCCCCTGACTTACTGCCAAGCCCCCCGACTTCCTATCCAGCCCAGGTGCTCCCTTGGGGAGGGCGCAGGGGTGTGTGGGGGGTGCCCCCTGACTTATTTAAGGTAAAGGTTTCCCTTGCTCGAAAGTCAGTCGAATCCGACTCTAGGGCAGACTCCGTTTCCAAGCTGAAGAGCAAGCGCTGTCCGGAGATGTCTCCGTGGTCATGTGGCCGGCATGACTAGACGCCGAGGTGCACGGAACGCTGTTACCTTCCCACCAAAGTGGTACCTATTTATCTACTTGCAATCTCTTGCTTTCGAACTGCTAGGTTGGCAGGAGCTGGGGCCAGAGACGGGAGCTCACTCGGGTCTCGAACTGCTGAACTACCGACCTTCCGGTCTGCAGTTCAGCGTCTTAACCACTTGAGCCACCGCAGCTCCCAATTTATTTAAACCCCCCCCCCCCCATTAAAAAATTTCCTGGCTATGGGCCTGGTTCATAGTGGGGGCAGCTGCACCCTTTGTGCGATATTTGTTGGTTTCTCAAGAACATCTGGTTAGCCAGGGTTACTAGATGTCCTCTTTTTAGAGGATATATCCTCTTTTTTTTGTGTCCATCTTCTTTTTGGGTTCTTTTTTTTTTTTACCCAATGAAAATGTCCTCTTTTTGGGGTTGGAAGGTCAGGAATATTCCTAGTTAGTAGCAATGATCACAGCTTCAAAAGCAGGGGGGTTTAAAATGAGATCCATCATAGGGATCACTGGTTTGAAGTAGTTCGTAGGAAAGATGTCCTCTTTGGTGCTTTTCAAAAGATGGTGACCCTAGTTTAGCTGCTGCAGAAAACAGAAGGCCTAACTAGATGGCTACCAAGGTCATAATCTGCATAGGGCACACACAAAAAAACAACAACAGAGTAACCGGAGTAAGTCCTGGGTCACTGTCCTGAAAAGGTGGGAAAACACTGCTTTGGCAGCACCAAGACTGGAATTAATTTCAGAAAGTCTCTTAGTTATAGGCTTGCCAAGTCCCCCCGAGACGCCCGTTCCCCGCCGCCACCGGATCGGGCCCCGGGGGGGACTCCACCCCGACGTGCACGTCACCAGGAAGTGACACGACCACACCGGGCACGCTGGGGGCGGGGCCACAGTCATCCGAGGGAAAACT
>NW_015163225.1:33377-35328 GCF_001447785.1 Gekko japonicus | reverse complement strand
TGTGGTGTCGCCCCCGCCCCGAGTGTGCCCAGCGTCGTCACGTCACTTCTTGGTGACGTGGATGCGGTGTGTGTGCGCGCGCTCCGGGATCGACCCGGGAGTCCCCCGCTCCGGAACAAGGTGAGACTTGGCAACCCTACTTAGTTAAATTGGAGTTAGGAAGGAAGGAATTGTGGCACAGGAATTCCCCCAAAATGTTGGTATGGCGATTAGGAACGCGGACTCTAATCTGGGAGAACTGGGTTTGATGTCCCCACTCCTTCACACACACATGCTGGTGTGACCTTGGGTCAGTCACAAGTTCTCTCAGAGCAGTTCTCAAAAGAGCTCTCTCAGCCCCACCTACCTCACAGGGTGTCTGTTGTGGGGAGGGGAAGGGAAAGGAGATTGTAAGCCATCCTGAGACTAATTTGGGTAGTGAATGGCGGGATATAAATCCAATCTCCTCCTCCTCCTCCTCCTCCCTCTCTCTCTCTTCTTTCTTCCTCTTCCTCTTCCTCCTCCTCCTCCTCCTCTACCCAGGGACAGTGTGCAAGGACAGAAGAACTGGCTACTCTGTATAAACACAGCATATAGATTACTCCTTCCTATGTAATTTTTTTGCCTTCATTCGCCAACATGAAGCATAACCTGTTTTTAAAAGTAACCATCCCTATGAGGTCTTTGGGCATGTGTACCCCCCCCCAAATCTCCAGGAATCCCCCAGTCTGGAGTTGGCAACCTTAGGAGAAAACCGGCGCCTCTTTAAGCCTTCCGTTGATGGCACCTCTCTGATCCCCAGGGAAGGAGCTGTACGAGGCTATGTGTCTTTTTAAAATAAAATTAAGTCATAATATTATTACTCCTCTGCTTTGTGAGGCTCTAATAGAATTCTTGAGTGGATCAACTTCCTGGCTGGAGGCAGAGCGCTTTATCACAATAAGGGAATTGGATTATGGCAGAGAAGGGGTGGGGGGGAGAAAACCTGGGGGTTAAAAGATATGTCACTATTAAGATGCAAGGCTGTTCTTTCTCCCCCCCACCCCACTGAGGTGCTTGTTGGTTGTCATAGAATGGGTCCAGGAAGACCCGTGCTTTCCCTTTGCATGCACGATCCATTACATTTATTTATTTATTATTGCACTTCTACCCCGCCCTCCCAGCAAGCAGGCTCACAACAGGGCACCATGTGCCGACACATAAAAACAGGATAATACAATCACATATCAACCAATAAAGTGCTCAGTAATTTCAGTCTATCAGTTAAGCAAGATGGTATCCCCAGGGTGTTGCATAACGATGTCAGTCCTTCACTAGAGGAGGATAATGTCCCATAGATTATGCTCGTCCCCATCCAGCGGAACCAGAGGTCATTTCGGGGGGGATCGCAGTTCCCCCGGGTGAGGTAAGGGGGCGGGGCACATGACGAAGCCCCGCCCCCTGCTTTCGGCTGCCCTGCTTCCAGCCCTCATTCAGCCAGGAGGAGGCAGGAGAAGAGGGAGGGTAAGTTGCTTCCTCCCTGCCTCTCCCCACCCCTGCCTGCCTGGGGCCAGGGAGGGCCTTTGCGGGGCTTCCTTGCACTCCCGCTGGCCTTGCAGGTCTGGAGGAGGCAGGAGAAGAGGGAGGGTAAGTTGCTTCCTCCCTGCCTCTCCCCACCCCTACCTGCCTGGGGCCAGGGAGGGCCTTTGCGGGGCTTCCTTGCACTCCCGCCGGCCTTGCAGGTCCACCGCCGGGCACCTCATGGGGCTCGGCAGTGGAGCTGCAAGGCCGGTGGCAGCCGGGACCATTGGGGGCGGGGTGTGTGGCCTTATGACACACTTCCGGTGATGTCAGGGGGTGTGGCCTTATGACACACTTCCGGTGATGTCAGGGGGTGTGGCATATGCTAATGAGTTATGCTAATGAGTCCCCCTAGCTCTTTTTTCCACGAAACGACCCCTGAGCAGAACCGATCCACACCGATGCCGTGATT
>NW_015163225.1:31379-31496 GCF_001447785.1 Gekko japonicus | reverse complement strand
GTTCTAACCCGACCGCTCAGCAACTTCATTGAGTTCCCACGAGTCCTTGTATTGTGAGAAAGGGAGAAAAGGACCTCTTTCTCTACCTGCTCTGTCCCATGCATAATAAACCTCAAT
>NW_015163225.1:23311-31309 GCF_001447785.1 Gekko japonicus | reverse complement strand
GGTGGTCACAAGTGAACTGGCAGGATGCCCGAGCCCCACCCCAGGGTTGGAGCACAGGAAAAAGTCTTGCTGAGCTTTGTAAGTTTACTGGTCAGATCCGGTGCAGGTGCCGTAATACCACAGGTGTGATGCACAGAGACCATGACAAAAAATTTGGGGAGTATTTGTTTCCTGATCCTTCAGCAATTTCTGCCATTACATTTTCAAGATGATCCTCGGATATAGGAAGGTTATGAAGGCACTTTACAAGAAACTGAAGCTGGAACTTTCACAATTTTAAAAGAAACACAATATGTTCACACTGCTATGCTAAAGTATACTGCTATTGGAAAATGTGCTTCCTGGGTTCTTTGGAACACAGTGTTTGACATGCTGACACGTCAAACAAAAGACAGTATTCTAAGAGAAGAGAAGAAGAAATTGGATTTATACCCTGCCCTTCACTACTCAAAGGAGTCTCAGAGCGGCTTACAAACTCCTTTCCCTTCCCCTCCCCACAACAGACACCCTGTGAGGTAGGTGGGGCTGAGAGAGCTCTGACAGAAACTGCCCTTGAGAGAACAGCTCTGAAAGAACTTGTAACTGACCCACGAATTCATTCCTCTATATCAGGATCCCAAATAGAAGAAGAGAAGAGATTGGATTTCTACCCCGCTCTTCACTACCCAAAGGAGTCTCAGAGCGGCTCACAAACTCCTTTCCCTTCCCCTGCCCACAACAGACACCCTCATTCTACCACGTGGGGGCCAGGGCCAAGTAGGCCCTGGCCATGGTCGAGGCAAGTCGGACATCCCTGGGGCTGGGGACTACCAAAAGATGTTTGATTTGTGGACCTCAGAGCCCTATGGGGCTCACATATGGGGAGAGGCGGTCATGAAGGCATGCTGCCCCCTGGCCGTAAAGGGCTTTAAAGGTCCTTTCTCTCCCGAGGCTCCACCCGCAAATCTCCAGGAAACTCTGAACCTGGAGTTGGCAACCCCAAGTGGGACAGAAGCGGACTAGAGAAGTGAATGCCAACAAGACTGAACCCAAACGTAATAAGAAAACAAGTCATACGATTTGACTTATTATCTTGGGAGACAAGAGCCCCAGGAATTCACTCCCTACCTTTCCGTCCCCGAAGATAGGGGGCAGCAGTCAGACCCCTCCCTAGGGTTGTCAGCTTCGAGTTGGGCAATACCTAGAGATTTTGGGGGTGGAGCCTGAGGAGGATGGAGTTTGGGGAGAGGAGGGACTTCAGTGGGGTCTAATACCATAGAGTCCACCTTCCAGAGCTGCCATTTCCTCCAGCTGAACTGATCTCTGTTGCTGGGTGATCGGTTGCAATCCCGGGAACTCTCCAGTCGCCACCTGGAGCTCTCCAGTCACCTCCCTCTCCCCTTCCTGCTTCAGTTCAGCTCCTGCTGAGAATCCTCCTCCTTGAGTTCACATTTCATAGTTGACTCTGTATTAGATTTTTGATTCCCGCGAGCCGACCGGGAATCAGAGCCAATCAATCTACAAACGACGGACTCAAAGTCCTCAAGGGAGAAAGACCCCTGCAATTGTTCCATCGCTTTAAAAAGGTGGGGAGGGCAATGTACTTCTCGAGAGCGCAGGCCAAACCCACCCCAGTTCCAAGAGGCGCAAATGCTGAAATGGTCGGAGTGCTGCGCTCCACCCCAGGGGTGGCCGCATTTCGCTGACGGGAGGGCAGAGATGTCGGTAATGGAACGCAGTGGGGTAGTCTAGACCGGAAAGGCACTATGTTATTAAAAGTGATCGATGGCTCGAAGAAACTTTGCGCGCCTCCCCCTCCCCGATGCTTGTTCCTTTTTTTGTGTGTTTTTTGGTGTCTCTTGCTACAATCGCAAAATTAAATCCATCTCTTTTGCTCGTTGGCAGTTGTTTGAAGTTTTTTTTGGGGGGGGGAGAGAAGACTGGATGAACAAGAAAAAAGCACAGCAAATGAAATAAATATTTCATCAGCTGTCGGCTTCCTCAAAGGCACGAGATGACTAACCTAATTCAATCAAACGCCGGCTTTGAACGGCCGGCTTGTTATTTTATAAATATGGTTTCAGAGATGCTAAGTGAAAGAAAGGAACATCTGTTTAAGGAACAAGCCGTTTGGTGTGTTTTAATTATTATTTTTTAATAATGTCTTTTCTTGATCAGGGTATGCCTATAGATCCGAATGGCGGTCATTATTTTGGAAGTTTGGTCGCATGGAGAGAAACTGGAAGGGCTGGATCGGACTGGGCAAAGGAAGCCTTTAAAATCAATGGACAATTTCCCTTGAAGGTCATGAAGATCTTTTCACCAAGGGCGGGGACATTCAGGGCAGTCTCAGATACCACACTGGGCCAAGTCTCTGCTTGTGGTTCGGCAGCAGAGCATCAGCTTGGCATGCAGGAGGTCCCAGGTTCAGTCCCCAGCATCTCCTGTTAAAAGGACCAGGCAGTAGGTGATGGGGAAGACCTTGACTTGAGACTCTGACTCAGTGGCAGAACATCTTCTGTGCATGCAGGAAGTCCTAGGTTCAGTCCCCAGCATTTTCAAGTTAAAAGGATCAGGTGATGTGAATGATCTTCACTTGAGGAACTTCTTCTGGAGGGTCAACAAGAGGGCATCTTTGTGACAGAGAGAGGGATGGGCGGTGGATCAGTGGGAGAGCATCTGCTTTGCATGCAGAAGGTCCCAGGTTCGATCCCTGGCATCTCCAGTTAAAAGGACCGGGTAGGAGGTGATGGGGAAGACCTTGACCTGAGACCCTGGCTCAGTAGTAAAGCACCTGCTTTGCATGCAGAAGGTCCCAGGTTCAATCCCTGGCATCTCCAGTTAAAAGGACTGGGTAGGAGGTGATGGGGAAGACCTTGACTTGAGACTCTGACTCAGTGGCAGAACATCTTCTGTGCATGCAGGAAGTCCTAGGTTCAGTCCCCAGCATTTTCAAGTTAAAAGGATCAGGTGATGTGAATGATCTTCACTTGAGGAACTTCTTCTGGAGGGTCAACAAGAGGGCATCTTTGTGACAGAGAGAGGGATGGGCGGTGGATCAGTGGGAGAGCATCTGCTTTGCATGCAGAAGGTCCCAGGTTCGATCCCTGGCATCTCCAGTTAAAAGGACCGGGTAGGAGGTGATGGGGAAGACCTTGACCTGAGACCCTGGCTCAGTGGGAGAGCCTCTGCTTTGCATGCAGAAGGTCCCAGGTTAAATCCCTGGCATCTCCAGTTAAAAGGACCAGGCAGGAGGGGATGGGAAAGATCTTCATCCAAAGACCCTAGCTCAGTGGTAGGGAATCTGCTTTGCATGTAAAAGGTCTCAGGTTTAATCCCCGTTATCTTCAGTTAAAAAGATCTCAGGGAGTGGGTCTTCAGAAAGACCTTTTCCTTCCTAAGAGCTGCTAATATTACTGAGCAAGACGGACCTAGTGGTAGGAGGAGGAGGTAGGAGGAGATGTGAAGGACCTTCATCTGAGTCCCTGGAGACCCAATGCTGGTCTGAGGAGACAATACTGACTTTGATAGTCCCAGGGTCTAATAATTATAATTATCGTATATCAGTGTGTGTAGTATAGCCAGGAGATCCCAAGACTGTCTGGCAGCCACAAGTTCTACCTCTTTTGTGGCATTATGAGCCACTAGCTGGAGAGCTATGCCCGTTAGCACATTTTGTGACTTCTAAGGTGCTTGTTTGGCTCATGAAACTTTCTGTGAATGATTATGTTATTGGATATATAGAGATTGCATTACCAAAGACGTTGAGACTTGTTTAGCATTAAAATTGTATTTTAATGATATACAGATAATTCCTAGAGTTATTGAATAATTGATCTTGGCGTTCTCTTCATTTGTCAGTTACACATGCTGAGCATCCTGATTTTGCTGAATGATGCTTCTTTTTAAGGCAAGAGAGGTTTCAGAGGTGGTTTGCCATTGCCTGTCTCTGTGTCATGACCCTGGTATTCCTTGGGGGCCGCCCTCCCAAATACTAGCCAGGGCCAACCCTGCTTAGCTTCCAAGATCTGATGAGATCGGGCTTGCCTGGGCTATCCAGGTCAGGGCGACCCTGTATAAGTCAGCTTCACGTGTTCATTGTAGTAAATACCTGTTGATAGACCCAGGACACTTCTGAACAATCTCATCTCCTGAGAAATGTCCCCTTAGTCCTTTTGCCGCATTTATTGAGAGGATATGTTCTAAGAAGAATGGATGCAGCTGGAGACTGGAATGGGACAGAGATCTGTACCGCAGTGGCACCTAGTTTCTACTAAGATTTTTTTCACAAGTTCTTTCAGAGCTGTTCTCTCAAGAGCAGTCCTCGAGAGAGCTCTCTCAGCTCCACCTAACTCACAGGGTGTGTGTTGTGGGGAGGGGAAGGGAAAGGAGATTGTAAGCTGCTCTGAGACTCTGAGTGAAGGGCAGGGTATAAATCCAATCTCTTCTTCTTCTTCTTCTTCTTCTTCTTCTTCTTCTTCTTCTTCTTCTTCTTCTTCTTCTTCTTCTTCTTCTTCTCCTCCTTCTCCTCCTTCTCCTTCTCCTTCTCCTTCTCCTTCTCCTTCTCCTTCTCCTCCTTCTCCTCCTTCTCCTCCTTCTTCTCCTTCTTCTCCTTCTTCTCCTCCTCCTTCTCCTCCTCCTTCTCCTCCTCCTTCTCCTCCTCCTTCTTCTCCTTCTTCTCCTTCTTCTCCTTCTCCTCCTTCTCCCTCTTCTCCCTCTTCTCCCTCTTCTCCTTCTTCCTCTTCTCCTCCTCCCTCTTCTTCTTCTTCTCCTCCCTCTTCTTCTTCTTCTCCTCCCTCTTCTTCTTCTTCTCCTTCTCCTCCCTCTACCTCTTCCTCCTCCTCCTCCTCAAGGCAGTTGGTGGCATAAATAACTTTTGTGGTTTTGCTTGATTTTTTTTAAGTGTTTAGGGCCTGTTTGCATATTTATTTGGAATATTCATAGAGTGCCCCAGGGATTTTTATTTTTAAACAAGGAGGTGCCGGAACTCTCAAGAGGGAACTGAAATTTTCAATCTGTATACTGAGAACTCATGGACTTTCAAACATTTCAAAAAGAATGTAGCCAAAAAGGTTCTGGAACACCGTTCCGGGCGCATTCCCCCAGAAAAAAAAGCCCTGCAGTGTCCTCCCCATAAAATTAATGCTTGGGTTGGCTACTGATCTTGCATTCTCGGTGTAAAAACTTTGCAGGACTAACAGATCCCCTTGAAGAAGCTTTATCACGGAATGCATTGTGGATTAAAAAAACCTTCTATATCCAAATATTCTTCTTGATTTGCACCGCTGTCTTTTTGCCTCCTTTTAAAATCTGCATTTGGTGTGGCCCTTCCTCTCTTCTCTTCGCGAGTTCTAAGCGGGATTTTATAGCAGAAGGCAAAACACTATGGTAAAATGGTTTTAAACAGCTGAAGCTGCAAATAAAATAATATTCAAACTGTCAATACTGGCAGATATAAGCTGTGGTCAGACGTGCCATTTGGCTCGGTCTGGAAGCGCTCCTATTCCATCCTTGGGTATTTGTCACGGAGTTGCTCGATCACACATCCCAGTATCATCCGTTTTGCTGCAGGTACCGCCTGTCACTGCGCGGTCAGATGGCACGTTTGGGCAAGTGTGTGGGGTTTTTGGGTTGTTTTTTTTTTGCTTTTTGTGTGCATGCTCATAAATGAGGAATTGAACCCCTGCATGAAGAGTTCTCCATGGACCGATTATGCAGTTATGCGCATATCATTAAGTGTGGGGGGGAAATGGCACAGAGTTGGGATGGACTGAGCAGTCCATCTTGATGGCGGCAAGTGTGTGGGTTTGGGTTTTTTTTTTGCTTTTTGTGTGCATGCTCATAAATGAGGAATTGAACTCCTGCATGAAGAGTTCTCTATGGACCGATTATGCAGTTATGTGCATATCATTAAGTGGTGGGGGGGGAAATGGCGCAGAGTTGGGATGGACTGAGCAGTCCATTTTGATGGCCCGAGTACGTGCTTGCGTGATCAGACTAGGGGGAATCTGTCCGTGGCCCATCGGCAAGTGTTAGAACCAGACTTCCCTGGTGTCTTTCAACTCCGTTTCTGTGGTGAGGCAGCACGGGGTGCTGACGAATGCAGGATCTTTCCCAGACATTGCAGTCTGATCGTGCCCTTTCATTCCATCAGGCATCTGCAGCTCCGTCGGATATAAAGGCTCGTCTAACCACAGCCTTGGTGTACTTTCATGAGGACAAATAAAACCCAAAGCCATTACAAGGAATAAAATGTCTATCAGAGTGAGTCCCATCTTTCCTTCCTCAGGTCAGCATCTGTGGTTCCCCCATCTCTGTTTTATCTTCACAACAACTCTGCGAGGTAGGCTGGACTGAGAGAGTGTGCTTGCGTGAGTGAACGTCATGACTGATTGGGGACTTGACCCTGGTTTCTTGGTCCTCTTCCTGAAATAATCACTAGGCATCATGCCTATCTGAACAGCTTTTTCTGGGACTTGAAAGTTCATTTCATTCATTCATTCATTCATTCATTCATTCATTCTTCAGAATTATACCCCGCCCTCCCAGCTGAAGCTGATTCAGGGTGGCTTACATAAAACAATAAAAACTCAGAAGTAAGCAATTTAAACAATCCTAAAACCATATAAACCACTCCAACATTAAAAGGTGCTAGACATTAAATAATAAGAATAGCTTAATATCATTCGATTATTAGACGATGGCGGCCAACCTTCAGTGGTCTATCCTAGTGGTCTAACCTTTGTGCAGCTGGCACAGGCTGTTTCTGGTGACTCCAGGGGACAGGGTTCTCTGCCATTCCAGCTATTGGGGGTGGCTCCTAGTTAAACGCCTGGTGGAAGAGCTCCATCTTGCAGGCCCTGTGAAACTGCATGAGGTTCCACAGGGCCCTGATCTCTTCTGGGAGCTCATTCCACCAGAGTGGAGCTGCCACCGAGAAAGCCCTGGCCCTGGCTATAGCCAGCCTGGCATCATAAATCGGGCATCAGGTAAGACATTGTGGGAAAGACCTTCTATAATTGGGGCAACCACCCAGGAAAAGAGACGGTGTCTGGTCAGCATTCAGATTACTTGAGAAGGTAGGAGCAAAAACAGAGTGAGGCCATGGGTGTTTTATCTCAACTTTTTGTCCCAGCTGTGAAGGGGAACACCTAGAGCAGAGGTCCCCGACCTTTTTGAGCCTGCAGACACCTTCAGGGGTCCCTGAACTTTTTGAGCCTGCAGACACCTTTGGAATCCTTTGGACACAACACAGGGTGGTGTGCACAATCAGAAAATGGCTGCCACCGGAGGCGGAGTCAGTCACAATATGGCTGCCGCAAGAGGCAGAACCAATCCCAACATGTCAGGGAGTATATGTAACTCCAACAGCACCTCGTCAACATTTCAGGCAAAAGCTGCCTTTAATCCGTGCAGCTGTCATGGGCCCTGGCTCAGCCAAGGCTGACCATTCCTCAGATGAGGAAGAGACACGGAGCAGCCCAGCCTCCGCCGGAGTCAGCCCCGAAGAGGAACCTTTGCCAGCACGTGAGGGAGAAGAGGCCCCAGCATCTGCGCAGGAGGGGCAGCAAGGCAAAGAGACTGAGGTGCAGTCGGAGGGAGAGACTGGTCCAGAGCCTGGCCCAGGACCCCCAGCTGGAGACACCCTGAGGCCAGAGTCCCCGCCTCACTCACCTGAATGTCCCAGACATGAGCATGAGAGAGGCAGGAGCAGGGGTCATTTCGTAGAAAAAGAGGTGCAGGAGCTCATTAGCATAACTCATCAGCATAACTTATTTGCATATGCCACGCCCCCTGACATCACCGGAAGTGTGTCGGAAGGCAACACCCACCGCTCAGGCTCCACTGGACTGTTTTGGATTGCTAGCTATGGGAGGGGGAAACGGGCAGATCTTTCCTCGCAAAGGAGGGAGAGCTTGTACCTGAATAAACCTTGGCCTTAAAGGTGCCACTGGACTGTTTTGGATTGCTGTCGGGGGGGGATATACAGATCTAGGAAGGAAGGAAGGAAGGAAGGAA
>NW_015163225.1:20911-22838 GCF_001447785.1 Gekko japonicus | reverse complement strand
GAGGGAAAGAAAGAGGGAGAGAAGGAAAGAAGGCGAGAAAGAAAGAAGGCAAGAAAGAAAGAAAAAGAAAGAAAGACTTCTTGCTCCTCGTGGCCTGGGGCCGCTGGGAGCAGAGGGCAGGGCTTATTGCATGTGCCCGCCCCCTGGTCTCTTTACTGTCTGAGCTCTGCTCCTGTGTGCTTCTGCAGGAAATGACCCCTGGGCAGGAGTGCCAGACTTCAGCTGTTGCGAAGGCAACTGAGGGGCCGTGAGTCTTTGCAGGTTGCCTCCCAGGGAAGGGAGGGTCCAGTTATAAGCAGCCACGCTCACCTGTCTCGGTGCAACTGCAACCATGCAATCTTGGACCTTGTCCCGGCTGCCAACCTCCGCTCCTCGCTCCTGAGAACTCTGATTGGTCTCCTGGCATTCCGACCCCTGGCACTGTTTCTCGGCTTGGTTTGGGCTTTGCATCTTGCTTAAGTGTAGTGTATTTGTGGGCGACCGGACAGCAGCCAATCAAAAGCCTTGCTGGGCAAAAGCCCCACCTAGCCGCATTCACTTTCGAAAAGCACTTGGTGGGCACCGGGGAAAGTGTTTGCAGGCTCCGTGGCACCCTTGGGGTACCACGCTAGGGACTACTGGCCTAGACACCCATCTAAACATTTCCCCCAAGTGATATCTAGGGTAAAGAGAGTAAGGATTCTGAAAATCCCACAGTCAATAACCCAGTCATGGCAATAGGTTAGGGGAATTTCCCAAGCTCAGCATAAGATTTAGACCTACTTTGCACCAGTGTTCCCTCTAAGCTGAGTTAGCATGAGCCAGCTCACAGTCTTTTTAGCCTCCGGCTCACACATTTTTGTCTGTGCTCAGGCAGGATGGCTCCAGAGCAAACTCATTTATGCAGGAGCCAGATCGCTCGCTCACAACTTTGATGCCAGCAGCTCACAAAGTACAGTTTTTGCTCACAAGACTCCACAGCTTAGAGGGAGCGTTGCTGTGCACGTATAAGGGGAAGTGATGGCACAGATCTGAGGTGGTCGAATGCACTGCCCTACTTCAGAGGGCATGTAACACAAAACACAGTGAGTTAAGCTCGGCCGTATAACGCCGGCGCCTAGTGGCGGTCAACGGACATAACACTTGGTATGCTAGATTTCTTGTTGTATTGAATGTTTCTATTTGAAGGAACATCCAGATGGAGAATCCACCACCTAGAGCAGGTGCACCAGACTTTTTGAGCATTCTTTGCCTCTGTCTGTATCTCTCGGCAGAATAAAACAAGCAACAAAGGCTACGGATGCCCATTTGCTGAATTTGCATAGTTTATGAAGAACACGGCAGCCTTGCTGGCTTCTCACTGCAGATCGGGGATCCGTCTCGGTGCAGAATTTTAATTTAACTTGAAGCTGGTTGTTCCCAGAGTCCCAAACTACGATCAAGTCTCCCAGCTTGCTTCAAAGTCGAGGAGTCTCTCTAGCCCATCAAAACAATCTCGGTACATGACTTCCAACAGTTCTAATTACACTCTCGCAAGGCTGAGGGGATGTTTTAATTATTTATTTGAAGCGTGATTAATATTTGCTCCCATTTTGAAGCTCTATTACCTTTTTATGTATGCAGGGGTTTAATTAGGCACTTCCGTCAGCAGCGGTGTAATTCATTGCCTCGAACGCACCTTGCTGAGTGCCCCAGCTCCCTGAAAGGTCTTCTGACTCCTTGTTCTATCTTTGGCTGCCGGGTCGGAGAGAGTGTTGAAAGATTCCTGGAGATTTGGAGGCTTGTTCCAGGGGAGAACAGAAGAAGAGCCCTGCTGGATCAGACCAGTAGTCCATCTAGTCCAGATCCTGTCTCACACAGAGGCCAACCAGTTCCTCTGGAGGGCCAACAACATGGCAAAGAGGCCGAGGCCTTCATAAGAACATCAGAAGAGCCCTGCTGGATCAGA
>NW_015163225.1:13000-20862 GCF_001447785.1 Gekko japonicus | reverse complement strand
CCAGTGCTCCATCTAGTCCACCCTCCTGTCTCACACAGTGGCCAACCAGTTCCTCCGGATGATCAGCAACAGGGCACAGAGGCCGAGGCCTTCCTAAGAACATCAGAAGAGCCCTGCTGGATCAGACCAGAGGTCCATCTAGTCCAGCATCCTGTCTCACACAGGGGCCAGCCAGTTCCCCTGGAGGGCCAACAACAGGGCACAGAGGCCGAGGCCTTCCTAAGAACATCAGAAGAGCCCTGCTGGATCAGACCAGAGGTCCATCTAGTCCAGCATCCTGTCTCACACAGGGGCCAGCCAGTTCCCCTGGAGGGCCAACAACAGGGCACAGAGGCCGAGGCCTTCCTAAGAACATCAGAAGAGCCCTGCTGGATCAGACCAGAGGTCACTCTAGTCAAGCATCCTGTCTCACACAGGGGCCAGCCAGTTCCCCTGGAGGGCCAACAACAGGGCACAGAGGCCGAGGCCTTCCTAAGAACATCAGAAGAGCCCTGCTGGATCAGACCAGAGGTCACTCTAGTCAAGCATCCTGTCTCACACAGGGGCCAGCCAGTTCCCCTGGAGGGCCAACAACAGGGCACAGAGGCCGAGGCCTTCCTAAGAACATCAGAAGAGCCCTGCTGGATCAGACCAGTGGTCCATCTAGTCCAGCATCCTGTCTCACACAGGGGCCAGCCAGTTCCTCTGGAGGGCCAGCAACAGGGCAGAGAGGCTGAGTCCTTTATTAGAACATCAGAAGAGCCCCGCTGGATCAGTCCAGTGGTCCATCGAGTCCAGCATCCTGTCTCACACAGTGGCCATCCAGTTCCTCTAGAGGGCCAACAACAGGGCAGAGAGGTTGAGGCGTTCCCTTGAAGTTGCCTCCTGGCTCTGGGATTCAGAGGTTGACTGCCCCTGGATGTGGAGGTTTCCTTTAGTCACCAGGGCTAGTAGCCACTGATAGACCTCTCCTCTAGGAATCTCTCTAATCCCCCTTTGAAATCTGTCTGTGCCTGTGGCTATCACTACATCCTCTGGCAGCGAATTCCACATTTTAATCATTCACAGTGTAAAGAAGTACATCCTCTGTGAGTGGGCCAAACTAGGAAAATGGCTGCCAAAGCATGCAGCGATTGACACAAAATGTCAGGGGGTGAGATTATGCATAATTCTAATAGTAACTCTTCAGTGTTTCAGGCGGTAGCTGTCTGTAACGGGATGCCTTTTGAAACGAACATATCTTTTACAAATATTTCCTTGCAGACACCTTGCAGACACATGAAACGATGATCAATGTGCTGTCAGATTTCCGACAATGTCAGAAATTTCTGAAAAAACCTGACACCGTGCACTTTCTGAAAGCGCTTGGCAGGTGCCAGGAAAGGTGCCCATGGGCACCGCCAGGGCTTTTTTTTGTAGAAAAAGCCCAGCAGGAACTTATTAGCATAATTGCCCACACCAACAGCAGAAAATCATTAGCATATTAGGCCACACCCCTGACAGCACAGCTCATTAGCATATGAGGCCACACCCCCGTGTTACCAGAAGTGTGGTCATCCAGCCACACCCACCTTTTGCTTCTTATTCTGTTTACCTTGTTTGTTGTCAAAACCCAGGGCCTTTTTTTGTAGCAGGAACTCCTTTGCATGTTAGGCCACACACCCGTAATGTAGCCAATCCTCATGAGTTTCTGCTGTTGGGTGTGGCCTATTATGCTAATGAGTTCCTGCTGGGCGTGGCTAACTCAGGAGCCAGCCGGAACTCCGTTCCTGTGCGTTCCTGCCCAAAAATAGCCCTGGGCACTGCGTTGGAGACCCCTGGAACAGACAAGACCAGCCTTGGCTAGACAAAGGATCTGACTCAGTAGAAGGCAGCTTCATTTGGCTGCTCCTTCTTTCGGGAGTAGCTAGACTCTAGAATTTCCCTTTGGAGACCATCTCTTTAAGTGCTATAGATCCACCAGGTGCAGATATGCCCAGAGAATTTGAGAACAGTGGCTGAAGAAGACAAAGGGAAGTGTCATAACTGAGAGCAACAGTGACCTGAACCTCAGAGTAAGGGTGCATTTTGCAAGAGTGTCCCCAGTTCCCCTTCCTTACAAGCTTAATTGCATCCCCATCGGTGTCTCACTTTGGATAGCATGGAGACTTGCAGTGGACTCTGATGCACGAGTACCCAGGTGCCATGGCTCAGCCGTAGAGCATCAGCTTGGCATGCGGAAGGTCCCTGGTTCAATCCCTGGCATCTCCATTTTAAAAGGATCAGGTAGTGGGTGATGGGAAAGACCTCTGCCTAAGAGCCTGGCTCAGTGGAAGAGCATCTGCTTGGCATTGCAGAAGGTCCCTGGTTCAGTCCCTGGCATTTCCAGCTTAAAAAGATAAGGTAGTGGGTGATGGAGAAGTCCTCTGCTCAGTGGTGTAAGATTTGCTTTGCATGCAGAAGGTGTCTGCTTCGGTCTCCAGTGTCTCCAGCGGAATGCCTTCAGGGATGAAGACTCTGGGGTAGACCTTGTCTGCATGAGAGCCCGGAGAGATGCTGCTGGTCAAAAGAGACCATATGAAGCAGATGGTCTGATTCAGTAGAAGCCAGCTTCATACCTGTGAGCAACACCATGACTGGAAGTTGTCCAGGTATGTGGCTGACTGTGGGCATGAATGTTGCTACGGGTGCCACAGGGACACCTTGTTGCATCTGAGAGAGCTGAAGATAGCCTTCAGGGTAGGGGAGTTGAGGATATGGGTGATCGTTTAACTTAGACCACAGCACGGCCTGGCCCCACTTCCAAATGCTGGGGCAGCATGTGTTGAATATTGTGACTCTGCAAGCAAGAGGATCCGGGAGGGGAAGGGTTAAGAGAATTCCCTCACTCGGGTACCCTTGACAGTTGGCCCCACCCTCTCATGGGTTAGATGTTGAGCCTCTGTGGCCCTCGCTCACCTTCTGTGTTTCATCTTATATAGGACCTCTCGTCTTCTCTCTCTTACCAGTTTGGTGTAGTGGTTAAGTGCGCGGACTCTAATCTGGGAGAACCGGGTTTGATTCCCCACTCCTCCACTTGCACCTGGCTGGATGACCTTGGGAAGCCATAGTTCTGATAAGAGCTGTTCTTGACAAAGAGCAGTTTCTGTCAAGAGCTCTCTCAGCCCCGCCTACCTCACAGGGTGTCTTTTGTGGGGAGGGGAAGGAGTTTGTAAGCCGCTCTGAGACACCTTGGGGTAGTGAAGGGTGGGGTATAAATCCAATCTCCTCCTCCTCCTCCTCTTCTTAGTTGGGCTTGGAGCTGTAGTAAGTTAACCTTTTTGGAAGTTAATCTATTCACAATAAGTGCAATGCACGTGCATGAATATGCCATGTAAAATGTGCTTCTATTTTTATAGGCAAAATTTCTTTCTCTTGTTCCCATTGGAGTCAGGTCGTCTTTGTAATTTGTAATTTGTTTGAACAGCATTTCCCCCTTAACTGAGAAACGTGGAAGATCGGGGGCACTGTGTAAAGCTTCCGTGCTTTCAAGTCAAATGATTTATTTATTTTTACATTCAACCCAATAGCACGTAAATTAATGTGTTTGCACAAGTAAGGCCACTCACTGTGGGAGGATGTTTCTCGTTGGAACATGGCTTTCAGAACCATACCTGGGTTACCTGGAGACCGGAGCTTGAAGAAAGAAAGACGTGAGCCCATCACCTGCTTATGTGTAACTCACACTTCCAAGGAGCATTGTCAGTGGAACGCTGCGATTTATCCCCAAATTAAAGCTAGAGAAATCTGAAGAGCAGACGGTTGTTGATGGACAGCACGGCGGTAAAAACATAATTTCCATGCAAAGCATTTCATCTTATATAGGACCTCTCATCTTCTCTCTCTTACCAGTTTGGTGTAGTGGTTAAGTGCGCGGACTCTAATCTGGGAGAACCGGGTTTGATTCCCCACTCCTCCACTTGCACCTGGCTGGATGACCTTGGGAAGCCATAGTTCTGATAAGAGCTGTTCTTGACAAAGAGCAGTTTCTGTCAAGAGCTCTCTCAGCCCCGCCTACCTCACAGGGTGTCTTTTGTGGGGAGGGGAAGGAGTTTGTAAGCCGCTCTGAGACACCTTGGGGTAGTGAAGGGTGGGGTATAAATCCAATCTCCTCCTCCTCCTCCTCTTCTTAGTTGGGCTTGGAGCTGTAGTAAGTTAACCTTTTTGGAAGTTAATCTATTCACAATAAGTGCAATGCACGTGCATGAATATGCCATGTAAAATGTGCTTCTATTTTTATAGGCAAAATTTCTTTCTCTTGTTCCCATTGGAGTCAGGTCGTCTTTGAAATTTGTAATTTGTTTGAACAGCATTTCCCCCTTCAACGAGAAACGTGGAAGATCGGGGGCACGGCGTAAAGCTTCCGTGCTTTCAAGTCAAATGATTTATTTATTTTTACATTCAACCCAATAGCACGTAAATTAATGTGTTTGCACAAGTAAGGCCACTCACTGTGGGAGGATGTTTCTCGTTGGAACATGGCTTTCAGAACCATACCTGGGTTACCTGGAGACCGGAGCTTGAAGAAAGAAAGACGTGAGCCCATCACCTGCTTATGTGTAACTCACACTTCCAAGGAGCATTGTCAGTGGAACGCTGCGATTTATCCCCAAATTAAAGCTAGAGAAATCCGAAGAGCAGACGGTTGTTGATGGACAGCGCGGTGGTAAAAAACATAATTTCCATGCAAAGCAAGCTGTCAGTTTGGGCCGCCGTCAGGAGACCTCTCTCTGCTTTAGTGGCGAAGAACAGAAGAGCGCATATTCCATCAGAACTCTCTGATTTAATCATCATAAACTGTGAGTTCTCGGGGTAAAAAGAAAGAAAGAAAGAAAAGGTTACCTTCAAAAGGAAAGGTCTGATGTTTTTTTTAACAGTGATCGGCAACCAGACGATAACATTCTCAGTAGGCCAATCCCTTCGCGGCCATATGCAAAAGGTTGCAAAGGATGACGATGGAGCATGGTTACAATTATCCCAGAGAACTCTCAGAAAGGGGGAAAGTGTATGCTCCTGGGATCTCCTGGAAGCCAAGCAAATATGATCTTCGTTCCCTTCCTCATGGGTATCTCCAGGGCTTTTTTTGTAGAAAAAGCCCAGCAGGAACTCATTAGCATATTAGGCCACACCCATGACAGCACAGTTCATGAGCATATTAGACCACACCCCATGCCTTCCCTTGGCTTGCCTGGGTGTCCCGCGGTTGTGGGGAGCCCAGGCAAGCCGGCTCTTGGACAGGCCAGGGAAGGCATGGGGAGGCATTTAAATGCCTCCCCAATCCTTCCAGGGGCCCCCTTGACCTGCCCGCCTCAGATTCACCGGGGGGGGCACTCTCCAGGCCTTCCCTCTGTAGCCACGCATGCAGAGGTTTTGGCTGCAGTGGGTGTAGCCAACTCTGAAGCCAGCCGGAACTCTGGTCCTGTGCGTTCCTGCCCAAAAATAGCCCTGACACCATCTAACTAACTGGTCTGTGTGTATTTTACTATTATGTACTGTATTATCATTATTTTATGCATATTATATGTTGTATGCCACCCTGAGTCGGCAGGTTCGGGGGGGGGGGGTGTTGGCTGAAACTGTGGCTTCTGTTTCCGCATCAGTAGAAAGAGAGTGAGAGCAACTGCCCCTCAACCTTCATTGCAGGAATAGAGCGAACCGTGAACACCCTTACAAGAATGGGGAGGGAAACGCTCCTTTGCACAGAGAGTGCTTAAAAATGTGGGATTCGCAGCCAGAGGATATAGTGATGAAAATTAGATAGAATCATGGAAGATAAGTCTTATCAATGGCTACTAGCCATGGTTGCTGAGGGGAATCTCCACATTCAGAGGCGCTAATCCTCTGGATCCCAGAGCCAGAAGGCAACATCAGGCTAACATAGTCTGAATTTATTTATTTATTTATTTATTTGTTGGATTTCTATACTGCTTTCCCAAAGGCTTAGCATTAGGGAAGGCCTCGGCCTCTATGCCTTGTCGTTGGACCTTATGAGACAGGACTAGATGGACCAATGATTTGATCCAGCATGGCCCTTCTTATGCCCTGAGTAAAGCCTCAGCCTCTATGCTTTTCTGTTGGACCTCCAGAGGAACTGGTTGGCCACTGTGTGAGGCAGGATGCTGGGCTAGATGGGCTATCGGTCTGATTCAGTAGGGCTTTTGTTATGTTCTAATGAAGGCCTTGGCCTCTGTGCCCTGTTATTGGAGCTCCAGAGGAACTGGTTGACCACTGTCGGAGGCAGGATGCTGGGCTAGATGGGCTATCGGTCTGATTCAGTAGGGCTTTTGTTATGTTCTAATGAAGGCCTTGGCCTCTGTGCCCTGTTATTGGAGCTCCAGAGGAACTGGTTGACCACTGTCGGAGGCAGGATGCTGGGCTAGATGGGCTATCGGTCTGATTCAGTAGGGCTTTTGTTATGTTCTAATGAAGGCCTTGGCCTCTGTGCCCTGTTATTGGAGCTCCAGAGGAACTGGTTGACCACTGTCGGAGGCAGGATGCTGGGCTAGATGGGCTATCAAAAAGGACAAAGAAGAAAAAAGGGGGAAAAACCTGAACCTAAACCTAGAATTCAGAACCTAAAAAGGTTAGTCAGGAATGGAAAAGGGCCAACTCTAAAAATCTAATCATAAAATATACAAAAATATATGTGTGTGTTTATTCAACATAAATTAAAATAACAAACAAGGGCCCATTCATACCTCATATAAAACTATAAAAACATACAAGGGCTAATAAGATAGACCTAATAAGATAGACCTAACGCGTTTCGGCCTTTACAGGCCTTCCTCAGAGGTCTAATACATACAGAACATATTGGCTGATGTGCAAAAATACATACAATCCTACATATACAAAATACGGAATAAAGACCAGAAATCAATTGTTCCAAAGTTCAACCACTGGGCAAGGAAAAGAAATACAGAAATACAAATGAAGCCTCCAGTGAAATCACATGTCCAGTGGTACTTCTCTCTGGTCAACTGTATATTCATCTAAGGTTGTACAGCCAAATGTTCCAAATAAAATGTTCCTTAGGTTAAAAGCTTTCACTGTGATTTCACCATAGAGTTTTCCCTTGTATGGCCGTGGCCCCGCCCCCAGCGTGCCCGGCGTCATAACGTCACTTCCCTGTGACGTGCACGCTGGGGCGGGGTTCCCCCCGGGGCCTGATTCCCCCGGCGTCGGGGAACGGGCCTCAGGGGCGGGGGGATTTCCGCCCCCTGGGGGGATTTGGCAGCCCTATCTTATGTTCTTAGGAAGGCCTCGGCCTCTATGCCCTGTTGTTGGCCCTCCAGAGGAACTGGTTGACCACTGTGTGAGACAGGATGCTGGACTAGAGGGACTGCTCTTCTTATGTTGTTCTTATGGGGGGGGGGCGTGACTGCAGGGCAAAAGCAGTGATTGTGTGTCAGACCCTACCATGGCAAAATTAATGTTGGTCTCTATCCATGGCAGGGTACTCGCACGGCATGTTAGAGCCCGTTTTGCGCCTTTGAAAAGGCACCCGTTTCTGGAGGGTGAACTCAGGTCTGACCAGATATAATGTTGGAGGTTCATCACTGGAACTCCCTTTGTGCTGCTTTGATTCTAAAAGAAACGTCTGATGTGGATTGGAGCCACAGTGCTGGAAAAGGGGATGTTTAACTCATCGGTTCCCTGTTGGAAAATGGCTCCCCCAGGTTGCCAGTGCTGGAGTGAACCACTCAGCATGCCTGGACACTGGGGGGGGGGTGCTACATCACTCTAAGTGTGTATAGGTGTTATCAGGGCCGGCCCCAGCTTATTTTGCACCCTAGGCGGGGATCCTTTCTGGCGCCCCCTCCCCCCCGGCGTGCCCACCAATTTTAAAAAAATAAATGCATTTT
>NW_015163225.1:5446-12756 GCF_001447785.1 Gekko japonicus | reverse complement strand
GGAAAACAAAGAGTTTTCCCCTCAAATGGCAGCCATTTGAGGGGAAAACTCTTTGTTTTCCCCTCAAATGGCGTGGCCCCACCCAGCGTGTGACGTCACTTCCGGTGATGCTCTGGCGGCGTGCGCGCATTCCCGGACGGCTCCCGGAGCAGATGGACGCTCCCCTGCCGGTAGGTATTTTTAATTTGGCAACCCTACCCTCTGTTACCTCCTCTCTCTCCATCTCTTTGTCCTCTTACTCACTCTACATGGCCTTCCGTGGAGGCACATGTCTGCAGGTCTCTCCTGTGGATACAATGCCCTCATACTCCCACACCCACGATGCCGACTCTTTAGATTAGGTGTCTCTCTCTTCTTTCGACTGCAACCTGAACGTGAACTGGATCTACTTGAGTATATGTAAGTTTACCTTTTTTGCAGTATACTTCTTGGGGGATTTATTGAATGCATTCAGCATCACGCTTCTATGGCTGGGCAAAACTCTGCTGTATTAACCAAGTATCCCCATAGCTCTTAGTCCCAGGAAAAAGACAGGCCCCCATGGTTATGTCTGTCTTTTTTTCTTACCAGGGCTAAAAAGAGCTTTGTTGTCGTTGTTCAGTCGCACAATCAAGTCCGACTCTTTGCGACCCCATGGACCACATCAGAGCTTAGATAGGGCCATTTTTGGTTATGGTATGTTCATTCTGCCATGGAAGCTCGTTGGGTGACTTTGGGCCAGTCATGCACTCTCAGCCTAACCTACAACAGACACCTTGTGAGTTAGGCGAGGCTGAGAGAGCTCTTTCGAAGACTGCTCTTGAGAGAAAAGCTCTGAAAGAACTTGTAACTGACCCAAGGTCACACTGACAGCTGCACGTGGCGGAGTGGGGAATCAAACCTGGTTCTCCCAATTAGAGTCCACGCTCCTAACCACTACACCAAACTGACTGTCCAGAAGATTAACTCTGGAACTCCCTGACTCTCTGACACAAGCAGCTTTTTTAAAAGCCTGCTTTTCTTCACAATCCGTCACAGAAGCCCTACTGGGGAAAAAAACCCACCTGGCCCCGCCCACTTCCTAAAATTACTCGGTGGGCACCGGGAACCAGGACAGGTGTTGGTGGCAACATTGTGCCCAAGGGCACCGCGTTGGGGACCCCTGGTCCACGACACATCTCTCAGACTTCTAATACCGCAGACGCTCCACAAAGGAATTTTATTTTCCAGCCCGAAGAGCACGCATCAAGCATGAGTGAAAGGGCAGTACGTAGGTAATGAGGTGAGAATGCAGCATTTTCCAGCGCAATTAATTCTCGAGTGTGTGGCAGCCGGGGCCCAATGTTTGCATTTTGCGCCACGGTTTAGGAATTTAAGTTGATACAAACAATTACCCAGCAGAGATCCGTCTGCAGAACGTCCGGCAGATTAAGGTTGCCGGCCCATTAAAGAATTTTTAATTGATTAATCATCTGCCTTTAAACGGATTCATTAACTTGGAGTGCATTTGCATATTACCAAAGCGTTGGTCGCTTTTTTAGAGGCAAGAGCTGGAGATTAACATAAAGGACTTCATCTTTTTTCCCCCCTTTTTGGTTAAAAGGAAGAAAAGCCGTTTGCAAGCCGCACTGGAACCAAAAATAGCTTCGTCTCTGGGGGGGGGGGGAACAACACACGGGTGCCCTTCTCTCTCCGCTCAGCTGATTAAAACTTGCCCTTGCAGATTAAAATTTGGCCCTCCACCAAGGACTTGGCTAAAGATGTACTGCGCGGGATGTCAGGTCACCGGGCAGTCCAGGTTTATACTCAGTGTGCATAACCTGTGATGACATTTCCAAATGAAAGCAAGCAGGACCGGAATGGGGGGTGGGCAGGCTCTGCGGCTCAGTGGCTGAGTGCTTGTTTTACATGCAGAAGGTCCCAGGTTCAACCCCTGGTGTCTCCATTTAAAAGATCTTGGGTTACAGTAGCCAGTGGTAGGAAAGTCACTTTTGTAGAAACATAGGGCTGGAAGGGACCTCGAGGGTCATCTAGCCCAACGCAGCAAATGCACAACTACCCTTCTCCCCAACTCCCCCAGTGACCCCTGCTCTGTGCTGTATGCTCCCCCTTTGCCATGAGGCTCACTGGACCAGACACCCACTCTCAGCCTAATCTACCTCGGAGGGTTGTTGTAATGATAAGAAGCCAAATGGTGCGATAAAAAGATACTAGCAGTAAACAGATATTATTTTTATTATGGTGGTGGTTGTTGTTAATAATAATGATACAGACACCCTGTGAGGTAGGTGGGGCTGAGAGAGCTCTGACAGAAACTGCTCTTTTTCAAGGACAGCTCTGACAGAACTATGGCTTGCCCAAGGTCATCCGGCAGCTGCAAGTGGAAGAGTGGGAAATCAAACCTGGTTCTCCCAGATCAGAGTCTGCACACTTAACCACTACACCAAACGGGAAGGCAAACAAACAAACAAAAATGTTGTAAAGTGCCTTCTAAGTATCATTTGGAATCTTATACAATGATGTCATGACACTTCAGTGAGACTTATTGATACGTACCAGTTGAGACATTGACTAGTGACGTTGCATACTCTTCATCTTTGTTCGGAAGAAGATTACTATCGAAACGGTTGAACATTCCGGAGGTCATCGTTAACATCTCATCAATTTACTTGTTTTTGTACTTACCTTGTGAGATGTTAATCGTGTGTATTTTCACACTCTGGATTATTACACTGTCACTTTAATTACTTAAACTATTTTTGTAAGCGCAGTACGCATACAGGTTTCCATTTTTTTGGACTTCCTTTAATACCGTTACCATCATCTCAACACATGGGCAGAAGAAGACCAAGACCAAGTTTTTAGGAAGGAGCTGGTCAGCTATATTCTTGAGAAACAGAAGCTTGGGTTACTTTTATCTCACGGACTCCCTTTCCACCGCAGCTGTAACCTGGATGTCATACTAGAAGAAAGAAGACACCACAGAGCCAGGCAGGAAGGGTCATTCTAAGACGACTCTGTTCCTGCCGTGGTGGAAAGAGCCGTCAAGACAAGGCTGACTTCTGGCGACCCCCTCGTGGGGTTTTCAAGGCAAGAGGCTTCCAGAGGGGGTTTGCCATTGCCCGCTTCCGAGTAGCAACCCTCGGTGGTCTCCCATCCAAGTACCAACCAGGGCCGACCCTGCTTAGCTTCTGAGATCTGACGAGATTGGGCCAACCTGGGCCATCCTTGGCAGGTGTCCTGCTATTACACTTGCCAAGAGACGTTCAGAAGTGGTTTGCCATGGCCTGCCTCTACGTAGCAACCCTGGGCTTCCTTGGTGGCCTCCCATCCAAATACTAGCCAGGGTCAACCTGGCTTAGGTTCCGAGATCTGATGAGATCAGGCTAGCCAGGATCATTTTATTTTTATTTGTACTTATTTTACGATTTATACCCTGCCCTACCCTGCTGGGTCATCCGGGTCAGAGCTGTTAAATGGTTACTCCTAGGAGGTTGAGACAGACTCCAGAAGGCTTTCCCAAATGGATGGGTTACAGCAAGGCTGGCCCAGTAGGAGCGTCACGCAGCATTAGAAGCATTGCCTAGCACAGTTCCGCAGAGCCTGCAAGACGGAGCTCTTCCGCCAGGCTTTTGAATAGGAGCCGCCGCCACCATTGTACCACCAACGCCCCATGATTTCTGTATATGGCCATCATGATGCGGGCATCTTGGGTGAGAATGGGACGTTTTAGGGGACGGCCATCTTGCTTTTAGGAATCTTATCTTTGGAAGTGGTTTAGAGGAGCACCAAAACTGTTTATTAATCGTGATGTATTTGTAATATTTGTTTGTTCTATTGTTTTATTGGCGGTATGCCTTGTAAGCCGCCCTGAGCCTCCGGGGAGGGCGGGATAGAAATGTAAATAATAAATAAATAAATTGCAGGAAGGACACTGATGACTAGCCACTCAAAAGCAGTAGATGAACTTACAGGTGCATGTCCTCACCTTCGCCAGGAGGCCGTTCCACTGAGATGGGGCTACCAAAAAAGGAGCCCAGCCCATGTGGTAACCGAATGGACAGACTTAAGGAAGGGATCAACAGGAAGAAGCTTTGAGAGGGTCTACGATGGCACATGGGCCCTTAAGTGGGAGATCATACCATGTTGGGAGTGCTGCTATGCAGATATGCCAGCATGGTGTAGTGGTTAAGAACAGCGGACTCTAATCTGGAGAACCGGGTTTGATTCCCTGCTCCTCCACATGCAGCCAGCTGGGTGACTTTGGGTCAGTCACAGTTCTCTCAGAGCTGTTCTCTCAAGAGCAGTTCTCGAAAGAGCTCTCTTAGCCCCACTGACCTCACAGGGTGTCTGTTGTGGGGAGGGAAGGTGATTGTAAGCTGCTTTGAAACTAATGAAGGTAGAAAAAAGCAAGATATAAGATCTTCTTCTTCTTCTTCTCCCCCCCCCTCCAAGATAGAGAGCCCCAGGATCCAGTTATAGGAATCATGACTGAGTCCTACCAGTTCCATTCTAGAACAAATCAAACCTGAACTCGCCCCAGAAGCTAAAAAGACTAAGCCGAAGCTATCGTACTTTGGTCACCTTCTGAGAAGACAAGAGTCACTGGTAAAGACAATGATGCTTGGAAAAGTTGAAGGGAGCAGGAAAAGAGATGGACCCACCATGAGATGGACTGACTCCGTCAAGGAAGCCTCAGTTTGCAAGACCCGAGCAAGGCTGTTAACGATAGTTTTGGAGTTCATTCATTCATAGGGCTCCCATAAGTTGGGAGTGACTTGATGAAATTTAATTTTTTTTAAATAAAATTTTAAGTAAGCCAAAGAATATGATTTCAGTAGGTTACAAGAGGGAATAAAAGGGTAGATTTTAAAACATCAACATAGCATCTTACTCATCGACCAACTCAACCTCTGTGCACTGGAATTTTCTCATGTAAGCTTGAACCCCTAAGCTTATACTTAGCAGACTTGATGGAATTTAACAGACACACACACAGAGTTCCGTGGACTCGTACTGTGGCCTATAGGTAAGCCGTTATTTCTCAGCCTCAGTAGTCCATCAGAAGAATGAGGTTAAAAGTGACCCACCTTGCAGGGATGTTGTAGAGGTGGACACAATGACAATTTTGAAACCCTTTGCAAACGGCAAGTGTCGTCTAAGTAGCAGCAGCAGCTGCAGCGGCGGCAGTGTCAGAGAGGACGTCTTTGAATTGCCGGCTTTGCTTTTACATATTGCCGCTGCTCCCTGTCCCCTCCCGGGACGACATGCCTGTCGAGCCGCACATCTCATCGGTCCGACTTCTCCTTAACGTTAATGGTGCTTAGATGTGGGCACTGAAGTAAGTCTAAACCCTGCAGACTCGTGAGGCATTATCCCTTGTCGCCATGGCCATTTTTCACATTTGCTCATTCGAACAGTTAATGATGCTCTACACAATGTGAGGACTCCAGGGCCGGGATGCGGCGACGGGCTGGGCATCAATCGGAATCCTCCCGTGGTTCCCCCTCAAAGTCAGCGTCGCAGCGTCTTCGAGGCTCTTGCAATGGGTAGCTAAGAGAAGGGGGGTTCGCAGCTCGATCTGGGGCCGGGCACGATGGAGGGATGCCTGGAAGCTGTCTCCACCTTCTGGCATCGCTGGTGATAGTAGACGGTGCGGGCAAAGGGCTCTTGACTGGAGCTGGGCCAAATGTCCGGCTTCTACCTTTCTGGAGTTGCTGGTGACATTTGATACTCGGAGCAAAGGGCTCTTGGCTGGAGCCGGAGCCAGGCATGACAGAGGGATGCCCAGCTGCTACCCTTCTGGAACTGATGGTGGCAATTGATAGTGGGGGCAAAGGGCTCGCAGCTGGAGGTGGAGACAGGCTTGACAGAGGGATGCCCAGCTGCTACCCTTCTTGAGATGTTGGTGGCAATTGATAGCGGAGGCAAAGGGCTCTTGGCTGGAGGTGGAGACAGGCATGATGGAGGGATGCCCAGCTGCTACCCTTCTTGAGATGTTGGTGGCAGTTGATAGTGGGAGCAAAGGGCTCTCAGCTGGAGCTAGACCCAGGCATGATGAAGGAATGCCAAGCTGCTATCCTTCTTGAGATGTTGGTGATAGTTGATAGTGGGAGCAAAGGGCTTTCAGCTGGAGCTGAACCCCGACATGATGGAGGGATGCCAAGCTGTTATCCTTCTTGAGATGTTGGTGGCAGTTGATAGTGGGAGCAAAGGGCTTTCAGCTGGAGCTGGACCCAGGCATGATGGAGGAATGCCAAGCTGCTACCCTTCTTGAGATGTTGGTGGCAATTGATAGTGAGGCAAAGGGCTCTTGCCTGAAGCTGGAGCCAGACATGATGGAGGGATGTCCAGCTGCTATCCTTCTTGAGATGTTGGTGGCAGTTGATAGTGGGACCAAAGAGCTCTCAGCTAGAGCTGGACCAATATATGATGGAGGGATACCAAGCTGCTATCCTTCTCCAGATGTTGGTGGCAGTAGATAGTGGGGCAAAGGAATCTTGGCTGGAGTTGGACCTAGGCATGATGGAGGGATGCCCAGCTGCTCCCTTCTGGAGATGTTGGTGGCAGTTGTTAATGGGGCAAAGGGCTCTTGGCTGCAGATGGACCCAGACATGACAGAGGGATGCCCAGTTTCTAACCTTCTGGAGTTGCTGGTGGCAGTTGATAGTGGGGCAAATGGTTCTTGACTGGAGTTGGACCCAGGCATGATGGAGGGATGCCCAGTGGCTTCCTGCCTCTCCTCCCTGTTTGCATACACGATCTCATTACCGATCATTGGTTCAAAGCAAGCAACTTCCCCCAGAACCTGAGATTTTCCCAGTTGCCTAGTAATTGCTTTCTAAAATCTGCCGTAACTGGCCTGTGGGCATCATATGCATCTTGCCATGATTTTTCTCTGACCGTCAGCTGAAGCGGCATAAGGAGTATATTTATCAAGGTTGTATAAAGTGCTACAAGAGATAGCCAGAATGGATCAGTCCTTGCGGCGAAAAGTGCTCAGTTACCGTGTTTCATTATCTGGCTGTGGCATAAATACCAGGGTGGTGGGGTGAATGCAGGCAGTGAAGATTGAGGCCATTTGTCAAAGGAGCAAAGGGGAAGGCCCAGAGACCTTTTTTGTGATTTAGGAGACAGTGTAAGGCTGTGATTTCTTTCTTTCTTTCTTTCTTTCTTTCTTTCTTTCTTTCTTTCTTTCTTTCTTTCTCTCTTTCTCTCTTTCTCTCTTTCTCTCTCTCTCTCTCTCTCTGTCTGTCTGTCTTTCTCTCCCTCCCTCGCTCCCTCGCTCCCTCGCTCCCTCGCTCCCTCTCTCCCTCTCTCCCTCTCTCCCT
>NW_015163225.1:4043-5409 GCF_001447785.1 Gekko japonicus | reverse complement strand
TTCCTTTCTTCCTTTCTTCCTTTCTTCCTTCCTTCCTTCCTTCCTTCCTTCCTTCCTTCCTTCCTTCCTTCCTTCCTTCCTTCCTTCCTCTCTTTCTCCCCCTCCCTCCCCTCCCTACCTTTTACTTCTTCTTTCATTCTTTCACCTTTTCTTTTGCTCTTTCTTTTGCTTTCTTTTTCACAATTTTGCTTTTTATTTCACTCTCTCTTTCACGCTTTCTTTTGCTCTTTTGCTCTTTTCCTTACTTCCTTTCATTTCTTCTTTCATTCTTTTTGTTTTGTTTGTCTTTCTATCCATCCATCCATCTGTCCATCCCATTGAGTTTCTAGCATCTATATTGTTACTCAGTTTTAACTGTAAGACACCTTGTGCAGGATACTGAAGAGGCGGCATGGAATGATCTCAACTAAGTTAATGTGGCACATTTTTCATTATTTTTGGTGGGGTTGTGTGTGTGTGTGTTTCATATGCATATGCACCATGTATCATGGTGACTTTTGGCAACCCCTAGTGGGGTTTGGACATTGCAGAGAGGTGGCTTGATTGCCTGCCTCTGCACTCTGAACCCTGATATTCCTTGGAGGTCTCCCTTCCAAGTACTTGCCAGAGTTGGCCTCGCTTAGCTTCTGAGATCTGATGAGATCGGGCTTGCCTGGGCTATCTAGGGTTAGGGCAATGTGGCACATTTTTATCCTGCGCTTCCTCCAAAGAGCTCAGAAGAAGAAGAAGAAAGAGATTGGATTTATACCCTGCCCTTCACTCGGAGTCTCAGAGCGGCTTACAAACTCCTTCCCCTTCCCCTCCCCACAACAGACACCCTGTGAGGTCGGTGGGGCTGAGAGAGTTCTTACGAGAACTGCTCTTTTTCAAGAACAGCTGTGCCAGAACTATGGCTTGCCCAAGGTCATCCAGCAGCTGCAAGTGGAGGAGTGGGGAATCAAACCCGGTTCTCCCAGGTTAGAGTCCGCGCACTTAACCACTACACCGAACTACACCAAGATCTCCCCTCCCTCTTATATATTCATGACATACATACCTGGAAGCCATGTATCCTATTCAGAGCTCCTCAGATGGAGGGTGGTATAAAAACTTTTGTTTGCCTGTTACAATCAAAATTCTTGTCTGTGATCTACAAAGGAGAACAACTGCAAAGAACCAGCGGTGGAAGTGTGGCCCCTTTTGGAGGCCACATCAAAATGGGCAGTTTGGGATTTATTTGTTTTATTTTTTTATTTGCTTGATTTGTATCCTGCCCACCCCGCCATGGCAGGCTCAGGGTGGCTTACAGAATATATATATTAGAACAACAAGATAGGTCAGGGGTCATTTCGTAGAAAAAGAGCTAGGGGAACTCATTAGCATAACT
>NW_015163225.1:0-3962 GCF_001447785.1 Gekko japonicus | reverse complement strand
CTGCAATCCCCCGCGTTCCCCCCCGAAATGACCTCTGAGATAGGTTAAAACACGACATCTGAATTAAAACCACAGCATATAGACTCATAGGTGCTAGAAAGGATTAAAGACCTCGGTGTGCAGCGATTTACAACTCTACTGAGCATACCTGCCATTTTTCTCACAGAAAAGGAAGATATTCATATTTTTTTAAATTGCATGTATATGTAGGGTTAATGATGACAGCATCAGACCAAAGAACCCAGATGAAAAGTACGCAGAACGGAGAGTTATTTCAGCAAAGTGTACTTTATTCGATCAGGAACAAGACGACTTTGGCCGGCTCGCAGGCCGGCTTATATCCCCCGAGAAACCGCCACCCAAAACACACCCCTGCTTCCCTATAGGTTATTTACAGTGGCCGAGAGTCCCATAGGCTCTCAGCTGGGAACCTAGCCCCCTGATTGGAGCGGGCTAGGATCCGCATAGTCCATTGTCTCTTGGAGCGAAGCTCTGCGTTTGTCTCTGGACTTGTCTGGACTTGTCTGGACTGGATACATTACACCGGAGTTCAAAACCTCACTGCGGCAAGACGCTTGCTGGGTGACCTTTCACCAGTCCCAGCCGAACCTACCTCACAGAGTCGATGTGAGAATAACATTTCCCAGGGGTTGAGAACTGCGTCTATCCTTCTGAGCGCCTTGAAGGATCGATGGGACAAAAATGTGAATTCCCTTATTGCTTATATTTACATATCACAGCAACTCACGACAGAGAGATTATAAAGAGGTGTCTCTTCGACGCGCTGTGAATCGCCCTTTCGGCCACAAATAGAACTTACTTCATTTCCATCTTTCACGCCTTTATACCCAGCCATTTTCACTTTGCGGGGGACCCAGGAACAGCAGCCGAAAGCTAGCTGTGAATAATACAAGAATGCGAAGAAAAAAAAAATAGGCTATGAAGTGAAACTTGACAACTTTTTAAAAAAAGTAACCCATGATAACAGCAAAGCTGCCAGGAATGTGCAGACAGCCAAAGCGCAGAAGGCCACAACTTTATACGAACGAAACCACAACTTTTCCCAGTTTGGTGTAGTGGTTGGGAGTACGACTCTAATCTGGGAGAACCGGGTTTGATTCCCCACTCCTCCACATACACCTGCTGGTGTGACCTTGGGTCAGCCACGGTTCTGTCAGAGCTGTTCTCTCAAGAGCTGTCCTTGAAAGAGCTCTTTCAGCCCCACCTACCTCACAGGGTGCCTATTGTGGGGAGGGGAAGGAGAGTGTAAGCCGCTCTGAGCTTTGGTGCCTTTAAAAGAGGGCTGGAGAAATCTATGGAAAACAGATCCACCGACAGCTGATTAGACCGCCATTTTCAGAGGCAAAATACTGGTTGCTGGAAGGGGAGATAGGAGTGCCAACCTCCAGGTGGGACTTAGGGATACCCTGGAATTACAGCTCATCTCCAGACTGCAGAGATCAGTTTTCCTGGAGAAAAGGGGTGCTTTGGAAGGTGGACGCTGTGGCACTGTACCCCACTGAGGTCCCTGTCCTCCGCAGGCTCCACCCCCAAATCTCTGGGAGTTTCCCACCCTGGGAGTGGGGAGACAGGCGAAGAAGGAGAGCTTTGGCCCCCCTCCAGAGCAATGTTCCCTCTAAGCTGTTGAGTCTTGTGAGCAAAAATTCTACGTTGAGAGCTACTGGCATTAAAGTTGTGAGCAAGTGATTTGGCTACTGCATAAAGCAGTTTGCTTTGGAGACATCCTTTCTGAGCGAAGACAAAAATTTGTGAGCTGGAGGCCAAAACATTGTGAGCTAGCTCACACTAACTCAGCTTAGAGGGAACATTGCTCCAGAGCTTCCCCTCCAGAGCTCCACGGAGAAATGTGAATGGGGAAAGGACTGTAGTACATCATCCACGCTCCTTGTTTGTTTCATCTTCCCTCTTTCAAAAATATCCTTGAGTAAGCAAGGCCGGCCGGCCCGAGACCAGCAGGAGCTAAAAATACCACCCCACAAATCCTCTCCTCTTCTTGCACTGGGAGAGTTGCCTTTGAAACTAGGTCAGGATGAATCACCCTCCGGTTCCCTCCGCCTCACCCAGTTCCGTCCGTTGTGGCCACGCTTGGATTCTGCTCTCAAATAAGGCAGCGTCTCCCTGGCTTTCCATCATCTCAGTCGGCGTCAGGACACACTGGGGGTGGTCGAGAGGGGTGGCTCTTGTTCGAGAGGCGATCTCGTAGGGCTCCTCCTTTCCAAGGGCATGGCCACCCACGGTCACGGAAGGGGAGGCAGCAAACATTTGCAGCAGCTATTATTATTATTGTTATTGTTATTATTATTTTATTTTAATTTCTACCCCGCCTTCCCCACCGAAGCAGGCTCGGGGCGGCTTACATGGGATAATAAACAGATAAAACAAATTTATCTGAAACCACAACAGGATACACATAAAAACATTACAAAGGGCTAGTGCTAAATTCATTCATAGATGGTGGCAGGCATGAGCAGCATCCAAGCATATAAACAATCAACTGCCAGCATCACCTGGGTTATCTTTGGCTTTTTAAATTATGTTATAGTGATGTTAATGATGATGCTAATATTGGGGCCAGAGCCTTAGTTATATAGTGCAGCTCCTTAGTCGAAGGCCTGGTGGAAGAGCTCCGTCTTGCAGGCCCTGCGGAACTGTAAAAAGTGTTAATATAAATGGCATTAGATGTTATTAGTAGCGGCTCCTTAGTTGAAGGCTGGTGGAAGAGCTCCGTCTTGCAGGCCCTGCGGAACTGTAAAAGGTGTTAATATAAATGGCATTAGATGTTATTAGTAGCGGCTCCTTAGTTGAAGGCTGGTGGAAGAGCTCCGTCTTGCAGGCCCTGCGGAACTGTAAAAGGTGTTAATATAAAGGGCCTCAGATGTTATTAGTAGCAGCTTCTTAGTCAAAGGCCTGGCAGAAGAGCTTTGTCTTGCAGGCCCTGTGGAACTGTAAAAGGTCCTGCAGGGCCCTGATGTCTTCCAGCAGCTCATGCCACCATTGTGGAGCCACCACTGAGAAGGCTCTGGCCCTCATCACAGCCAGCCTGGTTTTTCTGGGGCCCAGCAGAGCCAGACAATTTTGGGACCCCTGTTGTAGTGCTCTCTGGGGAACATGTGGGGAAAGGAGGTCCCTTAGGTATTACTGTGCAATCCAAGAGCCTATCCATTTTGTGCATTTTTTCCTACTCCGCTTTTCTTCCCAACAGGGACCCCAAAGCGGTTTACAAAACTGCAGTTTAAATCGATAAAACGTTTGGTGGTGGTGGAAAGAGCGATTGAGTCGTAGTTGACTCGTGGTGACCCTGTAGGGCAGGGGTCTCCAACGTGGCACCCGTGGGCACTGTGGTGGCTGCCAACAGCTTTCCCGGTGCCTGCCAAAGGTTTTTAGAATGCGGGTGGGGCTTTTGCTCAGCAAGGCTTCTGATTGGCCCGTCCCCATGACTGTGGAGCTCTGGGTGACGTACAAAGTTCCAAAAGCATAGAAACAGAAGAATCCTGTCCAACAACATACAGCCATTAAAAGCAAGTGGCGAAATTTTGTAACTCCCTCCCATATCTGGTACGTGAGTGCTTCACACGTTCGGGGGGGGGGGGGGGTAAGTTCTGTAAGGAATAAGGGTCCAGGTGCTGGGAAAGACGGAAGGTCAAAGAAGAACGGGACGGCAAAGGATGAGATGGTTAGACAGTGCTATCGATGCAATGAACATGAAGTTGAGCAAACTCCGGAGCGCGGCGGAAGACAGGAGGGCCTGGCGTGACCTGGTCCATGGGATCGCGAAGAGTCGGACTCGACTGTGCAACTGAACGACAACAGGGTGCCAGCCGTGATGTTACCCATTGCTGTCCTCAACCGAATGCCTGACGGAACAGCTCTGCCTTACAGGCCCCGCAGAACTGCATAAGATCCCACTCACACCCTGAAACTCTTATTGGTCTCCAGGGGTC
>NW_015163224.1:77168-81659 GCF_001447785.1 Gekko japonicus | reverse complement strand
TTCCAAGCTTCATGGGGGATAATCACCCGTTTTGCCACTCTGCGTTGGGCTTTTCAGAAAGGCAATTGTGGGAAGTGCTGGTAATTGCTGCCATTCTTCTGCAGTGTGGAGCAGTCAAGTCCTCTTTGAGTGTGGGGCCAGCCAGGAAGGGTATACAACTGCCGAGGGCCCCGCTTGCTGCGGGAAGGGAAGGGACGGGCCTGGCTTTGCCCACCCTCCAACTGCCATGACTCTCTTCAGTCTCACAACAACTCTGTGGGGGTAGGGTTAGGCCGAGACTGTGTGACTGGCCCGAGTTCACCCTGCAGCCTTCCATGGCAGAGTGGGGGTTCGAACCTGGGTCTCTTACAACCTAGTCTGACACAAGAAGAAGAAGAAGAGGAGTAGGAGTAGGAGTTGGGATTTCTACTCCACCCTTCACTCGGCGTCTCAGAGCAGCTTACAATCTCCTTCCCTGTTGGATAAGTAGGGTTGCCAAGTCGGGTGTTGCTTCGTAGCAGGGGACTCCCGGCTGGCATCTGGAGCGCGCGCGCACGGATGACCGTGGCCCCGTCCCCAGCATGCCTGGCGTGGTCGCGTCACCCTAGGGCTGCCAAATCGGCCCGGGGGGGCGGGGAAACCCCCGCTTTGAAGGCCCGATTTCCACCGCGGTGAAATCGGGCCCCGGGGGGAGCCCCGCCCCCGGCGTGTGCGTCGCTAGGAAGTGATGTGGGCCGCCACGCACGCTGGGGGTGGGGCCACGGCCATCTGAGGTAAAACCATAGAGTTTTCCCTCGGATGACCGTGGCCCCGCCCTCAGCGTGCCCGGCGTTGTCACGTCACTTCCGGGTGACGTGCATGCGGCGCACGCACGCTCCAGACGCCAGATGGGAGTCCCCCGCTCCGGAGGAATTTACACTTGGCAGCCCTAACAGAATATGACTCAATACCAGGCCAAATTCTTAAAAGTCTGGATCAGTGGTACTCACTCAGTGGCTCATAGAGACCATATTTGCAATTATCTTCAATCAAAAGAGCCCCATTTACTTCAGTCCCTTGCACGAGGCCTGCACCTTAGGAAGGCTCACGGCTAGGGTTGCTACACTTTGCCCAGCAACTGGTAGGAGGTTTGGGGGCAGGGAGATGAGAGGGCCCACCATGTCCTGTGCACCCCTACTTCATTTCCAGGGAAAACCCAGAAAGGACGTAGGGTATCTATAGCACCAGAATCTAAGCGCGGTGGCGTACGTCAAAAATTGTATACGCATTTTGAAATATGGCTTGCAGCACTTCATTCTAATGAAGAAATAATCACAGAATGACAAACCTGATGAAGGACACGCAAACGGATAGTGTACTAGAACTCCGCCCCCCGCGGGGACTCGGCAAGCCTATGGATAAGACTGGTGGGCCATCTAGTCCAGCATCCTGTCTAACACTGTGGCCAATCAGTTTTTCTGAAGGGAAGAAGAAGAAGAGGAGGAGGAGGAGGAGAGTTGGTTTTATACAAATGTAACAAACAGCATAGGCTAGTTGGTGGTGGGTGGTGGTGGCTGGTTAGAGCAGGGGAGGCCAATAGAGGGAGGCGCCCACCAGCTCAACCCAAGGCCTGGCGGAACAGCTCTGTTTTACAGGCCCCGCGGAACCGCAATAGGTCACGGAGCCTGACCGAGACACAGAGCCTGAAAGGATGCCGAAAGGGACCGCTCTGACGCAGCCGCGCTTGCTCATGGCTCTTCTTCATCCCGCCATCCTTACTTTCTTTGATTTTTAATTGCATCTTAGAAAGGATGAATCGCTTCAGCCCTCTTTTGGTTTGTCTGTTGGGAGAATAATCGGACAAATGGATTCCCCCGCTTTTCGGATGGACAGAAGGCCGGCTCGCTCTTGGAACTGGGCGGCTAATGTTTAGGGTTCCTCTCCAGGCTGGGAGATTCCTGGGGGCGGAGTCTGGCAGAGGGAGGGTTTGGGGGGAGGGGAGGGGCTGCCGCTGAGTATAGTGCCACAGAGTGCAGCCTCCACAGCAGCCATTTCCTCCACGGGAACTGATCTCTCTTGTCTGGAGATCATTTGTAACCCCAGAAGATCTCCAGACCCCCACCTGGAGGACAGCAGGCATACTAATAGCGCATAACGAGGTCGAGCATCATCCCAATAGGGCATAACTAAGTCGAGCATCGTCCCAATAGGGCATAACTAAGTTGAGCATCATCCCAATAGCACATAACTACGTCGAGCATCGTCCCAATAGCGCATAACTAAGCCGAGCATTGTCCCAATAGCGCATAACTAAGTTGAGCGTCATCCCAATAGCGCATAACTAAGTCGAGCATCATCCCAATAGCGCATGACTAAGTTGAGCATCATCCCAATAGCGCATAACTAAGTCAAGCATCATCCCAATAGTGCATGACTAAGTCGAGCATCATCCCAATAGCGCATGACTAAGTCGAGCATCGTCCCAATAGTGCATGACTAAGTCGAGCATCATCCCAATAGCGCATAACTAAGCCGAGCATCGTCCCAATAGCGCATAACTAAGCCGAGCATCGTCCCAATAGCGCATAACTAAGCAGAGCATCGTCCCAATAGCGCATAACTAAGCCGAGCATAGTGCCATTAGTATCCCAATAGCGCATGACTAAGTTGAGCATCGTCCCAATAGTGCATAACTAAGTAGAGCATCGTCCCAATAGCGCATGACTAAGTCGAGTATCGTCCCAATAGCGCATGACTAAGTTGAGCATCCCCCAAAGGGCGGGCTATGATACGCTGTGAGAACCAAATGGGGAGGAGGAGACTGGCATGCGAAGTCCTCAGCTCCTTGGGAGGAGACTGGGGAGCAGAATGCATTGGGAGCAACGGCAGGCTAAGGATTTATCGCGATGTGATTTTTCTTTCATTCCATCATTTTTTTAACTTTTTTTTTTTTTTACTGCACATACAGCCTGTTGTACAGTTCTGGGATCCTCGAAAACTTGTTCACCCATTTTTGTATTTGGGTTGGTGTCTTTTGGGACTGTAGTCTTTGGCATATTTTTCTACAGACCGACCTGCGATCTTTATGCCACTAAGATAATACCATGATGACCTAGTGAAGGCATGGTGGAGGAAAATGCCATCGATTCGCAGACGACTTATGGTGACCCTGTAGTGTTTTCAAGGCAAGAGAAGAAGAAAAGAAGAAGGAGGAGTAGGATGAGGATGGATTTATACCCTGCCCTTCACTACCCAAAGGAGTCTCAGAGCAGCTTACAATCTCCCTCCCCGCAACAGGCATCCTGTGAGGTAGGTGGGGCTGAGAGATCTCTTTCGAGGACTGCCCTTGAGAGAACAACTCTGAAATAACTTGCAAATGTTCCAAGGTCACATCAGCAGCTGCATGCGGAGGAGTGGGGACTCAAACCTGGTTCTTCCAGATGAGAGTCCGTGCTCCCAACCACTACACCAAACTGGCTCTCAGAGGTGGTTTGCATTGCCTGCCCCTGCATAGCAACCTTTGTCTTCCCCGGGGGAGGGGAGTGTCTGCCATCCAAATACTAACCCCGCTTAGCATTCAAGGTGTGACAAGACTGGGCTAGCCTGGGCTATCCAGGTCAGGGTAGAGACAAACAGAGGTAGTTTGCCATTGCCTTCCTCTGCACAGCAACACTGGACTTCCTTGGTGGTCTCCCATCCAAGTACCCTGTAGGGTGTTCAAGGCAAGAGGCATTCAGAGGTGGTCTGCCATTGCCTGCCTCTGCATAGCAACCCTGGACTTCCTTGGTGGTCTCCCATCCAAGTACCCTGTAGGGTGTTCAAGGCAAGAGGCATTGAGAGGTGGTTCGCCATTGCCTTCCTCTGCGTAGCAACCCTGGACTCAAGTACCCTGTAGGGTGTTCAAGGCAAGAGGCATTCAGAGGTGGTTCGCCATTGCCTTCCTCTGCGTAGCAACCCTGGACTTCCTTGGTGGTCTCCCATCCAAGTACCCTGTAGGGTGATCAAGGCAAGAGGCATTCAGAGGTGGTTCGCCATTGCCTTCCTCTGCGTAGCAACCCTGGACCTCCTTGGTGGCCTCCCATCCAAGTACCCTGTAGGGTGTTCAAGGCAAGAGGCATTCAGAGGTGGTTCGCCATTGCTTTCCTCTGCGTAGCAACCCTGGACTTCCTTGGTGGTCTCCCATCCAAGTACCCTGTAGGGTGTTCAAGGCAAGAGGCATTGAGAGGTGGTTCGCCATTGCCTTCCTCTGCGTAGCAACCCTGGACACCGGCGTAAAGTCCAGGGGGGCTGGGGGGCCAGAGCCCCCACCGGAATTTCCCAGAAGCCCTGCCCACCCCTCGCCCTCCCAAGCCAGCGCCCAGCCACAGGGCATTGCTGCTCGGCCTCCCCCAGCTCTCCTCAGGGGCTCTTTAAAAAGTTGTGGCTGCGCGTCGTAGCTGCGACGGCGGGGGGGGCGGGGCGGGGCGAAATTCCCTCCTTGCCTCCTTGAGCTCCGGTGTGGTGGTCTTCGACTCTAGGAGCAAATTCCACCTG
>NW_015163224.1:64230-73863 GCF_001447785.1 Gekko japonicus | reverse complement strand
GCCATTGCTTTCCTCTGCGTAGCAACCCTGGACCTCCTTGGTGGTCTCCCATCCAAGTACCCTGTAGGGTGTTCAAGGCAAGAGGCATTCAGAGGTGGTTCGCCATTGCTTTCCTCTGCGTAGCAACCCTGGACTTAACTGGTGGTCTCCAATCCAAGTACCCTGTAGGGTGTTCAAGGCAAGAGGCATTCAGAGGTGGTTCGCCATTGCCTGCCTCTGCGTAGCAACCCTGGACCTCCCTGGTGGTCTCCCATCCAAGTAACCCTGTAGGGTGTTCAAGGCAAGAGGCATTCAGAGGTGGTTCGCCATTGCTTTCCTCTGCGTAGCAACCCTGGACTTAACTGGTGGTCTCCAATCCAAGTACCCTGTTGGGTGTTCAAGGCAAGAGGCATTCAGATTGGTGGTCTCCCATCCAAGTACCCTGTAGGGTGTTCAAGGCAAGAGGCATTCAGAGGTGGTTCGCCATTGCCTGCCTCTGCATAGCAACCCTGGACCTCCCTGGTGGTCTCCAATCCAAGTACCCTGTAGGGTTTTCAAGGCAAGAGGCATTCAGAGGTGGTTTCCCATTGCCTCCCTCTGCACAGCAACCCTGGACTTCCTTGGTGGTCTCCCATCCAAGGACTAACTAGGGCCAACCCTGCTTTGCTTCTGAGACCTGATGAGATTGGACTAGCCCGGGCCATCAAACTCAGGGCATTAGAGGGGCAGAGGACGGTTAAAAAACACACACACTAACCAGGAGAGAGCCCCGAAGGGCCAGGTTCTTTTCTCCAGCCCAGTCACATTGCTGGTTAATCCACTCTTAAAGGTTATTTTAAAGATTATTTTTGCTGAAAAGGGATCATCACACCTCATGGGGTCACCGTGTGCTTGAGCAACAAGCTGCCATGAACTGCGGAGAGTTGTCCCTTAGATCACGGAAGAGAGCCGGAACAGAATCAAAACGAACAGCGCCAGCTATTTTGGTCTTGTCGTTTGGGGGAAAGAGAGAAGAAGGGATTAAAACAAATGACTCTGTCGTTTCTTCTCTTACATTTCCGCTTCTGTGACAAAGTCCCTGCCTTTGCAACTCTGAGACTGACAAAGGGGTCTGTGGAGGATGTCTATTTTGAAGACATTTAACTTCGACATTTCAAAGGCTTCCCAAGTAGGAACAGGCTGGCTTCTTGTTCCGGAGCTCTTTTGATAAGTCCTGCTACATTCGTATTGATTGCTTTAATGCAGTTGTTTTCGGGGCTTTGAGGCCCTAGGTCATGTCTAGAATGATCTGTCAGTGGAGGGGATGTCAGGTGTTTTTGCTGCCTTTTGGAAGGATGAGCAGCTAGTGTGCCTGTATACAGAGCACGTCATGTCTCTGGTCTCTCTTCACACATTCACTAATGTTGAGGTGAGGTGACTCAGTGGTTGGAGAGAATTTCTCCATGGCTCTGAATCTTGACTGGCTCCTCACTAAGGGCTCAACTATGAAGGAGAAGGAAAAGGAGAAGGAGAAGGAGAAGAAGAAGGAGAAGAAGAAGAAGAAGAAGAAGAGATTGGATTTATACCCTGCCCTTCACTATCTGAAGGAGTCTCAGAGTGGCTTACAGTCTCCTTTCCCTTCCCCCCCCACAACAGACACCCTGCGAGGTAGGTGGGGCTGAGAGAGCTCTTTTGAGAACTGCTAGTGAGAGAACAGCTCTGAGAGAACTTGTAACTGACCCAAGGTCACACCAGCAGCTGCATATGAATGCATGGGGAATCATACCCAGTTCTCCCAGATTAGAGTCTGCGTTCCTAACCACTATACCAATTTAATTTAATTCATCTATTTAAAGCGTTTTATGCCGTCTTTCACCCAACCGGGTTCGGTCCCCAAGGCAGCAAACATGAAAACATGGTCAGGAATATCTACTCAGGCTGACAGCAGTTCTCCAGGGTTTCAGGCTGAGGTCTTTAACATCATCTCCTGCCTGGCCCTTTTTTACAGGAGATGCTGTGGATTGAACCTGGGACCTTCTGCATGCCAAGCAGATGCTCTGCCACTGAGCCATAACTCTTCCAATGAAGCTGCCTTCTACTGAATCAGAACCTTGGTCCATCAAGGTCAGTACTGCCTACTCAGACTGGCAGCGGCTCTCCAGGGTCTCAGGCAGGGGTCTTTCACATCACCAGCTGCCTGGTCCTTTTTAACAGGCAGTGTAAAGGCAGCTGTTGGTTTTGCCTGTGTGAGGTTTGGCACCTGCAGGAGGCCTTGCTTGGATGAACGAAGCTGTTGTGGCAGAGCATGGAGGAGAAATGGTCGCATACCTAGGAAGAGCCAAGGCCATGAAGGGCTTTCTATGTGATAAGGTAAAGGTAAAGGTTTCCCTTGCTCAAAAGCCAGTCGAGTCCAACTCTAGGGTTGCGGTGCTCATCTCCGTTTCCAAGCCGAAGAGCCAGTGCTGTCCGAAGATGTTTCCGTGGTCATGTGGCCGGCATGACTAAACACCAAGGCACATGGAATGCTGTTACCTTCCCACTGAAGTGGTACCTATTTATCTACTTGCAATTTCTTGCTTTCGAACTGCTAGGTGGGCAGGAGCTGGGACTAGAGACGGGAGCTCACTCTGTCATGCGGCACCCGGGTCTCGAACTGCTGAACTACTGACCTTCCACAGCCTGCAGTTCAGCGTCTTAACCACTTGAGCCACCGCAGCTCAAGTGTGATAACCAGGACTCTAAATCGAGCTCGGTGACTGGTGGGCGGCCAGTGGAGTGACTGCAGAATACAGATGGCAGCAGCAGTTAAGTCCTGCCCACAGCCCAGACTGCTACGGCCACCCTTACTGCAGGAACCGTGCTTGCTTCTCCCCCAACCCAGACATGTGCAATGGGTGTGGGGGGTTTTACTCGTTTAATGTGGTTGGCCATTGCCTTCCTCTGCAGAGTTTTCCTTGGAGGGCTTCTAGTGTCCTGGCTCCACTGGTGGACCTCCTGATATCACCTGGTATTTTTGGCCACTGTGTGAAAGAATGTTGGACTGGATGGGCCATCGGCCTGATCCAACATGGGCTTCTCTTATGTTCTCATGTTCTTAACATCAGAGGAAGGTCTTGGCCTCTGTGAAGAAATGCATTTTTCACTGGAGGTTTGAAATTAGCAAAACTTTACTTTGAATTTTTAAAGTTTCCCCCCCCTCTCTGGGCAGAGAACAAAAGAAGAAGAGATTGGCTTTATACCCGCACTTCACTACCTGAAGGAGTCTCAGAGTGGCTTACAATCTCCTCCCCCTCCCTCTCCCCACAACAGACACCCTGCAAGGTAGGTGGGGCTGAGAGAGCTCCTTTGAGAACTGCTCTTTTCAGAACAGCTCTTGAAAGAACTGTGATGGGCCCAAAGTCACACCAGCAGCTGCAAGTGGAGGAGTGAGGAATCAAACCCAGTTCTCCTAGATAAGAGTCCACACTCCTAATCACTACAGCAAACAGGCAGGATGGGAGGAAGTCAGTTCAATTGCTTTCCAGACTTACCTCAGCCCACCTTCATACAAATGCTAATAGGTCTAGCTAGAGAAAACTGGATGAGCTAGTCACCCCCCCTTCAAGCAGTGAACAGAGATTTGGAGGAATTAAGACTAGGAAGCCTTCAGGAAGAAATTTCTGGAGACTTCAGGAAAAGCTTCCTTTACCTGGTGTGACCGGGTCAGTGCGAGGGGAAAAGGAGAACATAAATCCTGGAAGTGAGGAGGAAGGTCTCTTCAATGCTGAGTCCATCAGAGCAGAGAAAACTCTTAACTAAGGTCTGGAGGAGGTGGCCATGAGCCATGTAGTGGCCTGGACAGCTGAAGGAAGCTGCAAGGTAATGGAAACTCTGTAGAGATCTATATCATTCTAAGTAAAGGAGCCTGTTCTATATTTAACAACAGATAGGACATGCATAGATGGAGGGACAGAGGAATTGTATTTTACCATTTTCTTTTGAATCCCTTGCTCAGTCTGGTGCTGTGCTAAGAGTATGTGTGTAAACATTTTTAATAAACCTTTTATAACTTTTGGTGCTGGTAGTGGTTCTCTGTACAACATGGACCTCCATTGTCTTGGACACACTATTTTAAAAGAAGCACCAGGGGAAGGCAAGCAGCTATACCTCCAGGGGTGCACAAGGCAGTGAACTGTCCCTATGGTGACCAGGCACCGTGCAGCGGGAGACACAGAGGTAAGGAACTTAGAAGGGAAGCTTGGAGTCCTGACCCTCCCAGAGGGCAATTCCTACAGAAGTTAGGTGGTGGTGGTGGGTTACCAGAGGAAAGCCTCTCTAGGTGTTGAGAAAACCATGGAGGGCAGGGTGGAACAGGGCCTGCAGGCCAGAGCAGGACTGATCTGCCACAGCATCTATGCCCTGTTGTTGGCCCTCTAGAGGAACTCTTTGGCTACTGTGTGAGATAGCATGCTGGATTAGATGGACCAGTAGTCTGATCTGGCAGGGCTCTTCTTAGGTTTTTATAAGGGGAAAGCCTCAGCCTCTATGCCTGGTGGTTGCACGTCTAGAGGAACTGGTTGGCCACTGTGTGAGACAGGATGCTTGACTAGATGGACCACTGGTCTGATCCAGCAGGGCTCTTCTGATGTTCTTAATAGGAGAAGGCCCCGACCTCTATGCCCTGTTGTTGGACCTCCAGAGGAACTGGTTGGCCACTGTGTGAGAGAGGATGCTGGACTAGATGGACCACTGGTCTGATCCAGCAGGGCTCTTCTGATGTTCTTATGCCCTGTTGTTGGACCTCCAGAGGAACTGGTTGGCCACTGTGTGAGACAGGATTCTGGACTAGGTGGGCCATGGTCTGATCCAGCAGGGCTCCTAATAGTTCTTAATAGAGGAAGACCTTGCCCTCTTCTGCCTTGTTGTTGGATATCCAGATGAACTGGCTAGCCCCTGTGTGAGAAAGGATGCTGGACTAGAAGGACCACTGGCCTGATCCAGCAAGGCTCTTCTGATGTAAGGGGATGTAGGAGATGTAGGACTCTTCTGGGAGTAGGACTCAGGGCTCTTCTGGTGTCAGAGAAGGCCCTGACCTCTCTGCCCTGTTGTTGACCCTTCAGAGGAACTGGTTGGCCACTGTGTGAGAAAGGATGCTGGACTAGATGGACCAGTGGTCTGATCCAGCAGGGCTCTTCTTAAGTTCTTATCAGGGGAAGGCCTCGGCCTCTCTGCCCTGTTGTTGACCCTTCAGAGGAACTGGTTGGCCACTGTGTGAGAAAGGATGCTGGACTAGATGGACCAGTGGTCTGATCCAGCAGGGCTCTTCTTAAGTTCTTATCAGGGGAAGGCCTCGGCCTCTCTGCCCTGTTGTTGACCCTTCAGAGGAACTGGTTGGCCACTGTGTGAGAAAGGATGCTGGACTAGATGGACCACTGGTTTGATCCAGCAGGGCTTTTACTATGTTCTTATGTTCTTAAACTTCTCACATTCAGAGTTGTCTAGTAATCAGGATACCTTTCAGTACGTTCATAACAAATTCTCGGTTTTTTTAGGTCACACAGATGTAACTTAGCAGTATTGAAACCCTCATGAGATTGTCAGCGAGTTAGGGCCATGCATCTTCTTGATACTTTCCCCAGTGGAACTAGGTCTTGCAAACATTTGCATGACCTAGCCACTCCGAGACCGAGCATTAGGCAGGGATTTGTCGCATGCCCGCCGAGATCTGAAGAGGACTAAGATGGAAAGAGCTCTTATGGCGTTTCCATAATCGCCTGTCAACTCCAAGCCCATCTCTCCGCTTATTTATTCTATAATTATCTCCCAGTGACATGACTGATGAAGGGAGAATGTGATAAGTTCTCCCACTATTGCATTCCGATCGGCCGGGCTGTCCTAGAGAGGCATCCGTGTTTAGAAAGAAAACGAGGGAGAGGGAGGGGAGAAAGAAAGTAATTTCCGGCTGGAAGAGTTGAGAACATAATTTTATAGGGATTTTTCATTGCATTCACATGCCGTTAGGCTGTCTTTCTGTGCTATTTGATCGTTCTTGTGCTTTGCCATGTAGGCCTGCCAACTCGAAGTAAAGAAACTTCTAGAGCTTTGGGGTAGAGCTGGGGGAGGGCAGGGCTTGGGGAGAGGACCTCAGTGGGGCATGGGGTATGGTCCACTCTCCAAAGCGGGGGAACTGATCCCAGCAGAGGTCATTTCAGGGGGGGGGAATCGCGGGGGATCGCAGTTCCCCCGGGTGAGGTACAGGGGGCGGGGCACATGACGAAGCCCCGCCCCCCGCTTCCGGCCCTCATTCAGCCAGGAGGAGGCAGGAGAAGAGGGAGGGTAAGTTGCTTCCTCCCTGCCTCTCCCCAACCCTGCCTGGGGCCAGGGAGGGCCTTCTCGGGGCTTCCTCGCACTCCCGCCGGCCTTGCAGGTCCACTGCTGGGCCCCTCATGGAAGTTGGAAACCCGATAAAATGCCGTGTGATGACAGGACTGTAGCCTTTTGTACACTGTAACAGCCAGAGATGTTTGCATTATGAGTTTGCATTATGAGTGTTGCTGCCCTTGATAGTTTTTTTAAACAGATAATTTTTATTCTTTTTCATAAATAGCAACGATTTACACGGTAAGCATGAGCATAGCCAGCTCTCAGTGGCTTCATACATTTCGTACAGTTTGTCGGTATTATACAGTTTGAAAATTACCATAGATGCAGAGTGTTTATTACATCAGGTACTGTTTCATTGGCAGATAGATGTACTAGTATGGGGTACCATCTCCAGAACAAAGGGCACCAGAAGGACGCCGATACCTAAGAGCCGCTAGAGGAAGCCAGAAGAACAACAAAGCCCTGGGTGTCGGTAGGCAGACACCACCCATCAACAATGTGGCCCTAGTTAGGGAATTTGGAAGATATATGTAAACAGCTCAGAGAACTGCCTAAAAGGTTAGAGCGGTATATAAATTGAATGTGATAAATAATAATATACATACAACGTCATTGTGACCGCCTCTAGATAGATTTTGTTTCAGAGTATCTGAGATTTTCTCCATTATATAAAGGTTGCATAGCTTTTTGTACCAGAGGTTTACATTTAGCCTACTCGTGGATTTCCATGTGGCTGCTAATGTGGTTTTGGCTGCAAATAGTAATAGAGAGATTCTTTTCTGCCCTTGATAGTTGATGGCCACTACCTGACCAACGGTTTGGGTTAGGAGTCAGAGGAAACAATATGGGGTGGATACAGATGAGGACAAAGGGGTTTTCCTCTTCCTTTCCTCCTTTGCAGTCGGCTAGCCAGAAGGACCCCCTGGGAGGGCTACTGTGGTGTAATGGATGTAAGATCTGTGCCAGTTTAGTGTAGTGGTTAAGTGCGCAGACTCTAATCTGGGAGAACTGGGTTTGATTCCCCACTCCTCCACATGCAGCTGCTGCAAGTTTGGTGTGCTGCAAGTTTGGTGATAGAGCCAGTTTGGTGTAGTGGTTAAGTGCACGGACTCTAATCTGGGAGAACCGGGTTTGATTCCCCACTCCTCCACTTGCACCTGGCTGGATGACCTTGGGCAAGCCATAGTTCTTTCAGAGCTGTCCTTGAAAAAGAGCAGTTTCTGTCAAGAGCTCTCTCAGCCCCACCTACCTCCCAGGGTGTCTGTTGTGGGGAGGGGAAGGGGAAGGAGTTTGTAAGCCCCTCTGAGACTCTTTTGGGTAGTGAATAGCGGGGTATGAATCCAATCTCTCTTCTTCTTCTTCTTCTTCTTCTTCTTCTTCTTCTTCTTCTCCTCCTCCTCCTCCTCCTCCTCCTCCTCCGTCTTCTTCTCCTCCTCCTCCTCCTCCTTTTTCTTCTGCTCTAAAATGTTGGAAATTGTGTACATAGTTCTTGACAGTTCCAGGTGAGTAGCCATGTTGGCCTACAGTAGAAGAGAGCAAGATCTGACTCCGGTAGCACCTTAAAGACGGACAGGATTTCCAGAAGAAAAGAGCTAAGGCGCCTTAAAGACTAACAGAATAGGTGGAAGGGGAGGAGCTTCCGTGAGTCACTGCTCACTTCTTCAGACTCACGAAAGCTCATCCGCCGCCACATGATTTGCTCGTCTTTAAGGTGCTCCTGCACTTTTTTTGCTCTTTCCTACTGCTACAGGCAGACTAACACAACTACCCATCTTGATCTATCAGAAGAAGTGTGAAGAAGTGAGCCGTGAAGTCTCATTCCCTGCCACGACTTTTGTTTGTCCTGAAGGTGCTGCTGGACTCTGGCTCTTTGCTACTATGACAGACAAACGAACACGGCCACCCATCTTGAAGATTCCCAGAGAATGAGCTTTCGAGAGTCAAACTCCCTTCATCAGATACCCTTACTGGGATTTTGGGGGGTATTTTGTGCATTTTGTGTGTGTGCCCACGCCTGGAAGTCATGACGACCTCTGGTGACACCTACTGGGGGCTTGGAGGGTGTTCATGTGTGTGTGCCCACGCCTGGAAGTCATGACGACCTCTGGTGACACCTACTGGGGGCTTGGAGGATGTTCAGAGAAGTGGCTTGATAGCCCGCCTCTGGGCTCCCGGCCCTGGTATTCTCTGGAGGTCTCCCATCCAAATACTTGCCAGGGTCGGCCCTGCTTAGCTTCCGAGAGCTAATGAGATCGGGCTTGCCTGGGCTATCTGGGTCAGGGGACCTTCTTGGGATTTTTTTGAGGATGGGTATATGGAGCTGCGGTGGCTCAAGTGGTTAAGACACTGAACTGCAGGCTGTGGAAGGTCAGTAGTTCAGAGGTTCGAGACCCGGGTGCCGCATGACGGAGTGAGCTCCCATCCCTAGTTCCAGCTCCTGCCAACCTAGCAGTTCGAAAGCAAGAAATTGCAAGTAGATAAATAGGTACCACTTTGTTGGGAAGGTAACAGCGTTCCATGCGCCTTGGTGTTTAGTCATGCCGGCCACATGACCACGGAAACGTCTTCAGACAGCGCTGGCTCTTCGGCTTGGAAACGGAGATGAGCACCGCAACCCTAGAGTCGGACTCGACTGGCTTTCGAGCAAGGGAGACCTTTACCTTTACCTTATAAAATATATGTATCTAAGATATACCTCAGGATCAGTGTTCCCTCTAAGCTGAGTGAGTGTGAGCTAGCTCACAGTTTTTTTAGCCTCCGGCTCACAGATTTTTGTCTCAGCTCAGGAAGGATGGCTCCAGAGCAAACTAACTTATGCAGCAGCCAAAGCACTTGCTCAGACTTTAACGCTGCAATTCACTAAACCAAAATAGGACTCACGGTAAGTCGGAAATACCAAAAATCAGCAAATACCGTGCTACCGACGATTATAAAATATCTCAATTTTTATATATTTTTTTGTTTTATATTTTTACAATTTATTCACCATATATTATTTATCATATAAGCCCTAATACATAGAAGGAACGTGCTTTTCACTTTGGAGGAAGCTTTGAGCTCACTAAGAGAGACCTTTTGCAGCGTTTGTTGAAAAATTTGGATAAATATTTTGGTATTTGGCATCATTGTGCTTGGAAATATCTGTTGAACTCCCTGAGGAGGACACTGAAACAGGAGGATATCCTCCGGACCTCAGCTGGAGGAAGACTGAGCACGTATTCGAAATAGGAGGAGGAGGAGGAGGAGATACCCTGCCCTTCACTTGGAGTCTCAGAGCGGCTTACAAACTCCTTTCCCTTCCCCTCCCCACAA
>NW_015163224.1:58903-63738 GCF_001447785.1 Gekko japonicus | reverse complement strand
GGCCCCACTGGTGGACCTCCTGATGGCACCTGGTATTTCTGGCCACTGTGTGACACAGAGTGTTGGACTGGATGGGCCTTTGGTCTGATCCAACATTGGCGTCTCTTATGTTCTTATGCTCCTTGTGGCCCAGAGCTGCTGGGAGCAGGGGGCGGGGCTTATTGGATGTGCCCGCCCCCTGGACTCTTTACTGCTGGAGCTCTGCTCCTGTGCGCTCCTGCAGGAAATGACCCCTGCTCAGGACTGTCTCTTCTGGCCGGCAGCAGTTCGCCAAAGTCCGGGTTGGGCTCTCTCCCAGTTGTTCTCCCTGAGTTTCTTCAGGCTGCAGATGGCAGCTGTTGAATTGGGACCTTCTGCACGCAATGCGTAGTGGACTCTGGAAGCCCCGCTGTGACACACAGCACCTTTGCCCTTGTCCGATTAGTGTGCCAGCTGTTGCTTTTATTTGAGAAGAAAGATTTTGCCACAGTTAACCCTGCTCTGGTCTCTGCTGCATTCAGTTCCCGCAATGTCATCTCTGTGGGTAGCCTTCGAAATCAGTTTCGACGCTCCAGTTAATACATAATGCAACGACGAGGCCGCTGACGGGTATTAGTTGCTGGGATTACATTTTGCCTTAAGAACATCTTCATCAGTGGCTTGCTTCTAGGCACAATTCCAAGAGTTGGTTATAATAATATGTGAAGTTGAAATGGTTCTGAATCAGGGTACCTGAAGGCAGAGGAGGCCATTTGTGTCGCTCATTTTTCTTCTGATTGGAAGATTCTATGATCAGAAGGTTGCGATGATGGAGGATTTGGTCTCTCATTCTAATTATTATAGCTCTGGGGGAGTGGAGAAGAATGAGAAATGCCTTCTATTGACAGTCCTCTGTGCCCTTCCTTTTCTCTGAGGTGCAGGCAATATCTGGAGTCATCCTCTAAGACACGGCTTCTAAACCGATGAGTGACAGTTTCTCCTGGCATCCTCCTCCCCTAACGTGTCAATTATTAGGAGGTTCCACGAAGCCACGTTCATAACTGTTACCAATTCTACACGCCAATCATTCACCAAGCTTCTCAGACACATTCAAACAAGTTGGGGAGTGCCAATTTGTGCCATTTCAGACAGCTTTCTTGCAACTGTTGCACCCTCCAGACATCTGTTGCCACCCTCCAGTTGTTAAGGATCTCATAGTTAAGAGGGAAAACACTGCGGTTGAGATTTTTGAGTTGAGACTGACCACTTAAGTGTACCTGTGTGCCTTTAGTGTCTGCCCGTGAGCTCAGGTAATCTTGCAATATGTTTATGTGACCACAAACAGAGGCCACGGACAGTGCAGGTGCAAAAAGCAGCAAGGTGCCAATGTTGGTCATTTAAGGGTTCATTTGACTGTGCTGGTTAAAAGTGGGGATGAAGTGCAAGATATTACATTTTCTCCCAGGTAGAGGTCTTATGCATCACCTACTACCTCATCCTTAAAACTGGAGATGCCAAGGGTTGAAATTGAGACCTTCAGCCTGCAAAGTGGAGGCCATCCTACTGAGCCATGGCCCTTGGGTGAGTATTTTCTTGTCTATAATTCAGCCAAGGAAGACCAATGACCTGTCACTGCATACATACATGCATATACTAGAAGCTGCCTTATACTGAATCAGCCCATTGCCCCATCAAGGTCCGCATTTGTCAACTCAGACCGGTAGGATCTCTCCAGGGTGTCTCAGGTTTTTCCCCATCACCTACTACTTGGTCCTTTTTAACTGGAGATGCCGTGGATTGAACCTGGGACCTTCTGCATGCCAAGCAGATGCTCTACCACTGAGCCACGGAAGAGCCAGTTTGGTGTAGCGGTTAGGAGCACAGACTTTAACCTGGGAAAGCCTGGTTTGATTTCCCACTCCTCCACGTGCAGCTGATGGTGTGACCTTGGGTCAGTCACAAGTTCTTTCAGAGCTGTTCTCTTAAGGGCAGCTCTCGAAAGAGCTCTCTCAGCTGTTCTCTTAAGGGCAGCTCTCGAAAGAGCTCTCTCAGCCCCACCTACCTCACAGGGTGTCTGTTGTGGGGAGGGGAAGGGAAAGGAGATTGTAAGCCACTCTGAGACTCCTTTGGGCAGTGAAGGACAGGGTATATATCCCTCCTCCTCCTCCTCCTCCTCTTCGCCTTCTCCTTCTCCTTCTGAGAGCCAGTTTGGTGTAGTGGTTAAGTGCCCAGACTCTAATCTGGGAGAACCAGGTCTGATTCCCCACTCCTCCACTCGCACCTGGCTGGATGACCTTGGACAAGCCATAGTTCTGATATGAGCTGTGCTTGAAAAAGAGCAGTTTCTGTCAGAGCTCTCTCAGCCCCACCTACCTCACAGGGTGTCTGTTGCGGGGAGGGGAAGGGAAAGGAGTTTGTAAGCCGCTCTGAGACACCTTTGGGTAGTGAAGAGCGGGGTATAAATTCAATCTCTTCTCTTCTTCTTCTTCCTCTCCCACAGTAGAACAAGCAATTCTAGAGAAGTACTCTTGGTTGTTTATCTGCCCCAATCAAAAACCATAGAGATTTACAACCTCTGGGAGCCTTTGTGTCCTGAGATTGCAACAAATTGGGTCCATTTTTTAAAAAGTCTGCATTTTTATGTAGCACAGAGAAAAGTTGGGTTTCCCCACTTGCATGAAAAGCCGAAGGGGAAGAAGAAGAGAAATATTGTCTCCGATGCAATGATCGAGCTGCCGGTGATTGTGGTATCAAAAACGTCATATCTTTATGCGCTCTAATAAAATCTCGGTGATAATTTTCTCCCCCCGGTCCCGGCGTGCAAGCAAACCTTGGCTACAGGTCTGTCCTCACAGTCACCTTTGGAAGGAGACGTGCATGCAAAAAACATTACAGCCTCCTTTTGTATTTCCTTGGAGACGCATAAAGTTCACGGCGCCTCCGGGTTTTTCATAGTAGTAGATTTAAAGACATGCGCGGGCCACCGTGTGTGGGTTTGCAAACGACTGGGAAGAACATGCCAGAGGGCAGCAGGAGGGGGTCTCTTGACCTAATTGTGGGCTTCGGAGGCAATAAATATGAAGAAGGAGAAGATGAAGAATATGAAGAAGTCTTTGCCAGCTCGTTGGTTCCTTCCGGTTTAGGACTCTCCATTACTTTTGATTTCAGAAGTTTCTCTTTCTCCATCCTCTTCCCCACCATCTTTATCGATTGTTTACTTTAACAAGTATTTTAAAGTTCTCTGGATATGCGCCCAAATGCTCGAATTCGCCGTGGTGAGTATTTCGTAACAGTTTTTCACGCTTTCTCTTCCGCTCCCCCCTCAATTCGCTCAACAGTTCATGCGGTTGGGAGGCGTCCCTCCCCTACCCGTCTCACTTTCTGATTTACAGAATGGGGTAGAGAGCATTCTTTTCTCTTTAACCGCCGCTTACATTAGACTCACGTTCATAGTTGGTCCTCAGACCTCTTTTAATGATCATTTCTGCCGCTCGACCTCCTGCGCTTGCCCCGGTCGGCATCACTTGTGTCCATTCGGCCTCACGGCAAAAAGAACCTTCGGGACGGAGAAGCGCCTTAATTCCCCAGCATTGCGCCAGCAAAAAGGCGACCTCTCAAAAGTCTCCTGGCCAGAGCCCCTTCAGCCGGGTCCCGGGGGGGGGGGATGAACCTGCGCACCCCCTCCTTCGACCGGAGCACAGCTTCACCCCCGGGAGGTCCAGGAGGTGAGTCTGCTAACGCGCTGCCATCAACCGGAAGTCCGCAACAGCACAGACATTTTGATGCAATAATTCAGAGCAAGAGGTGTCAGTGATCAGACACTGTTAAATAAACAAAAATATCGCAAGAGTGCTAATGTTTTAAGCATGTTTTTATTTTAAGTAAAAAGAGGCATCTCTGTTTAGCTCTACACAGGTAGAGTGTATAATAGGAATCAATGTTCATCAGCTTGCCTCTTCAACAATCAATTGGACAAGATACCTGATGAAGTGTGCATGCACACGAAAGCTCGTCCCCTGCCACAAATTTTGTTAGGCTGCGATCATGCGCACAATTAGACCCAACATAGGCACAAATGCCGGGCAGATTTAAAGACCGCAATCAGACAAGAACATCTGGGAAGTGCCCCACAGCCATCGGCAACCCGTTGTGCTCCACTGCAGAAGTGGAGTTAAAAGACACTGGGGGAAATCTGGTAGTAAATGTGTTGCAATGGGCCACGGATGGACTTCCCCCTGTCTGATCGCTCCAGCAGGCTCTCATGGCATTGGGATGGTCTGATCGGGCCATCCCGACTCTGTGCCATTGTTTTCCCTCCCTTCACAGTATGCGCATCATCGCAAACTCCATAGGGAGCCCTCAGTACAGAGGTTCGGTTTATCTATTTCTCATTTAGGCACACAGGAAACAAACGGCACAAAAAAAAAGTTGACTCACCCGCAGTTGCTCTCATCATACATGAAACAGAAATATACTGGGTTCGACATGCGATTAGTGATCAGCTCATGCTTTATTATGAATCAGCTCAAAAGTAAGACAAGCTAGCAGGACAGAAGCCCTGCTTAAATACCATTGGGATGGTCTGCTCGGGCCATCCCAACTCTGTGCCATTGTTCCCCCCCCTTCACAGTATGCGCATCATCGCAAACTCCATAGGGAGCCCTCAGTACAGAGGTTCAGTTCATCGATTCCTCGTTTAGGCGCACGGGAAACAAAAGGCACCAAAAAAAAGATGACTCACCCACAGTTGCTCTGATCACACGTGAAATAGAAATATACTGTGTTCGACATGCGATTAGTGATCAGCTCATGCTTTATTGTGAATCAGCTCAAAACTAAGACAAACTAGCAGGCCAGAAGCCCTGCTTAAATCCATG
>NW_015163224.1:57247-58856 GCF_001447785.1 Gekko japonicus | reverse complement strand
CTTCAACTTGAACACAACTCCAACACGGATCAACATCTGATAGCCAGAACAGAACAGTTCAGCTTTTACATTGCAGTTGCCCTGCTTTTAAACTCTCCCGGCTCATGTAGCCACACCCACTGTACAAATACCCAGGCCTGTAGGCTGCGTGGGGCCCTGGGGGCCCGGCCTTCCCAGGGGTTTTGCGGGCCCTCTCCCCCGATCACGTGTCACGTGACCCAACGGCTCCTGTGCAGCTCGTCCAGTCAGGGGAGGGAAGGAGCGAAGGACGGGTGGGTGGGCAGAGCGAGAGGAGCTGCGGCAGGGCTTGGAGCTGCTTCCGCCAACGTCCCCAAAGGCACCGGGGAAGTTTTGGTGCATCCTGCCGAGCTCTTGTCGCCGCTTCCTGCCTCCCTCTGCTCACTGCGGGGAGGGAGCCGCGCTGGGCCGGAGCTCTGGGGACTCGGGGCTGCAGGGCGGCTGCGGCGCGGGCGGAGAAGTGCCACCTCAGGCCTGCCCTGGCCGCACTATGACTAGATTCGGCCGAGCTGCCGCCGCCGCCAACGGGCCACCGTGGCACCACATTCCTGCACCTGGGCTGGGGGGGGAGAGGAGGAAGGAGGCCACCGAGGCGGGGAGAGCGAGCGAGAGGGGCAGGGAGGGGGGCATGTGTGTGCGCGCGCCTGTGCCTGCCTGGCTGGCCCCCCAATCCGGAGTGAAGCCCTTTTTGCCATCTGGGGGGTTGAAAAGAGCTGGGATCCTCTGCAGATGAGTCCCGGAGCGGGACGGGGGACTGGCTGAAGGCACCGAGGCGCGCTCCGCCCTCCCACCCAGCCCATGCGCCACAGCTGTGGAGGAGCACTGGGGGGGGCAGTCCCGAGCCTCTGGAGCCAGGTAAGGATGGGGGGAGAGAGAGAGAAGGAAGGAAGGAAGGGGCTCCATCTCGGCGCTGCCGCCCTTCGCTCCAACCCTCCCCTCGCCTGTCTGCCCGCTCTCCCTTCCTCCCTTCCCTGCCGGCTCTGCTCTGTAAGGCTCTCTGGCTGCCATGGGGGCAATCCCTCTGGAAATTCTCAATACCAGAAAAAATTCTACTTTGTGAGCTACTGGCATTAAAGCTGTGAGTGAGCGATCTGGCTCCTGTGGGCTAGCTCACACTAACTCAGCTTAGAGGGAACACTGCCTGTGCGGCAGGTGGGGCTGAGAGCAATGTTCCCTCTAAGCTGAGTTAGTGTGAGCTAGCTCACAGTTTTTTAGCCTATGGCTCACACATTTCCAGCCTTCATTGGATACAAGACGCTGGGCTAGGTGGACTACAGGTCTGTTCCGGAGGGCTTGTGCTTTAACTTTTCTGGGACCTGTCCCGCCGCGCTGCCAGGAGAGAGAGAAGGGAAAGAAGGAGCAGAAGCAGCTTCCCAGGGAGCATCCGCCGCCCCCTCCCCCCCTCACTCCTCCCACACTGAGCTGGGTCGGGTCATCCTTAATGGGCGCCGCCTGGGCTTGGCTGAGCAAGCCGTTTTCTGCAGCAACTCGGAGGCAAAGGGAGCAGGCGAGGGCACCGGTGGGAAAGCAAATGGGGGGGAGGGGGGACGGAGGCAAGCCAGGACTGTTTGCCGCAGGGGGGGGGGGGGGG
>NW_015163224.1:38217-57001 GCF_001447785.1 Gekko japonicus | reverse complement strand
TATTCTTCAACTTGAACACAACTCCAACACGGATCACCATCTGATAGCCAGAACAGAACACTTCAGCTTTTACATTGCAGTTGTCCTGCTTTTAAACTCTCCTGGCTAATGTAGCCACACCCACTGTACAAATATCAACCAATACGGTTGTTCATATAAGGACCAATTATGGATGTGCCCGCTCAGGGAGCTTGCTGTAAAGTGATTGGCTAGGTGCTTCCTGGGCTAGCAATGCGATTGGATGGATTTGGATCCTAGCCCAGGACGAAGCTCAACATGGCAAGTCAATTAGATGTTTCACATACATCATGCATTCAATGGCAGCTATTGAATACATTACACTCCCCATAATAGACACCCTGTGAGGTAGGTGGGGCTGAGAGAGCTCTGACAGAAACTGCTCTTTTTCAAGCACAGCTCTTATCAGAACTACAGCTTGCCCAAGGTCATCCAGCAGGTGCAAGTGGAGGAGTGGGTAATCAAACCCGGTTCTTCCAGATTAGAGTCCGCGCACTTAACCACTACACCAAACTGGCACACACCCACTAGGCTATTTGCAGAGTGCCTCCTGGTCTATAGGTTCCTTCCAGAATTCTAGCTCACAATTGTTCTCTGTATCAAGCTAGGTTGGTCGATGTTGGGCCTGGGACATAACAACACACGGGCTGCACCCGCAGCATCAAAGGGAGGTGTGATCATGCAACTGCGGGTCTGGAGGAAATAGCCTTGCTTCCCCCCATTTTATCTGGGGCGTGTGACCGCACCTTTAGTCTTTAAGGTGCTATTGGACTCCTGATCTTTTCTACTGGAAAAGACAATAATGCTAGGAAAGGTTGACAGCAGTAAGAATTTCATAAAACTGACACCGTGGTACTATGGACCACCAAAAAGTCAAATTAGTGGGTTCTAGATCAAATAAAACCTGAATTCTTTCTAAACAGAGGCTATTGTTCTTTGGTCAAATTGTGAGAATACAAAACTCGCTGGAAGAGACAATGATGCTAGGAACAATTGAAAGCAGCAGGAAAGCTGGGGAATGACTATTATGTTTCATGGATTGATTCTGAAATCTTACTAGGGAACATCTGAAAAGAACAAACGCAGCCGGTTGGGGAAGAGAACAAACTCCTGCTTGACCTCTGAGTACACCATACCTGGTATCCCTGCAGGTTCTGCATTGCAGCTTCCGTCTTTTTAATATCTGTAGGCAAAGCTGCTAACATTCCTGTCCTGATGTGTTGAGCAAAAAAGAGAAAGAAAGGGAGGAAAAAGAGACTCTGTGTGTTTGTGTGAAGGATAAGGCCCCTGAACTTATTGATTTTGAGCAGAAAACAAATGGGCTTTTCACCCCCTAGTCAATCAAGTGCTGTTGAAGGTCACCAGGATTAGAATAATCATTAAGTGGAGAGACAGAGAGAGAGAGACTGAGAAAGAAGGTGCCAAAGTCTATCAAACTGGGTTCTGCTCCTGTTGCATTTGGGGGGTGGGGGGAGCCGCCGTGGAGGATCAGCGCTTGGCCTGAATTGCCTGTTGCTTTGATGCCGCTCTTGTTGAGAAATGAGATTGTTATCCCCAAAATGAAAAATTGACTCAACTCAAGGGGGGGGGGGGAATTAAAAAACAACAACACATCCATCTTTCACCAGGAGAAACAACATCAACAACAACAACTCCTTATCACCTTCTATTGTCACTATTATATATATAAAAATATCTATGCTGAGAGTCTGAAAGTGTGGACTGCTGTTGATCACGACACAGTGCACTGTGCATTGAAGTAGCTGGCAAAATCCCGGGTTGGGATTCTTGTGAATATTAAGGCCATTTGGTGGAATAAGAAGAATTGGTTTTATACGCTGCTCTTCACTACCCAAAGGACTCTCAGAGCGGCTTACAATCTCCTTCCCTTCCTCTTCCCACAGCAGACACCCTGTGAGGTAGGTAGGGCTGAGAGAGCTGTGACCGGCCCAAGGTCACCCAACTGGCTTCATGCGGAGGAGTGGGGGAATCAAACCCGGTTCTCCAGATTAGAGTCTGCCACTTTTCACCACTACATCAAAGCTGGCAATCAGAGAAACATGGATTTGGAAGGCACCTCAAGGGTCATCTAGTCCAAACTTCCGTCCTGCAGGAAATTCACAGCTACCTCCCCCCCCATTCCCCCAGTGACCTGTGCTCTATGCCCAAAGGAAGGTGAAAAACTTCCACAATCCCTGGCCAATCTCACCTGGAGGAAAATTCCTTCTCAACCCCAGAACTGTACCTCTTCAAGTTGAAGATGGAGGAAAAGATATTTGAATTCCCTGCAATGGATAAGACCATTGCATGCAGGAAAGTAGCATTGGGAGGAGGGGGGGGTTCAGTCTATTATAGGAATAGACAACATCTGACATTCAGCAGCCATGAAATTAAAAGAAGCCTGCTCTTTGGGAGGAAAGCGATGGCGAACCTAAACAGCATGATAAAAAGCAGAGACATCACCCTGCCAACAAAAGTCCGCATGGCCAAAGCAATGGTATTCCCAGTAGTCATGTATGGCTGCGGGAGTTGGACTATAAGGAAGGCCGAGCGCCAAAGAATAGATTCTTTTGAACTATGGTGCTGGAGAAGACTCTTGAGAGTCCCTTGGACTGCAAGAAGATCAAATCAGTCAATCCTCAAAGAAATCAACCCTGACTGTTCCCTGGAAGGCCAGATAATGAAACTGAAGCTCAAATACTTTGGCCACCCAATGAGAAGGGAGCACTCACTGGAGAAGACCCCGATGCTGGGAAAGATTGAAGGTCAAAGAAGACGGGGACGGCAAAGGATGAGATGGTTAGACAGTGTCATTGATGCAACGAACATGAAATTGAGCCAACTTCAGAGGACGGCAGAAGACAGGAGGGCCTGGCGTGACCTGGTCCATGGGGTCGCGAAGAGTCGGATTCGACTGTGTGACTGAACAACAACCTCTGTATCCTGGAGGGGAGTCACTGCATTCATCAGTTATTACTAAGGGTAGGGATGCCAATTCTGGGTTGGGAAATTCCTGCAGATTTGGGGGTGGAGTCTGGGGAGGTCGGGATTTGAGGATGGGAGGGACATCAGTGTGGAATAATACTCTAATGGCCACACTACAAAGCAGCCATTTTTTTTAACAGGGGAACTGATCTCTGTCATCTGGATGGCAGATAGAATTCCTTAAGATCTCCAGGATCCATCTGGAGGTTGGCAGCCCTACAAGATGCCATATGATGTCAGGTCTGTAGCCTTTTGTACATTGGAACAGCCAAAGATGCCCGCTTTATGAATGCTGCCGCCCTTGATAGCTGGTGGAAGCCACCATGGTAATCCAGGGTTGCTACGCAGAGGCAGGCAATGGCAAACCACCTCTGAACGTCTATTGCCTTGAGAGGTGGTTTGGCTGCAACAAAGATGCCCGCTTTATGAATGCTGCCGCCCTTGATAGCGGGTGGAAGCCACCATGGTAATCCAGGGTTGCTACACAGAGGCAGGCAATGGCAAACCACCTCTGAACGCCTCTTGCCTTGAGAGGTGGTTTGGCTGCAACAGCCAAAGATGCCCGCTTTATGAATGCTGCCGCCCTTGATAGCGGGTGGAAGCCACCATGGTAATCCGGGGTTGCTACGCAGAGGCAGGCAGTGGCAGACCACCTCTGAACATCTCTTGCCTTGGAAACCCCCATGGAGTCACCATAAATTGTCTGCAGCTTGATAGCACTTGACACAGTCATATGATGGTAGACAGTGACACCAAGTCCCAGCTGACTTAACGGTGACCCTGTAGGATTTTCAAGGCAAGAGACTAACAGAGAAGGTTTGTTCTTGTCTGCCTCCGTGTAGCAAACTTTGATTTTCTTGGTGGTCTTCCATCCAAGTCCTGACCAGGGCCAACCCTGCTTAGCTTCTGAGATGTGGCAAGATAGGGCCAGCCGGGGCTGTCCAGGTCAGGGCTCCTCATCCCTGTAGGGGACTTGAGCCATCAAGAAGAAGCAGACCCTCAAACCAGATTTGCAGATTGTAGAGGTTAGTAGTTCCTTCTGCATTGGATGAAGCTGCAAGACATTTCTTTTCCCAGGTTCATAAAAAGGGGAGGAACCTTTGGGCATGGAACAGGGGTCATTGGGGGTGTGTGGAGGGAGGTATTTGTGAATTTCCTGCACTGTGCATGGGGTTGGACTAGATGACCCTGGAGGTCCGTTCCAACTCTATCTCTCCTTATATATATATTCTGTTTTTGAGTGGCAATGTTCCATGTGCTCCCGAATCAGTTGGCTCCCTGATCTGTCATTCACAGGGTGTTCCTAGCCACTGGCTGCGTTGCCTGAGTCCCGCCTACAGAACCAGCACCCAGCGTCTCTGCCTCAGTATTCTGGGAGGCGATGGAGGGGCCGGATGCTCCAGCAGACAGAGGACAAGGCAGCCAATGAGGACATCGAGTCCCACATCCAGGAACTCCAAGGCCCCGAGCACTGATTGACCGACCTCTGCTGCATGAGCCGCCAAGGCGGAGGGCAGTAGAGGCAGCTGGCTGGGGCGATGTTCTGGCGGATGGAGCCTCAGGAGAATGAGGCCAATTGTGCCTGCGCCGTGGCAGCCGTCGTCAGCCACAGCTGGCTGCACGTAGCCGGGCAGGTGGCGAGCAGACGGGTGCCGGTGGCACGGAAGACACTGTGGTCAACGATGAGGGTGAGCCCGACATCCACAAGCTGCATGCCCCCGAGTTGTGCTTCGCCAAGCTCTGCTGCGTAAGCTGCTGGGATGGAAGGTGGTAGAGGGGCCTGGGGGCCTTCCGGAGGTGGCCAAGTGGCGACACAGTGCCAAGCCTTCTCTTCCCCCTTGACACCGGCGTCTGGGTAGTGCTGGAGAAACCACAGTGGCCAGGGGGTGGGGGGTGGGTGCAGGCCGACAACTATGAAGCAGGAGGGTAAGTAGCCGGGCCTTCTGACACACTTCCGGTGATGTCAGGGGGTGTGGCCTTCTGTCACTTCCGGTGATGTCAGGGGGCGTGGCATATGCAAATAAGTTATGCTAATGAGTTATGCTAATGAGCTCCGGCAGCTCTTTTTCTACAACAAGACCCCTGTATAAATCTAACCTGTAGAGCCTTCGGTTAACTCTTTTGACATCATCAGCGCGGCTGGCAAGGTGAATTAATGCGATCATAAAGTAATCATTGTAGAGCAACAGTTTCCATTTTTATTGGAGCATGATTTCTCCTAGGCTGGCAAGCGCAGCCGATACCTGAAACAAACTCCAAGTATTAAACAGTTAGTAAAGTTTAATATGTTGGAAATGAGTTTCAAATTGATTAAAGTCTTATGAACAATGCATGCTCTGTAATAATTATATCGCTCAAATTTGCTTGGTGTGTTTTTATTTTTGGCTACCCCTCTCACCCCCCCCCAACTTATCCTTGATGAAAATTAATCTGGCTCCTCACGTTCCCACATCCCGCGTCGTGCACGCACCTTTTATAGGTTGGCTTGATTGCTGTCAATTTGTTTCTTTAATGTAAGCAATTAAATGGCTGATAGCTTTTGCGAGCTTTCAATTATCTCCCAGCCTGACAATAGCACCAGCTGCAACCAATTTTCATAAACCAAATTGCAGAAAGGTGGGTCTCGGAGATTGGGGCGCATGGCAAAGGAAAGCTGTTGCACGGGATGGAAATGAGGAAAGGCAGGAGGAACGACTTCGGGAAGTGAGAAATCCTACCATTACACTCGTAACAGTATATTTACTATTAGTGCTATTCCTCCCATGACTTAACTTAGATGGTGGTCAGACAGAGTGATTATAGTGCTTTATTTTTATTTATTCTTTGAATTTATATCCCGCCCTCCCCGAAGGCTCAGGGCGGCTAACAAGGGCAAAATGCCGGATTATAACAATGAAAATAGTAAAAAATACAATAATGCAGAATATACAGTTAAATAAAATGAGTAAAAATACTTTTTCGGTGCTCCGATCACCACTCCAAATCATAAAACCCAAGATGGTGTTCTAAAGATGTTATAGCTGAACAACAGCAGCAATATGTCCCCACAACCCTGTCGTCCACTAGGGACGTCCCACACCCTCGATGATACCTGCACCTGCGGTAGTAGAGTGCGGTAATGAAAAGGCGTTGGTGGAACAATGGTGGCGGTGGCTCCTACTCAAAAGCCCGGTGGAAGTGCTGTTGATACACCTCAAATATTACCTAGGTTTATTTATTCCGCAGTGACACCATCAGACACCCAGGGCTCACCCCACGGTCTCCCCTCCAGACACTCGCTGGCACACGAGTTTTGTTTTTGTTTTTAAATCCTCACTTACGCATGTGCATAAGTGTTTATTTGTTGACTTCCATGTCTTCCCCCTGATGTATTGGGTGAATACATTTGTGCGCCTATGCGCCTATCGCGAGCTGCTTTTTAAAAAATGGCGCCATAAGTGAACCCCCGGCGAGGGGGTTCCCTTCGTGCTGGTGTGATCAGGCATCTGGAAATGCGCGGTGATAACAATAGCTTAAGAACGTAAGAACATAAGAGACACCCATGTTGGATCAGGCCAAAGGCCCATCCAGTCCAACACTCTGTGTCACACAGTGGCCAGAAATACCAGGTGCCATCAGGTGGTCCACCAGTGGGGCCAGGACATTAGAAGCCCTCCCACTGTTGACCCTCCCCCAAGCACCAAGAAGACAGAGCATCACTTGCCAACAGAGCCCCTATCTATACCTTGTGGCTAAGAGCCACTGATGGACCTCTGCTCCATATACCTATCTAATTCCCTTTTGAAGCCGTCCATGCTTGTAGCCGCCACCACTTCCACCAGCTTCCACAAAACACGGACTTTCTCCAGTGTCAGGGAAAGTCAGCAGTGACACCGGGGGGGGGGGCATGACTGCAATGCGGGATACCTCCTTTGACATCTGGACGCACTTCTTTAAACCGGAGGGGAGAAGTGGCGACACCGGATGAAGAAGCCTGTCTGATCACACCCTTAGATTCAGTGCTCAAAGTGTGATAGGTACGGATAGAACTGGGCCCCCCAACGTGGTTCCCATGTGTTCCACGGCAGCCGCTGACACTTTTCCTGGCACCCACCAAGTGTTTTTAGGAAGTGTGTGGGGAGCTAGGGATGCTAGGTAGGGGGGGGTAGGGTGGCCAGATCTTGGTAGGGAAACCAGGGGATGGAGCCTGGGGAGGACAAGGACCTCAGTGGGGTACAGTGTCATAGAGCCTATCCCTGCTTTGGCAGCAGCTGCCACCACCACAGCACAGGCAGGGCGTGAGGATAAAATGGAGGAGAGGAGAGAGCCCTGCATGACTGAAGGTGAGTTGCAGCAGCCATTTTTGTCACTGGCTCAATTTCCTGAAGCAGCCATTTTGCGGCAGCCGTGTTGTGGTTGCACTAGCCTGCCAGCGCTGAGTTGGGAAATACCTAGAGGTTTTGGGGGTGGAGCTTGGGGATGGCTTAGGGAGGAGTAGGACCTGAGCAGGGTACAATGCCATAGAGTCCACCCTGTAAAGCAGCCATTATCTTCAGGGTCATCTGATCAACTGTAATTCTGGGAGATCTCCACGTGCTACCTGGAGGTTGGCAACCCCAGACTTCCAAAAGTGTATGAAGGCTCAAGAAAGCTGGGGATCCCCTGGCTTAAGGTTAGGAAGACTGGGTAGAAAAATAGGAGAATTTTTGATATTAGTAGGGTTGCCAGGTCTGGGTTGGAAGATTCCTGGAGACTTTGGGGGTGGATCCAGGATAGGGATCTTTGCCGGGAGCGGGGGGCTCCCGGATGGCGTTGGGTGAATGCGCGTGTGTAAAGCGCACGCGCCGCGTTCACGTCACCCGGAAGTGACGTAGGCACGCTGGGCACACTGGGGATGGGGCCACGGCCATACAAGGGAAAACTCTATGGTTTTCCCTTGTATGGGCGTGGCCCCACCCCCAGCATGCCTGGCGTCCTCCTGTCACTTCCGAGTGATGTGCGTGCAGTGCGCGCACACAAGATGCCGGTCGGGAGCCCCCCGCTCCCGGCAAAGATACCCTTGGCAACCCTACCTACAGAGCGAATGTTTTAAGCATGTTTTTTTATTTTAAGTAAAAAAAACCCCTTTGTGTTTGTGTCCTTTATAAAGTTTATATCTCCGCTACCTGGCATGACATTTTATGACACACATGGCCCGGCCCGACAAGGTCTCATTTATGTCAGATCCGGCCCTCATAAAAAATTAATTCAACACCCCAGCTCCAATGGATCCATTTTCTCCAGGAAAGCCGATCTCTGTGGCCTGGAGATGAGCTGTTATTCCAGGGGATCCCCAGGTCCCACCTGGAGGCTGGCATCCCTAATGGGGGACAGATAGAGCTTTCGCTCAGCAAGTCTTCTGATTGGCCACTGGAGATTTGACAGGCTGTGCTGGCTTTCAAAAAGGTTGCTTTGGCAGCCTCTGCTACCATAGCAGGAGGACCTTCACTGTGTGACTGAAGGTAAGCTTCAGCAGCCATTTTAGGGATGGCCCCGCCTCCTGCAGCAGCCATTTTGTGACTGCACCCACCATGCTTTGCCAGAATTCCAGAGGCCCCTGAAGGGTCAAGAAGGCTGGGGACTCCTGAGACAGAATATGGAAGCAATGGGATTTGAGCCCAGACTGATCACACTCAGTGAGGAAGTGTGCGTACACCCAAAAGCTCATACCATGCATAAATGTGTTGGTGTTAAAAGTGCCACTGCAGTCAAACTGTGTTCTACACTCAGGTATGTTTGAAATCGACAGGAGGAATTTCAGTTCCAGAAAGCCGCATTTGCCTTTTGAGGTTGCTGATCTTTGACCCGTCATAGTATTAATTAGTCTTTTCAGTGGCAGGCCTTGGATGCTGTCGTCCCAATAGACTGCTACGGCAGTTTCGCTGCATCATGGTATGACTCCGTTTCAGCTAATATAACAGTTTTTGCAGTGCCTTAATTAACAAATGAACTGCGACAAAACCATCTGTGAGCCAAAACCCACTTCATTAATGCAGCATGAGTTTTCTCTTCCTCCCCCCTTCCCACTGTCTAGTTGCAGCAGACTTATGGTGACCCCAAAGGTTTTTCAAGGTGATTAATGCATTTGGGGAGACTCAAAACAACAGCCTTCTTTGCAGAGAAGTGTGCAAGCACATTGAACCCACTGAGTCTTATTGAACCAAAAGAGGTAAGTCCCATTCGACCTATTTTGCCAAGGAAGTGGATCTAGGTCAGAGCCAGGGGTCATTTCCTGCAGGAGCGCAGCTCCGGCAGTAAAGAGCCCAGGGGGCAGGCATATGCAACAAGCCCCACCCCCTGCTCCCAGCAGCCCTCAGTCAGATCAAGAAGCAGCCAGGTAAGTTGCAGAGCCCCCCAGCCCAAAACAGTCTAGTGGAACCTTTACGCGCGAGTCTCATTCAGGTACAAGCTCTCCCTCCTCTGCAAGGACAGATCTTCACGTCCCCCCTATTCGCGTAGAACCCGCCCCTCCTCTGCAAGGACAGATCTTCACGTCCCCCCCCCCAGTAGCTAGCAATCCAGTGGAGCCTGAGTGGTGGGTGTTGCCTTCTGACACACTTCTGGTGATGTCAGGGGGTGTGGCATATGCAAATAAGTTATGCTAATGAGTTATGCTAATGAGCTCCTGCACCTTTTTTCCTACGAAATGACCCCTGGTCAGAGCTATGAAATTATTAACAGCGACACTAAATCCACTACTTGACTGTCCGGAGACTGTTTAAGCACCTGATCTCAGTCAATTTAGGCTTGATTTGATCTAGAACCCACATAGTTCTTTTTTGGGTGTGTCATGGGCATGGATGAGGGAGAGCTGATAGAGCTGCAAGAAGGAACTGCAGCTGGCCCCTCTGAAACAGCAGAGGAGGATAGCTGACAGTTGTCTGTAACAGCATTCTTCATACCTGGCCCAGATAAGGGGGAAGAACTGCAAGCTGAAAGTCCTCCTGACTCACCCCCACATGTGACTCATTTAAGGGAGTGACTGAGGCAAAACTTAGCAACCAGGCAACGAGAGGCCAGGCTACAGGAAAGACATTTGGCTAGCCCAAAGTTCTAACAGAAGCCTGGGTGATCGTGCAGCTGGCTAATTGGTAGCAGCATTTAACTCCACACTCTGGGCAATACTCTTTGTGGAAGCAACAAGTCAGCTTCATGCTGCTTGCACCCACTCTGGCTCGGCTCTTGCACTTAGATCTTCGGACCCCCTGGCTTTTTACTTGGCTCTGTGTTTCTGGCTACTGACCCTGGCTTGGCTTTTGGGACTATGCTTCTGTTTGGTGATTTTGGACTTGGCTCTGTGTTTCTGGCTCCTGACCCTTGCTTGGCTTTGGACTCCCTTTGACTGGCACCCCAGCCCGTGACAGGGTGGTCCATAGTATCCGTAAAACCCTCTTCCATCACCACGTTTTGACTGAATCAATTTTCTTTCCATCAGCTCTCTTCATTGTCCACCTTTCAAATGCATGCACCATAATGGGGAATACGTTAGTATGAATGATTTTGATCTTGGTCTCCAGTGGCGCTTCCTTATGCAGACCCAGATATCTCATGATGTCAATTTTATGAAGTTCCCAAGCACTAAAGGTCCCATCACAGTCCTTGTTAAAGGGCTAACAGTGCCACCCAAAGCTTACACCATTCTAAGTCCACCGAAGTCAATGGCCATGGAACGGTGTAACTCCACTTAGGTTGGCACTGTAAGTGACTTATGGTTATTTTCTTCCCTCCCTCCCAGCTTGCTAGCTCTGCAGTTCAATAATTTTTGAAAATGTGTCTTTAGTCATTGCTCAGGAAGATGAAGCTAGTATTGTAACTTCATCCTGGGAAGGCATCTGACCTTCTATTTCTGCTGAAGTGTTTTCGGCTCCCTTGCAATGGAACTGGGTGGTTGAGCACTCAGGGCAATGATACTTAAGGAGAGAAACTGCATTACCGGTGACAATTCAGATGATATTAGCAAGGTGATGGATTGTGCAGCACCTTGAAGCTACAATCTACATAATCTTTTGTAGGAGCAGGGAAGTGGAAAATGCAGACGTCAACAATAGGTGGGTGATTCAATGGAGTGGTATTCCCTGAGAGAAAATAAATATATTTTCTGCCCTTCTGGATATGTTCTTCTTCTTACCATTTTCTTTTGGTGATCCCAAGTCAGGAAGGGCAGAATTTTGTGCTTAGATTGGTCTCATGTTCTCCAATGGAGAAGTCTAAATTGGTCATTGGAATCTATTATGCAAACGAAAAAAGTTAATCAACGTGTGTGGTGTATTTGGTAGAAATATTCAAATGTAGCATGAGTAACCAGCAGTTCTTTTTCAGGTAAACTGAATCTGTTGGTTGTTTGTCTAATGAGAAGTGCTGAGCCGATTAGGGAGAGGTCTTTTCTGTACATGTGTGTAGGGATGGGCACAAACTAGGAAAAGGCAGTTCGGTTTGTGAAGCATGAACCATCGTGAACTTTTAGCTGCCAAATGGACTTAGTTTGTGATGCAGTAGAAGAGCCTCCTGGTGTGCTAGCGATATCAAACTCACAGGAGATTTCTGGCTCACTTTTCTCTACCTGCCTTCCAAGTGTGGTTGGAAAATAAAAATTTGTTTACCCAAAAAAAGAAGAAGAAGAAGTGCTGAGCCGATTAGGAAGAGGTCTTTTCTGTACATGTGTGTAGGGATGGGCACAAACTAGGAAAATGCAGTTCGGTTTGTGAAGCATGAATCATCGTGAACTTTTAGCTGCCAAATGGACTTAGTTTGTGATGCAGTAGAAGAGCCTCTTGGTGTGCTAGAGACATCAAACTCACAGGAGATTTCTGGCTCACTTTTTTCTACCTGCCCTCCAAGTGTGGTGAAGATTAAAATTATGGGGTTCAAGTTACAGCCAACCATACAAGGTGCCCACAGGAAAGTGCTTTCTGGGGAAATGACAGGCACAGGTTCAGAAGGTTCAGGAGTGTACAGAATGGATCTCATGCAAGCTAGTGACATCAAACTCTCAGGGGACCTCCTCTGGATTTTCCTTTCCATGTCCTCCAAGTTCCATCCCCCTGTTGCTTTGAAGTTTGGTAAACATTTAGATTAAGCAGAGACATTCTGTCTGGAAATGTATCCATTCACGAACTGCCACAAACCTCCACGAACCGCTTGAAAGTTCATGGAAAAGTTTGCACTGGTTCACTTGCCATGATCTTCACTTCGCGAACCACGAACTGGCCAAAATTAATCTCAAACTTTAGTTTGTGATTCGGTTCATGCCCATCCCTTTGTGTGTGTTAACTGCTGTCAATATCAGTTCCAACTTAGGGCGACCCTGTGAATTAATGACCTCCAACTATCCTATCAGGTCTTGCAAACTGAGGGCTGAGGTTTCTTTTCTTGAGTCAATCCATCTCATATTGGGTTTTCCTCTTTTCCTTCTGCCTTCAACTTTTTCTAGCGTTATTGTCATTTCCAGGGATTCTTATCCTATATTTTACAAGCTACCAAAAAAATAATCACTGTGGGGTGACTTTTAAAGTGGGGAGGATGTACGTTGGCTGGATCCTATCAATGTCTCAATAAACGTCTCTTTCTTCTGAGTGAATGTTGCTGGGAACTGATTTCTCCAAGAGTCTGACAGAGGACGGCCTATGAACTGCAATAAAAGTCAGAGTGAGTGCAGGAAGCATTACTGTCAGAGTCTGCATTGGCTTAGCAGTAGCATCACATAACCTTAACCGACTTTCTGTGTGGCTTTGTGATGGGTTTCTGACATTATCATGCTGCCGATGTGATTCCTGATTGGCTGGGACCATGTAGAATAACAGAAGCAGCCTTTGTTCGGCAAGCAAACAAAGAAACTCTAAGCAGCTGCTGTTGAGGGAGCAAAAAACACACTGGATATTATTGAAAGAGAAGGTTGGCCTCCCCTGACAAGATATTTGTACAATGTTCGCTTCCAAACATTCAGTGCCTCCACGCTAATTATTACATTAGCAAATCATAAGATGAAGCTACCATTAAAATACATGACATTTAAGCACTTTTGAATAGCGCCAGAATGGATGTTTGCAAATATTTGAACTTCATAAATAATTCCAATTTTTCCCTCCATTCAAAAGCGGAATGTGAAATTTCACATTTGAAATTAAAATCGGCTCTTGCTCTTGCCAAGTTCAGTACGTCTGATTGGCATCTCTTGATTGCTTTGGTTTTTGTCGTGCTTCGAGTATGAAAAATCTCGCAAGTGATCAAAAGCTCGGAGACATCAGCTGTCAAATGCTAATCGTCAGCTATCAGATGCTCAACAATTCCAAATATTCAAAGAATGCATGGCAAAATTTTTCACATCAAAATCTGCAATGCTATGCAGCTATGCATTTTATGCTGTCCTCCCTCCAGAAGAACTTAAGGCACATGTTTGTTCCCCACCCCAGTTTTGTTCTTATAGTTACCAACATCTAGGCAAGGCTGCAGTTCCTCCCAAATGACAACTGATCTGCAGACTTCAGAGATCAATTCACTTGAAGGAAAGGGCAGTTTCAAAGGGTGGACTCTGTGGAACCACATCCCTGATTTGCAGACGACACCAAATTGGGAAGAGCAGCGAACACACTAGACGAGAGAGACAAAATTCAGTGAGATCTGAACACACTGGAAAAGTGGGCTGATGTGAACATGATGCAATTTATAACAAGGATAACAAAAACGAGGAACGCGCATACTGGATGGGAGGTACACTTTTGGGCAGCAGTGTGTTTGAGCAAGATCTCCCCTACCTTGAGCAAGATCTTCCCTACCTTGAGCAAGATCTTCCCTACCTTGAGCAAGATCTCCCCTACCTTGAGCAAGATCTTCCCTACCTTGAGGGTCCCAATTGGGCAGAAAGGGTGGCATATGAATATTTTAAATCAATCAAATAAATATTAACATGGTTTCTGCCTTTATTTATTTACTTCGTTTATACCCCTCCTTTCCCGCCCACTCCCGGGGACCCTCACACCATTCTTCCTCTCCTCCACTGTATCCTCACAGCAGCTGTGTGAAGGAGGTTCAGCTGATACTGTGACTGGCCGAGGTCACCCAAGCCGGTGTCCACAGCAGAGCAGAGATTAGAACCCGAGTCCCCCAGATCATAGTTTGACACTTTCCTCTGCAGTCTTATCTTGACTTTAGGCCAGAAGTCCTTCATGAATTCCTCTTAGAAGACACTCAGAGCTCAGTGACTGACGCTGTGGCAAAATTTTGTCGCTTAGCTACTAGGAAACATAAACTTATTTCAGCTGGAAAAATTGTATGATTCTCTTATTAACAGTATTCTACATTACTAATTTTATTAACTTTCTCTTGTTTGTGTTTTTATGCTATTCCCATGTTGTTGTTGTTTTTAATAACTCCGATTCTATTAAATTTTCCAGGCAGATCTGATGAATTTAATATCTCCCTCCCCCCTTTCATGTTGTTCTAACAAAATCACCTCTAAGGTGGCCAAATTTTGCCCCTCGGCATGATCAACAAGGAAGCAGCTGGTCAAGTCTTCTTATTAATTGTCTCTACTATTGAAATCAGCCTGCAAAAGTGCTGATAACTATGAGTGTCAATCGTGACTGATCTATGATTGTAAGATTGTAGAAAAAGCCCAGCAGGAACTCATTAGCATAATAGGCCACACCCAACAGCAGGAACTCATTAGCATATTGGGCCACACCCCTGACAGCACAGCTCATTAGCACATTAGGCCACACCCCCATGTTACCAGAAGTGTGGCCATCCAGCCACACCCACCTTTTGCTTGTTATTCTGTTTACCTTGTTTGTGGTCAAAACCCAGGGCTTTTTTTTGTAGCAGGAACTCCTTTGCATGTTAGGCCACACACCCCGAATGTAGCCAGTCCTAATGAGTTTCTGCTGTTGGCTGTGGCCTATTATGCTAATGAGTTCCTGCTGGGTGTGGCCAACTTGGGAGCCAGCCGGAATTCCGTTCCTGTGCGTTCCTGCCCCAAAATAGCCCTGATTGTAACTAATAAAGAAAGAAAGTTTGACACTTTCACCACTACGCCACACTGGCTCTAACCTTGCCGCTAGACTGTTACCCGAACACACCTCTAACTTGAAAGGTTTCCTCCCCCCAATGTTTTGTATTTTCCCCTCTGCTGTATCATCTTACCCATTGTGGCAGCAGCACGGCTGGCTGCACGGTGCTAACTTTATAAATCTGCACAACAAACCCAGCAGCTGGGCCATCAGTGACAGCCCTTGTAACTAATAATCAAAACAAGCGTGAAGCAAAGAGCCTTCTAATTGATGACAGAAACACCCACCGTGGAGACGGATAAACTGGCAGGGTTACATTCTAATTTAATTTGACTGAAGAATATCCCATCAAATGAAAATAAGACCCGAATTGGCTGGAGATGAAATTTCGTTCTGGTTTTGTTTTTGTTTGGTTTTTTGTCTTGTAAACATCTTCTCATCTGCTGTACCTGTCAGAGAACCTCTCTATTTGCTCATCTTACACAATAATAGCAGCTGATGGCGTCTGGGGAAAAAACAATGTATGTTGTATACGGGGGGAAATCGTCCATCAAACCTGAAAGTACAAATAATTCTTTTACTTCTTCTTTGTAATGTAATAGATCAGATATAATATTAAAGAGAGGCAGCTGAATGTGGTTTAAGTGACTTCTATCTTGCCAGGAGGCATTCATCAAATTGCTACTGTTTCCCATTGTTCGGTACACTCATTGATGGAATTCCCTGTTCTTTGGGACAGTCATTGCGGGCATTCCCCATTCTTTGGGGCAGTTGTTTCCAGCTTCCCTGTTCTTTGGGACAGTCGTTGCTGGCATTCCCTGTTCTTTGGGTCAGTCATTGCTGGCATTCCCCATTCTTTGGGGCAGTTGTTTCCAGCTTCCCTGTTCTTTGGGACAGTCGTTGCTGGCATTCCCTGTTCTTTGGGTCAGTCATTGCTGGCATTCCCCATTCTTTGGGGCAGTTGTTGCCGGCTTTCCTGTCGTTTGGGACAGTCATTGCTGGCATTCCCTGTTGTTTGGGACAGTCGTTGCCGGCTTTCCGGTCACTTGGGACAGTCATTGCTGGCATTCCCTGTTGTTTGGGACAGTCGTTGCTGTCATTCCCTATTTTTTGGGACAGTCGTTGCTGTCATTCCCCATTCTTTGGGGCAGTTGTTTCCAGCTTCCCAGTCATTTGGGATAGTCGTTGCTGGAATTCCCTGTTCTTTGGGACAGTCATTGCTGGCATTCCCCATTCTTTGGGGCAGTTGTTGCCGGCTTTCCTTTCACTTGGGACAGTCATTGCTGGCATTCCCTGTTGTTTGGGACAGTCGTTGCTGTTATTCCCCATTCTTTGGGGCAGATGTTTCCAGCTTCCCTGTCATTTGGGATAGTCATTGCTGACATTCCCTGTTCTTTGGGACAGTCAGTTGCTGTTATTCCCCATTCTTTGGGGCAGATGTTTCCAGCTTCCCTGTCATTTGGGTGGGACAGTCGTTGCTGTCATTCCCCATTAGGACAGTCATTGCTGGCATTCCCTGTTGTTTGGGACAGTCGTTGCTGTTATTCCCCATTCTTTGGGGCAGATGTTTCCAGCTTCCCTGTCATTTGGGATAGTCATTGCTGACATTCCCTGTTGTTTAGGACAGTCATTGCTGGCATTCCCTATTCTTTGGGGCAGTTGCTGCTGGTATTCCCCATAGATCAGTAGACTTTTTGCCGGCATTCCCAGTTATTAGGTACACTTCCAGCTAATACGACACACCGTTTCTGTATGTATACTGGATCAGTCTTTCACTCTTGTCACTGACCTTTGTTTTACATTTTGCCCTGGAGAGGAATGCCATACCTGTCTCTGGGTCCACTGCATGATAATTCCCCTCCACCTTCTTCTGGTTCTACCTTTACGTGAGAGTATGTTCAAAAACCAACCAACAAACAAAAAACCCTTGCAAATGTATTCATGTTCGGCCTTTAAAGAAGACATGGGTCCATCATGAAAACAGTAGGAAGTCAAACTGAGGCCCATGTGGACCCTTAGGGCAAATGGAATCTTTTTAGCCTGCCCCATTGGCCTCCACTTCTCTTTATCACATTCAGGCTAAGCTTGCCTTCCCTCCCTTCTGGCTACAATTCTCCTCCTCTGGTTCTCCTTGATCCTAAGTGGTCCCTTCTTTCTTCCTGTCCTCTCACTCTTTCTGTTTCCCCTGCTCCGGGCTGGCTTCCCCTTCCCCCAGCTCTTCTTCCTCATACGGAAGCACCCATTGCCTCCCCGCACCCTTTCACCCCCTGCATCTTCTCCCCCTTCCCCTGAAGCCCCCATTTCCTACCCCAGCTCCCTATCTTTCTTGGTGGGGGCCATGTGGCATTAGGTGCCATTTGGGGCCTATTTTGACTCACCGCAACAATCCAAAATGCCAACAGAGCCCCTCCCCTCAATTTAGGTTTTCACCTCCTTCCCCTCTTTTCAATTTCCAGATTTTTCTGCAAACCTTGGGGGGACCCCCCTCAGTCCTGGGTAACCCCACTGTGTGAGTTTCTTGATCCACAAAGTTGGGCTAGCCATAGGGACTGGAACAAATATGTCGCTTTCTTTTATGTAACCCAGGACTGCTGTTGTTTAGCCTTCCCGAAAGGATGCCATCCGACACACTTAAACTTTCTCTGGCCCATTTAGATTGGCGGGATTAAGAATGCTGAACTCAGGAACGTATGGCGGAGTATTTAGCTTTTACATGAAGGACACACTCCATAAAAGCAAACAGTTTTCGATTCCATTGACTCAAACACGACCCAGGTCAAGTTGTCAAGTTCAGTATTTGAAAGGTCTTGTGGATTTCTGTACCTCTGTGCATGCATAAATCAACAGGACTTCAAAGTGCTTAACTTGACAAGGATCATGTTCTATAACAGAAACAATAAATGCTGCTCAAACGGGTGCTGTGGAAACAGGGCTTTTTTGTAGAAAAAGCCCAGCAGGAACTTAGCCGCATAATTGGCCATACCCAACAGCAGAAACTCATTAGCATATTAAGCCACACCCCTGACAACACAGCTCATTAGCACATTAGGCCGCACCCCCATGTTACCAGAAGTGTGGTCATCCAGCCACACCCACCTTTTGCTTCTTATTCTATTTACCTTGTTTGTTGTCAAAACCCAGGGCTTTTTTTGTAGCAGGAACCCCTTTGCATGTTAGGCCACACACCCCTAACGTAGCCAATCCTAATGAGTTCCTGCCGTTGGGTGTGGCCTATTATGCTAATGAGTTCCTGCTGGGCGTGGCCAACTCGGGAGCCAGCCGGAACTCCGTTCCTGTGCGTTCCTGCCCAAAAATAGCCCTGTGTGGAAGTATAGTTTTAACACAGAGAGAAGAGCCAGTGTGGTGCAAGGGGAAAAGGGCTTGAATAACACTGGGAGGATCTGGCATCAACCCCCTTCTCAGCATGAAGGTCATGGGGTGATCTTGGGCCAGTTATGTGCTTTGAGAGCCAATCTGATGTAATGGTTAGGAGCGCGGACTCTAATCTGGGAGAACCGGGTTTGATTCATCCACTCCTCCACATGCAGCTGCTGGAGTGACCTTGGGTTGTTCCACCAGCACGGAGCCGCCACTACATTTCTATGCACAGTCTATAGAGGAGCATTGTGAGTACAATGCTCCTGTATACAGAGCACAGGGGTCATTTCGGGGGGGGGATGCAAGGGATCGCAGTTCCCCCGGGTGAGGTGCGGGGGGGCGGGGCACACGACGAAGCCCCGCCCCCTGCTTCTGGCCGC
>NW_015163224.1:25990-38167 GCF_001447785.1 Gekko japonicus | reverse complement strand
GCTTCCTCACACTCCCGCTGACCTTGCAGGTCTACCACTGAGACCCTGATGTTAGGGGGTGTGGCATATGCTAATGAGTTATGCTAATGAGTTCCCCTAGCTCTTTTTCTACGAAATGACCCCTGACAGAGCATAACTGTCAGAGTGGTTGAGCAGTGGAACAGACTGCTTTGGGAGGTGGCGGGTGCTCCTTCGCTGGATGTTTTCAAGCGGAGGCTGGATGACCATCTTTCGGGTGTGTTGTAGGGCTATCTTTTGGCTCTGCTCCCGCAGAGTACAGGGGGTTGGACTAGAGTACCTGCAAGGTCCCTTCCAACTCTAACATTCTATGACTTACGGGTCATCTGACATCTCTGACTTACGGGTCCTGCTTAAACCCTGGTCTGGATAGCTCAGGCTAGCACAATCTTGTCAAATCTTGGAAGCTAAGCAGAATTGGCCCTGGATAGAATTTGGATGGGAGACCTCCAAGGAATACCAGAGTTGTGATACAGAGGCGGGCAATGGCAAACCACCTCTGAACGTCTCTCGCTTAGAAAAGCCTACAAGGTCTCCATAAGTCATCTGTGACTTAGAATCATAGAATCATAGAATGTTAGAGTTGTAAGGGACCTTGCAGGCCATCTAGTCCAACCCCCTGCACTCTGCAGGAGCATAGCCGAAAGAGAGCCCTGCAACATACCCAAAAGATGGTCATCCAGCCTCCGCTCGAAAACGTCCAGTGAAGGAGCATCCACCACCTCCTGAGGCAGACTGTTCCACTGCTCAGCCACTCTGACAGTTAGGAAGTCTATCCTGCTATTTAGCCGGTAACGACTCCCTTGTAATTTCCACCCATTAGATCTAGTCTCGCAATCCAAAACAAGAGAGAATAGATCTGCTCCATCTTCTACATGACAGCCCTTCAGATATTGGAAGACTGCAATCATGTCCCCTCTAAGCCTTCTCTTTCCCAGGCTAAACAGACCCAACTCTTTCAGCCTTTCCTCGTAAGACTTGGATTCCAACCCTCTCACCATCCTGGTTGCCCTCTTCTGGACACGCTCGAGCTTGTCAACATCCTTCCTAAAACGTGGTGCCCAAAACTGGACGCAGTACTCCAGGAGAGGCCTGACCATAGCAGAACAGAGCGGAACTACCACCTCCCGTGATCTGGACACAATGCTTCTGTTGATGCATCCTAAGATTGCATTAGCTTTCTTCGCAGTCACATCGCACTGCAGGCTCATGTTTAGCTTGTGATCCACCAGAACACCCAGACTCCTTTCACATGTGCTGCTGTCAAGCCAAGTCCCTCCCATTCTATATCTGTGCCTTCATGGCCCTTCCCACTGCCAGAGCCTGCTTATGGGCATGGTGTGTGGCCTGAACTGTGTGAGCTCATTGGATTGTGTTGTTGGGGGACAAATAGGACTCTTGTGATCACGGGAGGCATCCAATCGGCTTTTTTGACTGTCCTCCAGGCCGAATGCAAGACGGCACAGCCGGCATGGAAGAAATGTATCTGTTAACTGGAAGCAACAGAACTTGATGAATGTAAAATCCCCATTAGAAATGACAATTTAAAGATTTCAGGATCACACTGAGAATAACGATACACGGCAGGATCCCGCTGGCCCACTTTTCCCTGTGAGGGGTGTACGGTGCTGGGGGGGGGGGGAATCGGCCGCCCCACCGTGAGTGGTTACAAAGCTCATCTCGTGCTATTATATCCAAAAACTCAGGGAGATCTGCTGAAGTCACTTCTGAGCCATTTTTGGCAGATTTGCCATCGAGTTCACGATTAATTAACTGTCGTCAGTGCTTATTAATTAGGAAAAATACCTGTCATTATGATGGGTGGGGTATGTGTAGAAGTAAAGGTAAAGGTTTCCCTTGCTCGAGAGCCGGTCGAATCCAACTCTAGGGGGCAGTGCTCATCTCCGTTTCCAAGCCGAAGAGCCAGCACTGTCCAAAGAAATTTCCATGGTCCTGTGGCTGGCATGACTAAACGCCAAGGTGCACGGAACGCTGTTCCCTTCCCACCGAAGTGGTACCTATTTATCTACTTGCAATTTCTTGCTTTCGAACGGCTAGTTTGGCAGGAGCTGGAACTAGAGACGGGAGCTCATTCCGTCATGCGGCACACTTGGGTCTCGAACTGCTAAACTACAGACCTTCCAGTCTGCAGCTCAGAATCTTAACCTCTGAGCCACTGCAGCCCTATGTGTGAAGGGGGAGGCTTAAATATTGTCAAGACTCCTGTGTAGGTGTCAAGACAAATTCCACTCTAGCTGTGGGGTCTATTATCAGTGAGGGCTGGGCCAGTGATGGTCAGGGACAGAAGACAAGCTTTGCCCTCACTGCAGTACCATTCCTAAGCAGGCTACTTTCGCCATAGCACTGTAGCCATGCATTTGGTGGAAGTGTGTGTGTGTGTTTATTGTCATCAAGTTGTTTTCGCTTATGGTGACCCTCTGGACTCATGTCCTCCACACTGTCTTATCGTTAAGAACAACATCAAGAAGAGATTGAATTTATAACCCACCCGTCACTACCTGAAAGGGTCTCAAAGAAGCTTACAATTTCCTTTTCCCTTCCCCTCTCCATAGCAGACATCCTGTGAGGTACGTGGGGCCGAGAGAACTCTTTCAAGAGCTGTTTGTGAAAGAACAGCTCTGAGAGAACTTGTGACTGACCCAAGGTCACACCAGCAGCTGCATACGGAGGTGTGGGGAATCAAACCCGGTTATCTCATATTAGAGTCCATGCTCCAAGGCACTACACCAAACTGGCTCAGGTCTTGCAAACCTTGCTCGGGTCTTGCAAACTGAGGGCCGTGGCTTCCTTGATTGGGTCAATCCATCTCATGGTGGGTCTTTTCCAGTGACTAAAGTATGATAGCCTCAGCTTAGTCATTTTAGCTTCCAGGGAGAATGGTGGAAACGGAGAAGAATAGAAGATGCTATGATGGTGTTGGAAAGTACCATCTTGCTGCAGCCCTTATGGCTATCCCACAGGGTTTTCAAGGGAAGAGACGTCCAAAGGTAGTTTACCATTGATTGTCCCTGCATGGTGACCTTGGACTTCCTTGGTGGTCTACCATCCACATATTATAAGATAAGCATATGGAGGTCCATCAGTGGCTATTAGCCACAAGGTATAGATAGGGGCTCTGGGGCAAGTGATGCTCTGTATTCTTGGTGCTTGGGGGGGTCAACAGTGGGAGGGCTTCTAATGTCCTGGCCCCACTGGTGGACCTCGTGATGGCACCTGGTATTTCTGGCCACTGTGTGACACAGAGTGTTGGACTGGATGGGCCTTTGGCCTGATCCAACATTGTTCTTATGTAACCTAGCTTCCATGATCTGATAAGATTACATTAGTCTGGACCGGTGTTCCCTCTAAGCTGAGTTAGTGTGAGCTAGATCAAAGTTTTTTTAGCCTCTGGCACACACATTTTTGTCTTAGCTCAGGAAGGAGGGCTCCAGAGCAAACTAATTCATGCAGTAGCCAAATGGCTCACTCACAACTTCCATGCCGGTAGCTCACAAAGTAGAATTTTTGCTCACAAGACCCCACAGCTCAGAGGGAGCATTGGCCTGGACTATCTTGGTCAGGATGATATTATAGAATCGTAGAATCATAGAATGATAAGAGTTGGAAGGGACCTTGCAGGTCATCTAGTCCAACCCCCTGCACTCTGCAGGAGCAGAGTCGAAAGACAGCCCTACAACTTACCCGAAAGATGGTTGTCCTTCAGCCTCCACTTGAAAACGTCCAGTGAAGGAGCATCCACCACCTCCCAAGGCAGTCTGTTCCACTGCTCAACCACTCTGACAGTTAGGAAGTTTCTCCTGATATTTAGCCGGTAACGACTCCCTTGTCATTTCCACCCAATAGATCTAGTCTTGCAATCCGGAGCAAGAGAGAATAGATCTTCTCCATAGTCTCCATGACAGCCCTTCAAATACGTGAAGACTGCAATCATGTCCCCTCTAAGCCTTCTTTTTCCCAGGCTAAACAACTCTTTCAGCCATTAAGATGCAGGGTGTCAGATCCTGAACAGAATCAATGTAGAGGAGTGTTCTGAGGGAGAGAAGTGAAAAATTTAGGGGGCTGATATGACCAGCTGCAGAGGCAGCAGGTCCTGGTCGCTTCCCCAGGCCTTTTAGCCACTAGCCCCTGGGAGTCAGAGGTGCTGAAACAGAAGCCCTGAGATGGAATCCAATTCCCTCTTCCAATTATCCATACTTCTAAAGGCTCCATAACTCTCAGGTCCTTCTTGCCCCCATAACCCCATAAGAGGGGGGAGAAGAAGAAGAAGAAGAAGAAGAAGAAGAAGAGATTGGATTGATACCCCACCCTTCACTACCCAAAGGTGTCTCAGAGTGGTTACAAACTCCTTTCCCCTTCCCCTCCCCACAACAGACACCCTGTGAGGTAGGCGGGGCTGAGAGAGCTCTTGACAGAAATTGCTCTTTTTTCAAGAACAGCTCTTATCAGAACTATGGCTTGCCCAAGGTCATCCAGCCAGGTGCAAGTGGAGGAGTGGGGAATCAAACCCGGTTCTCCCAGATCAGAGTCCGCGCACTTAGCCACTACACCAAAGTGAAGCATGAGAGAAGCAGCTGTTGAGCCAGGAAGAGCGAAGAATGGTTAATTCATGAAAGCTTTATTAGAAACAGAGATTTAGATGTGCGCAAGAGAGATCTCTTGTTCAGACTAAGGAATAGATCAAGGGTTAGGCATTGTATAGGTAATAGATCAACATCCCATAATGCAATGGTCATACAGCGGGTATTCACTCCCCAACCCTCTTTCACTCCCCCTGCATACTACCCCGCACTACAAAGATTGTCATCTAGCAACAGATGTTTCTTCAAGGATGAGAGTCTCTTGCGGCTCGTTCTCATGGGAAAGTCGTTACCAGCAAAGCTAACCTGACACTGGCATACACACATACAGATATATGGCATTCACACCTACTCCCCCCCCCCCATCCTTCGGAATCTTTATGGCAGAGAGGGCTGGCAAGGGGTGAGACCAAATGGTTGAAAAACAAAAGCCAACTACAAAGATAGAAACCAAAGAAAACATTCGTTAACGTGACAATCAGCAGTGCCCAATTCTGACAATTTGGTCCTCCAGAGAAGACGTAACAAGACGTTTATGGTTCTCTGTGACCTGTCCATGGTGCTGAAACTCTTGTCTCTATTGCACACTCAACCCATGGTTCTTTGATAAAGGAGAGAACAGGATCCTGGCTTCACTTTGACTTGAGTTGTGCAAGGAAGAAGGAGGAGGAGGAGGAGGAAAAGGAGAAGAAGAAGGAGGAGGGGGAGGAGGAGGAGGAGGAGGAGGAGGAGGAGGAGATTGGATTAATACCCCGCCCTTCACTACCCAAAGGAGTCTCAGAGTGGCTTACAAACTCCTTTCCCTTCCCCTCCCCACAAAAGACACCCTGGGAGGTAGGTGGGGCTGAGAGAGCTCTGACAGAAACTGCTCTTTTTCAAGAGCAGCTGTACCAGAACTATGGCTTGCCGAAGGTCATCCAGCAGGTGCAAGTGGAGGAGTGGGGAATCAAACCCGGTTCTCCCAGAGCACTTAACCACTACACCAAACTGGAGGAGGAGGAGGAGGAGGAGATTGGATTTATACCCCACCCTTCACTACCTGGAGTCTCAGAGCAACTTACAAACTCCTTTCCCTTCCCCTCCCCACAACAGACACCCTGTGAGGTAGGTGGGGCTGGGAGAGCTCTTTCAAGAACTGCTCTTTCAAGGACAGCTCTGGCAGAACTATGGCTTGCCCAAGGTCATCCATCAGCTGCGAGTGGAAGAGTGGGGAATCAAACCCGGTTCTCCCAGATTAGTCTGCGCAATTAACCACTACACCAGTTCCACTAGACCAGAGGAACTGGCTGGCTCCTGTGTGAGACAGGATGCTGGACTTAGAGGGACCCTCACTGGTCTGATCCAGCAGGGCTCTTCTGATGTTCTTCTCAGGGGAAGGCCTCGACCTCTGTGCCTTGTTGTTGGCCCTCCAGAGGAACTGGTTGGCCACTGTGTGAAACAGGATGCTGGACTGGATGGATTTTTGTTCTGATCCAGCAGGGCTCCTCTGATGTTCTTATGTCTTCAGTTAGTGTTGATTTTGTTTTGAAGGGGAGGGTGTATCACAGGCTCATGACCCTGAGGCTGGATTACTTTCCTTGTGGTGTTGACAGCATGTCACAAACCAGACAACAACTATTAAAGCAAAAACAACAACAACAACAACAAACAAACAACCCCCCCTTCCTGTTCCAATTCTGCTCCAGGGAGCTGACATCTTTGGTACATGACAAGCAGCGACAGATGTTTGACATCCGCAAACATGACAAGAAGGAAAAGGTGACAAGAGGAAGCCGACTCCTCCGATGAAAGCCGCAGTCCTCCCTCGCCACCTGCATTGCGGAGCTGAGATGGCATCAGGGAATTTCATATGACTGCGCGCGGGGGGGGGGGGGGGGCAGGCAGATTTCCCGGCACCTGTTACCTTTAAAGGGTTAACGGCGGCAGGGGAAGGGGGGGGGGGGGGGGGGGGGGGTGTCAGGCAGATTTCCCGGCACCTGTTACCTTTCAGGCAGTCAGTGGTCAATGGGGGGACTGTACTGGTGGATCGGCTGTCTGACAGTGCAATCCTAAATAGGGTTACAGTTTTCTAAGCCCATTGACTTCAAGGGACTTAGAAGGGTGTAACTGTTTTTAGGATTGCACCGTGGGTATATTATTCGCCGGCATTTTTTTTTTTGTCCTCAGGTCCCAGCAGGCAAGCCATGGTGACTGATTTTTTAGCTAAAAACTCTAGAACTGGGAGGAGGAGGAGGAGGAGAAGGAGAAGATCATATTTGCATCATATTTGCATCAAAATTCTTAGTGTCCTTCCCTCCCCAAGGGCCGCCCCATGCAGAATATGTTACAGTAGTCTAGTCTGGAAGTGACTGTAGCTAGAAGGAGAAGGAGGAGGAGGAGAAGAGGAAGGAGGAGGAGATTGGATTTATACCCCGCCCTTCACTACCCAAAGGTGTCTCAGAGCGGTTTACAATCTCCTTTCTCTTCCCTTCCCCACAACAGACACCCTGTGAGGTAGGTGGGGCTGAGAGAGCTCTCTCAAGAACTGCCCTTGAGAGAACAGCTCTGAAAGGACTTGTGCCAGACCCAAGGTTGCACCAGCAGCTGCCTGTGGAGGAGTGGGGAATCAAACCTGGTTCTCCCAGATGAGAGTCCGTGCTCTTAACCACTACACCAAACTGCCCTTCCCCAGCTGAGTCTGCACAGTATTTCGTCCCTAGAACTACCATGTGACCCAGGGCAGACCACCCCCATTCCCTCAGTTCTTACCAGCCGCTGTGAGCTCAAGGTAGAGAAAGAAGAAAAAAAACCCCACAATTTAGAGAGAGAGGTCAGAGCGGGGAAGGAGGGAGGGAATGTGCGTCTGCACAGAAGATGTAGATGGGCAACAGTTCCAGGCAGCCCTGTTTCCCTCAACCATCTTCCAGTCCAGCCCCATGCTGGGACCACTCACAAGAAGAAGAAGAAGAAGAAGAAGAAGAAGAAGAAGAAGAGATTGGATTTATACCCCGCCCTTCACTTGGAGCCTCAGAGTGGCATACAAACTCCTTCTCCTTCCCCTCCCCACAACAGACACCCTGTGAGGTGGGTGGGGCTGAGAGAGCTCTGACAGAAACTGCTCTTTTTCAAGGACAGCTCTTATCAGAACTATGGCTTGCCCAAGGTCATCCAGCCAGGTGCAAGTGGAGGAGTGGGGAATCAAACCCGGTTCTCCCAGATTGGAGTTCGTGCACTTAACCACTACACACAAGCCATTCACCTGAGAAGGAGGGGTGAGTCTCTCACAGGAACAATGAGTGAAGACCTGCCTTTCCGACTCCATAGGGTTTTCAAGGCAAGAGACATTCTGGGGTGGCTTGCCATTGCCTGCCTCTGCATCACAACCCTGGTATTCCTTGGAGGTCTCCCCTCCAAATACTAACCAGGGCCGACCCTACTTAGCTTCTGAGATTCAACGAGATCTGGCTTTATTTTTTTTAAAATAATTTTTATTAGTTTTTCAATATGCATGCATAACAGCAACTTCTAGAATAAACAAGAACCAAATAAAAACAAATACAGGATCGATGAAACAGCTGAGACTGAACAAAGAGTACAGTATATAGGCCTTGCTTGGAGACTCTGAATATTTCAATTTTCACTTCAAAACTTTACCTGTTTCATTCTATCCAGTCATATATCTTCATGATGAGGTTCATTTTTTCCCTTTCAGCAGGGAAGCTCACCCCCTGGTTCTTATTTTTTCCCCACTTAGTTTGCCTTGGATCCACCAGCGAATTCCCACACATGTGAAGAAGAAGGAGAGAAGAGATTGGATTTATACCCGCCCTTCACTACCCAAAGGTGTCTCAGAGCAGCTTACAAACTCCTTTCCCTTTCCCTCCCCACAACAGACACCCTGTGAGGTAGGTAGGGCTGAGAGAGCTCTGACAGAAACGGCTCTTTTTCAAGAACGGCTCTTATCAGAACTACGACTTGCCCAAGGTCATCCAGCCAGGTTCAAGTGGAGGAGTGTGGAATCAAACCCGGTTCTCCACGCACTTAACCACTACACCAAAATGGTGAGGGTGTGTGTGAATTGATTTCTGCCTCTCATGACAGATCTCCAGCTCCTCCCTGCAGCTATTTCGGGGGCAGTCTCCTGTCCCCCAGGAGAAGCATTTTGTGAGGAACATTGCGCTGAAGGGGGAGACAGAGGCAGAAATCCTGCAATGGATCCAAGCCCTTTGACAAGCGGTTGGGAAGAGAATCTCTGTTTCTCCTCTCTGCCCTCCCTAGGACTTGGATCATATTTGCATCAAAATTCTCAGTGTCCTTCCCCCCCCCCAAGGGAAGCCCCATGCAGAATATGTTGCAGTAGTCTAGTCTGGATGTGACTGTAGCCAGGAGGAGGAGGAGGAGGAGGAGGAGATTGGATTTATACCCTGCCCTTCACTCAGAGTCTCAGAGCGGCTTACATTCTCCTTCCCTTCCCCTCCCTACCACAGACACCCTGTGAGGCAGGTGGGACTGAGAGAGCTCTTTCAAGAACTGCTCTTGAGAGAACAGCTCTGAGAGAACTGTGACTGACCGAAGGTCACCCAGCTGGCTGCACGTGGAAGACTGCAGAATCAAACCCAGTTCTCCAGTCCGCTGCTCTTAACCACTACACCAAACTGTCCAGCACAGCTTTCTGGTGGAACAGCACATGAAAAGCCATTTGTTGCTCCCCCATTCATTTTAATTATCCATCAAATTTGTGTATAGCAGACTACACCAAAGATAGCTTGGATGTTGGGGCTTTCCCTGTTCAGGTCCCCCGGCTGAGGGAAGATGGATCCTGGGAGCATCATTCATCACATTTGTCACATCGCCGGAATCATCAAGTAAGGTTAAAGAGCCTATTTTTTTAAAAAAATCACAGATGTTTTTTTCAGCTCACAGTGTCTGATCCTTGGACAGGTGTATGTCTGTTTATGAGGAAGGAGAATTGAATGGGGGAGAGGAAAAAAACCTCCATTCCCCTACTAACCCACATCTTCATTACGAGTAAATAACCTTTGTCTCAGCTGTCCTCCCTGACAAATGAGTCCGACATTGGCGGTGATCATGAGCCGGCATCTAACTTTGTGAACTTCAGCTCTCTCTCTTTCCTTTTTTCTTTCCCTCTGGAGGGATCCATCCGAGGGAGGAAGGTTAAACTTTTCGTAGACCTCGGGTATCCCCTGGCAAGACAAGACGGCGCGTCCCTTCCATCCAAATGAGCGCCTGTAGAGATGCGTCGCTTATCTGGGAAGCTTTCTGGACAGAAGAAAAGGGAGAAGAAAAAGATTTCCCCCCCCTCTAAAAAAGAAACAAAAAACCCACAGAACTTTTAAATTCAGACGAGAACAACATGTCAAAATCCCTTAAACCATGATAAATGTAGGAAAAGCGTCGGGCTCTTTCCGAAATGCGGGTGAGTGATGTTGATTTATGAGCTGGGAGCTTTTTCGAAAGCAAGTGGTTTTCTGAGAAGAGAGAAAAGGTCGCCCTAACTCGGGCCTTACATTGCTTATCTCGTTCCCAAAGCAGCCTGCAATTCCCTCTGTGCTGGTCGATGTCAGATTACCTTGTCTGCTTTGGGAGACCCTCCATTAATAACAATCATCCTCGTGATAACAAAGAAAAGATACCCATTATTTCCCCTCCCCCTCTGGAAAAATATATAGAACACCACATGATATTTGGGGACTCCTGACACCCACACAGAGATAAAAGCAACGGGTCACGGAGTGGGGGGGAGGAAAGTAGGTAAATCGTGGGGCCGAACCCAGGAAACAGCAGCAAAGAGTAAATTGTAGAAACTATTGGGGGGAAATAGCTAGCAAATCAGAGGAGTCATTTCCTTAAAGGACCTGACGAAATCGTCCTCCGAAAAATGATGTTCTCATCATGACAGAGGGGTGGGTTATGGAGAAAACTTTCCTAGCTGTCTCTATTTGGTGTAGTGGTTAAGTGAGCGGAGTCTAATCTGGGAGAACCGGGTTTGATTCCCCACTCCTCCACTCGGGCAAGCCAGAGTTCTGCCAGAGCTTTCTCAGCACCACCTACCTCATAAGCAGTGTTTCCTCTAAGATGAGTTAATGTGAGTTAGCTCACAGTTTTTTAGCCTCTGACTCCCACATTTTTGTCTTAGCTCAGGAAGGATGGCTCCAGAGCAAACTGATATATGAAGTAGCCAAATTGCTCACTCATAACTTCAATGCCAGTAGCTCACAAAATAGAATTTTTGCTCACAACACCCCACAGCTTAGAGGGAGCATCGCTCATAAGATGTCTGTTCTGGGGAGGGGGAGGGAAAGGAGTTTGTAAGCCGCTCTGAGACTCCAAGTGAAGGGCAAGGTATAAATCCAATCTCCTCCTCCTCCTCTTCTTCTTATCATAGAATCATAGAATGTTAGAGTTGGAAGGGATCTTCCAGGTCATCTAGTCCAACCCCCTGCACTCTTCTTCTTCTTTCTATTAGGTAGTACAGGACTTAAGGCAGCCTTTTCCAAAAAATAGATTTGAAACTGGTATTAGACAATTCCCCAGAGGAAAGGTCATCCAGTGGATACTAACCACGACAAGTTAGAACCATCTGATAGATCTGGGTGGGCAGCCATCTTGGTCCGAAGCAGTAGAACATATTTGGAGTCCAGTGGCACCTTTAAGACCAACAAAGGTTTATTAAAGGTATGAGATTTTAATGAGGAACTGTGCACACACTATTGGGTGTTGTAAATAAGAAGCAGGAGACTGTTATGAAGGTGCACAGTTATGAAGGTGCACAGAGAGTTTATATAGTTATAAAGTTGAATATATACAGAGATATTTACAGGCTGTTGAACAGCATGTCGTGCCTTAGTCTATGAGAACTGAGTCCCCATCCAGCTTACTAAGATGATAGCTATTATGCTAAACCCCAGTCAAGCCCAGAAAGAGCGACACCTGCTAGAAAACACCTGGCTGACGAACAGATCAAACTGATCTGTAGTAACTGCTTGCTACCTCTATCACTCTGATATATATCTCAATACGCACATGAAAGCTCATACCTTGAATAAACCTTTGTGGGTCTTAAAGGTGCCACTGGACTCAGAACCATTGGAATAACAGATGCCAGACAAAACACAACCAACAGAAAGAACCATCGCCTTCGGAGTTTACAAAATGAAGAATAGCATGGACAGAATGGATAAGCAGCAGTGGCTCGCGTCTTACTATTCCATTAAGGGAGATTTTGATGTTTTTTATTTCCCCCCCCCCCCCCCCCCCCCTGTTTTTCCCCCCCCCTCTCCTTCTGGTTGCTGGAGTACCAGTCGGCAATGCCCAATCCTGCTCCAAGCCAGCATATCTTTCCATCAGGATTCCCTGCTTCAGTTTAGGGAAATGTTAGCCTCAGAAGAAAGTTCTGATGTTTGATGGAATGTCCCTAGGACTTTTCCACATTTTTCTTTTGATTTTTATTGGTTCTGGCCTTATACTGCTTTGGTTTGTCTTCTATTTCCACATGCATTTTTGTGCCTTTAGTTTTCACTTTTTTTCGTTTCCCTCTGGGTCTCCCCCCTCCCCCCCGACT
>NW_015163224.1:14647-22909 GCF_001447785.1 Gekko japonicus | reverse complement strand
AATGGCCAACCACCTCTGCTTCTCATTGGCCTTGAAAGCTCCTTGCTGGGGTTGCCATAAGTCTTGGATGGGAGACCACCAAGGAAGACTCTGCAGAGGAGGAAAGCCACCGCTGCTCCTCACTTGCCTTGAAAGCCCTTTGCTGGGGTTGCCATGATTCAGCTGTGACTTGACGGCACTTTACACACACACACAGACACACACACACAAGGAAGTGTCTGGGGAGAGGAATTTCCATAGGGTGGGTGCCACGTGTGAGAAGGCCTTGCTTGAACTCATTAATTAATTATGATTAAATTAAATACTTAACTGACAATATTTACAGTCTGCCTTTTGCACGGAGGTTGAAAGTGGATTACACAGAGTAACTCAAGAGCCAGTTTGGGGTCGTGCTTAAGTGCGGGGACTCTAATCTGGGAGAACTGGGTTTGATTCCATCACTCCTCCACTTGCACCTGCTGGAGGACCTTGGGTCAGTTGCAAGTTATTTCAGAGCTGTTCTGTCACGAGCAGTTCTCGAAAGAGCTCTCTCACCCCCACCTAGCTCCAGGGTCATCTAGTCCAACCCCCTGCACAATGCAGGAAATTCACAAATACCTCCCCCACACACACCCCGTGACCCTTGTTTGCCCAGAAGATGACCAAAAAAACCCCACCCCCAAACAAAACCGTGGCAATCAGTATTTCCCTGGGCATGTAAGAAAGGGCCACAAGAATGTAAGCACTGATGCAACCCTTCCTGCCCTCTCTCCTGATCTGCCTAAATTCATAGAATCAGCATTGCTGTCAGATGGCCGTCTAGCTTCTGTCTGAAAACCTCCAAAGAAGGAGAGCCCACCACCTCCCGAGGAAGCTTGTTCCACTGGGGAGCTGCTCTAACTGTCAGGAAGTTCTTCCTAATGTTTAGACAAAAACTCTTCTGATTTAATTTCAATCCGTTAGTTCTGGTCCGACCTTCTGGGGCAACAGAAGACAACTCCGCACCATTAGAAAAGCCCACCACTTTTAACATAGGTGCGCTTAGAAGCATAGGATAATGCCTTCCAATGGTTTTACCGAGATCATTAAAGGAGAGTAATTATATGGGCCCATTAAAACGGCTTACAAAAAGTAAGTCAGTTAGAAGCATAATGCAGATCTATTCAGTTTCCTGAATTTATAAGTTTCCAAGATCACCTTCCAACAAATAAGTAGCTGTCCCAGTTGATAGGGCTCAGATTCTCGGCTAATTAATTATCTTAGAACATCAGACATCATACAAGGTTATCTGTATTCACATGTTTCTAGGGCTGCCAAGTGGGGGCGGGGGGCTGGTAAACCCCCGCTTTGGAGGCCCGATTTCCGCCACCGTGGAATCAGGCCCCGGGGGGAACTCCGCCCACTGAACCTCTATGGTTTTCCCTCCGATGATCCGGGCCACGCCTCCAACGTGGTTGACGTCGCGCGTCACTTCTGGCTACGCACGCGCGCGTGACGATCGGGGCCATGCCCTCAACGTGATCAATGTTGCGCGTCACTTTTGGTGACGTGCAGGCGGCGCGCGCACGCTTTGCGCGCACGACGAGGGACGGCTCCCGTAGCGCGGCGAGGCTCCCCTGCCGGTGAGTAAAATTCTCTTGGCAACCCTACATGTTTCCTTCAAATATAGTATATGAAAAGCTAATTCTCTCTTGCTACTTTTTATGATAACAACAAATATAAAAAAAATAGTGTCTCGTACCAATGACTATCTGCTGGACTCCAACGGATACATCCCATCTATGTTTAATGAGACAATCTTGCCATTCTCAGATGTTTCTACCAGATGGGCCCAGACAGATATTATATCTCTTGGTATTAATTATACTACTTACAATCTGCTCTGACTTGAATGGCCCAGGCTAGCCCAATCTCGTCACATCTGGGAAGCTAAGCAGAGTTGACCCTGGTTAGGACGTTAATGAGAGACTACTAGCAATGGTGACCACGTTCAGAGGCAGTAAACCTCTGGATCCCAGAGCCAGGAGGTAATGTCAGGGGAAGGCCTTGGCCTCTTTCCCCTGGTGTTGGCCCTCCAGAGGAACTAGTTGGCCACTGTGTAAGACAGGATGCTGGACTAGATGGACCTTCACTGGTCTGATCCAGCGGGGGTCTTCTGATGTTCTTATGGAGGCCTCAGACCCTATGCCCTGTTGTTGGCCCTCCAGAGGAACTGGTTGGCCACTGTGTGAGATAGGATGCTGGGCTAGATGTCTTGGTCTGATCCAGCAGGGCTCTTCTCATGTTCTTATGGTGGCTTCAGTCTCTATGCCCTGTTGTTGGTCCTCCAGAGGAACTGTTTGGCCACTGATGCTGGGTTGATGGACCACTGGTCTGATCCAGCAGGGCTCTTTTTATGTTCTTATCAGGGGAAGGCCTTGGTCTCTATGCACTGTTGTTGGCTGTCCAGAGGAACTGGCTGGCCACTGTGTGAGACAGGATACTGGACTAGATGGACCACTGGTCTGACCCAGCAGGGCTCTTCTTATGTTCTTATCAGGGGAAGGGCTCGGTCTCTATTCTCTATGCCCTGTTGTTGGCCGTCCAGATGAACTGGCTGGCCACTGTGTGAGACAGGAGGCTGGACTAGATGGGCCGCTGGTCTGATCCAGCAGGGCTCTTCTCATGTTCTTGTGTCCATACTTGGATGCGCAAGAAAAGAGTGCAAAGTTTACCAAAAGTTCGTTTGTGGGGGGGGGGAGTCATTTCACAGGAGATAAACATACCTGTAGAATGTCCCTTGCCCCCATTTACTTTGACCTGAACTCTCAGCATTGAAGCATTTCAGGTATTGCTTTGTGTGGAGGTTTGAGGCTCCTCACCCCACCCGACTCTGGTATTGGGGCGTGCAGCAACGATGTGTGCATGTGGATATCATTCCACAGATGAGAAGGAAAGGGGAAGAAGAAGAAGAAGAAGAAGAAGAAGAAGAAGAAGAAGAAGAAGAGATTGCATTTATACCCCACCCTTCACTACCCAAAGGAGTCTCAGGGCGGCTTACAATCTCCTTTCCCTTCCCCTCCCCACAACAGACCCCCTGTGAGATAGGTGGGGCTGAGAGAGCTCTGACAGAAACTGTTCTTTTTTAAGAACAGCTCTGACGGAACTATGGCTTGCCCAAGGTCATCCAGCAGCTGCATGCGGAGGAGTGGGGCATCAAACCCGGTTCTCCCAGATTAGAGTCCGCGCACTTAACCACTACACCAAACTGGCTGTCTTCAATGAAGAAGGAGGGCAGGCCTCTGTCTCTAGCTGGCGGGCAGAGAACAGAAATAAAATGAGGAAATTCTGCTTTTGAAAAGAGGAGCTGCCGATCCTCTCATTCTAAAGGGAAGCTCCGCTATTATTCGAGTCATAACCATAGCAACCGAGAGTTCCCACCTCCCCAGTCTCAACCACTGTGGCTTGGCGGCAAGGCACACTTTCCCAGCAACATTCAATTTCTATTCCCAGCAACATGTCAGTCTCGGAACGCCGAGGTCAGATCGTCTAGGCCCGAGGAGTTAGCACATAACAGTCTATTTCATTGTGTTTTATCTGTCACAAACCTGTGAGTTTAAAATTGCATCTCAGGGAGGTTTCCCTTGTGTGTTGAGAGACGAGCACGGGTGCGCATGTCGACGCATTCCCGTCAATGTGCAAATTGGTCCCGGAGAGCCTGCTCTGCAAAGGCCCTTGATAAATCCAAGCGACATCCTGAAGAGAAGCTCTTGCACTACTGACGGGCGGTATTGCTTGGTATTCCCTCGGGTTGCCTTTTGTGAGCTTTGGGGGGTGGGGGGAGATGGCAATGGAAGCAGCTAACGTTATGACAAAACACCACAGTTGCCTTGCAGATCAAAGGTCCATGACATTCGGTCTCCCATTTCTCACTGCAGCCAAGCAGATGCTTCAGCCAAGCTCATGGATGAGGCAAGGAAGCTACATCCTCCCCTGTGGCTCACCCCTCCCCACAACTAGAAGAGAAGAAGTTGAAGAAGAGAAGAGATTGGATTTATACCCCGCCCTTCACTACCCAAAGGTGTCTCAGAGCAGCTTACAAACTCCTTTCCCTTCCCCTCCCCACAACAGACACCCTGTGAGGTAGGCAGGGCTGAGAGAGCTCTTGACAGAAACTGCTGCTTTTCAAGAACAGCTGTGCCAGAACTATGGCTTGCCCAAGGTCATCCAGCCAGGATCCAGTGGAAGAGTGGGGAATCAAACCCGGTTCTACCTGATTAGAGTCTGCATCCAGGGTACACTGCCTTGGAATGTGGGTGTTCTCCAGCTCTCGAGGCTAATAGCTATGGAAGGACCTGTCAACTATGGCTGTGTCTAGCTATTAGCAGAAGAAGAGGAAGAGGAAGATGAAGAAGAGGAGGAGGAGGAGGAGGAGGAGGAGATTGGATTTATACCCCGCCCTTCACTACCCAAAGGAGTCTCAGAGCGGCTTACAAACTCCTTTCCCTTCCCCTCCCCACAACAGACACCCTGTGAGGTAGGCGGGGCTTGAGAGAGCTCTTGACAGAAACTGTTCTTTTTTCAAGAACAGCTCTTATCAGAACTATGGCTTGCCCAAGGTCATCCAGCCAGGCGCAAGTGGAGGAGTGAGGAATCAAACCCAGTTCTCCCAGATTAGAGTCCGCGCACTTAACCACTGCACCAAACTGGAAGGGGAGGAGGAGATTGGATTTATACCCCACTCTTCACTACCCAAAGGAGTCTCAGAGCGGCTTACAAGCTCCTTTCCCTCCCCCTCCCCACGACAGACACCCTGTGAGGTAGGTGGGGCTGAGAGAGCTCTTTTGAGAACTATTCATGAGAGAACAACTATGAAAGAACTTGTAACTGACCCAAGGTCAGACCAGCAGCTGCATGTGGAGGCGTGGGGAATCAAGCCTGGTTCTCCCTGATTAGAGTCCGTGTTCCTAACCGCTACACCAAACTGGATCAGACCAGTGGACCATCTAGTCCAGCACCCTGTCTCACAAAACAGCCAACCGGTTCCTCTGGAGAGCTTACAACAGGGCAGAAAGGTCTTCCCCAATGTTGCCTCCTGGCTCTGGGATTCAGAGGCTGAAAGACTGTGAATGTGGAGGTTCCCCTCAGTCACCCTGGCCAGTAGCCACTGATAGACCTCTCCTTCATGAATCGATCTAATCCCCTTTTAAACCCATCTAGGTCTGCGGTCACTGCTCCAATCTAAGCCAGCGAATCTCATCGCAGTTTGTGGCACTAACCGCTACACCAAACTGGATCAGACCAGTGGACCATCTAGTCCAGCACCCTGTCTCACAAAACGGCCAACCGGTTCCTCTGGAGGGCTAACAACAGGGCAGAAAGGCCAAAGTCTTCCCCAATGTTGCCTCCTGACTCTGGGATTCAGAGGCTGAAAGCCTGTGAATGTGGAGGTTCCCTTAAGTCACCATGGCCAGTAGCCACTGGTAGACCCCTCCTTCATTAATCGATCTAATCCCCTTTTAAACCCATCTAGGTCTGCGGTCACTGCTCCAATCTAAGCCAGCGAATCTCATCGCAGTTTGTGGCACTGAGCTCCAGGAATAAATCATATGTCGTACGAAAAAGTATTTTCTTCTGTCTCTCTATTGCCCATCAATTTCATTGGGTGACCCCGGGTTCTTCCATAATGGGAGACAAAAAGTTTTCTCTGTCTGTTTTCGCCACGCCACGTGCAATTTCAGGGCATTTCAATCTCACCGGGATACTCTTCAGTTGACCTTAACGGTTAACATGCTTCAACAAAAAAATAAATTTCAAAGAGACGCTCCGGTACAACGCGGCGGAGTTGGAATCCGCTGGCAAATTCAACCCTGAACAACTTTAACTCATCAGAGACGGGGGATGGTTAGTTCACTGGAGCATGTCACCACAGTAAAGGCAAAGGCTTCCCTTGCTCGAAAGCCAGTTGGATCCAAGTCTAGGGGGCGGTGCTCATCTCCGTTTCCAAGCCGAAGAGCCAGCGCTGTCCGAAGACGTTTCCGTGGTCATGTGGCCGGCATGACTAGATCCTGAGGCGCACGGAATGCTGTTACCTTCCCACTGAAGTGGTACCTATTTATCTACTTTCAGTTTCTTGCTTTCGAACTGCTAGGTTGGCAGATGCTAGGGCCAGGGGTCATTTCCTGCAGGAGCGCACAGGAGCCGAGCTCTGGCAGTAAAGAGCCCAGGGGGCGGGCTCATGCAACAACCCCCACCCCCTGCTCCCAGCAGCCCTCAGTCAGAGCAAGAAGCAGCCAGAAGTTGCAGAGCCCCCCCCCCAGTCCAAAACAGTCCAGTGGCACCTTTAAGACCAAGTTTTATTCAGGTACAAGCTCTCCCTCCTCTGCGAGGACAACTCTGCACGTTCCCCCCCCTCCAACAGCTAGCCATCCAAAACAGTCCAGTGGAGCCTGAGCGGTGGGTGTTGCCTTCTGACACACTTTCGGTGATGTCAGGGGGTGTGGCATATGCAAATAAGTTATGCTAATGAGTTATATCCGCTTTTACAACGGATCTCCAGCTCCCCTGGAGAAAATGGCAGCTTTGCAGGATGGGTTCTATGGCATTGTACCACGCTGAGACCCCTCCCCTCCCCTCCCCAAACCCAGCCCTCTCCCAGGTCCACCCCCAAAGTCTGCAGGTATTTTTCCAACCCAGACCTGGCCATCCTAACTTGCATACCTCAAGGACATCTGGTGCACTTCCTCCTTTTGTTTGTTTCTGGGCTCCCATTTTTACAGTACATGCCATTGTAATGTGATTAGCACAAAACAGCCCCCAGGTAAGCAGCCATATTTTGATCTCATTTTGATGAAGAACCTCTCCCTAGGGCTGGTACTGAATGGCCAACAGTCTTCAGCATGAACACATGAAGCTGCCTTCTACTGAATCAGGACCTCGGTCCGTCAAAGTCAGTATTGTCTACTCAGACCGGCAGAGGCTCTCCAGGGCCTCAGGCAAAAGTCTTTCATATCACCCCCTGCCTGGCCTTTTTAAACTGCAGATGCCAGGGACTGAACCTGGGACCTTCTGCATGCAAAACAGAGCCAATTCCACTGAACCACAGACCGTCCCCTAAAGTCAGTGTTTTCTACTCAGACTGGCAGTGTTTTCTACTCAGGGTCTTAGGCAGAGGTCTCAGGCAGAGGTCTTTCACATTACCTACTGCTTGGTCCTTTTAAAGTGGGATTCTGGGGATTGAACCCGGGACGTTCTGCATGCCAAACAGACCCACTTCCAGCGAACCTCAGCCCCCCCTAAATTAGGTATTGTCTACTCAGACTGGCAGCAGTTCTCCAGGGTTTCAGGCAGAAGTCTTTCACACCTCCCACTACCTGATCTTTTAAAGTGGAGATGCCGGGGATTGAACCTTGGACCTTCTGCATGCCAAACGGCTGCTCTACCGCTGAGCCGCAGCCCCTCTTGCTATGCCTCCTGGCAAAACCCAAGTGCTCCATCATCATGCAGTGCTTTAAGAACATAAGAACATAAGAGAAGGCAATGTTGGATCAGGTCAATGGCCCATCCGGTCCATCACTCTGTCACACAGTGGTCAAAAATACCAGGTGCCATCAGGAGGTCCAGCAGTGGGGCCAGGACACTAGAAGCCCTCCCACTGTTGCCCCCAACCAAGCACCAAGAAGACAGAGCATCACCTGCCCTGGACTGAGAGTTCCTGTCTATAAAAAGGTAAAGGTTCCCCTGCTCAAAAGCCAGTCGAATCCGACTCTAGGGTTGCGGTGCTCATCTCAGTTTCAAAGCCGAAGAGCCAGCGCTGTCCAAAGACATTTCCGTGGTCATGTGGCTGGCATGACTAAACACCAAGGTGCACGGAACGCTGTTACCTTCCCACCAAAGTGGTACCTATTTATCTACTTGCAATTTCTTGCTTTCAAACTGCTAGGTTGGCAGGAGCTGGAACTAGAGACGGGAGCTCACTCCATCATGGGGCACCCGGGTCTCTTGTGGCTAATAGCCACTGATGGACCTCTGCTCCATATGCTTATCTAATTCCCTCTTGAAGCCGTCCACTCTTGTAGCCCCCACCACCTCCTGTGGCAGTGTATTCCACGTGTTAAATCACTCTTTGGGCGAAGAAGGACTTCCTTTTATCTGTTCTAACCCGACTGCTCAGCAATTTCATTTACAACGCCAAGCACAGGGCAAAGTCACGCTCTGGTTGTCTGAGGAGCGCTGTTGCCACTCGCATTATCGGTCTGAGATAAAGAAATGGAAATCCATAGGCTCTGCCAGAGTTCCTATTCT
>NW_015163224.1:0-13506 GCF_001447785.1 Gekko japonicus | reverse complement strand
AGCGCACAGGAGCAGAGCTCCGACAGTGAAGAGCCCAGGGGGTGGGCACATGCAACAAGCCCCGACCCCAGGCTCCCAGCAGCCCTCAGTCAGAGCAAGAAGCAGCCAGGTAAGTCGCAGAGCTCTCCCTGCCCCCCGGTCCAAAACAGTCCAGTGGCACCTTTAAGACCAAGTTTTACTCAGGTGCAAGCTCTCCCTCCTCTGCGAGGACAGATCTGCACGTCCCCCCCCCCAACAGCTAGCAATCCAAAACAGTCCAGTGGAGCCTGAGTGGTGGGTGTTGCCTCCTGATACACTTTCAGTGATGTCAGGGGGTGTGGCATATGCAAATGAGTTACGCTAATGAGTTATGCTAATAAGCTCCTGCGCCTCTTTTTCTACGGAATGACCCCTGTGAATAACTCCCCATTTCGCGCACTTGCAATAAGTTCTAACACAGAATCTGTGCACAGATGAGCTGCCTGTACTGTACTCAATAAATTTCACTCTTTTGAATGGGAGTTGTTGGGAACTGATTGCTGCGGGTCTCTGACAGAGGGGAGGACTTGGCCCTTCCAGCACTAACAGGGTTAGACCAGGAGCAAGGATGTGGCTTGGAGGGCATCGGCTTTGGTGTCTGGATAATTGGGCTGGCAGCTGTCCTAACAGGAGGAGGCATCCCATTTGGCTGGACAGGAGGACGCCAAGGGTGAAAGAGGTCTGAACCCCTCCGTTGGTTACCAATAGAAGCTTTTGGGTCAGGTCTTAAGGGCAGCTATGGAAAGGAGCTTGGAGAACACGTGATGGGGAGACCTTGATAGTGTGCGGAAACATAGGGAGCGCAGTGGCCAGACTGGGAAAGGTGAAGAAATTCTTCTGGGGCTGTGCCTTTAAGAAAGAGGGCAGAGCCCCCCCCCCCAATCTCCAGTGTAGCTACGGGCTTGACGCAAACACACATAACAACACAGCCAGGAAGGAGGTCTAATGGACATTCGGTCCGATCCAGTGGGGCTCTTCTTCTGTCGTTAAATTCTTTTTCCTGAAAGAGACTTGCATTTTTTAGGAGAACCTCGGGGCTATAACTTCGTTATGAGGATAAATAAAGCCTTAGATTAGACTTTTAAATTAAAATGGTATTCGGAAACATATTACACGTTCGCCGCTCCCAAGAGCCTACGGCCGAAGGGCAGAATACAAATCCTTTAAAATAAATGAAATTTGGGCCGTAAGCCTCACTGAAATCAATGCAACTGACTTCTGAGAGGGGAACATTTATGTGCCGCGTGTGTGCTGTGTCACTGAGTCGCTTCCAAGTTACGGCAACCCTAGAAATGAATGACCTCCAGAATGTCCGCTGTACCTTTCACAGGGTCTCCTCGGACCTCAGAATAAGAAAGGCGTGTGGGCACAGGGTTGCACCCCCCAAAGTTTGGTGTAGTGGTTAAGTGCGCGGACTCTAATCTGGGAGAACCGGGTTTGATTCCCCACTCCTCCACTTGCACCTGGCTGGATGACCTTGGGCAAGCCGTAGCTCTGATAAGAGCTGTCCTTGAAAAAGAGCCGTTTCTGTCAGAGCTCTCTCAGCCCCACCTACCCTCACAGGGTGTCTGTTGTGGGGAGGGGAAGAAAAAGGAGTTTGTAAGCCGCTCTGAGACACCTTTGGGTAGTGAAGGTCGGGGTATAAATCCAATCGCCGCCGCCTCCTCCTCCTCCTCCTCCTCCTCCTTGTAAGCTTCCTTGAGTGCCATAGGAAGAAAGGCAGCTAATCAATATCTTAAATAAAGTTAAGCCAGATCTTGGGCATTTCTGACCAGCGTTCAACTAGTCTGACCTCTGCCATGGATTCCTGTTGAGGTGTGAGGCAAACTGCCCTTTCCCCTTGCTTTGTTTATCTAGAAGATGGCAGTGACGATGATAAGAAAGTGACCTGTCGACACGCCTTATGCCGAGTCAGACTGTTGGTCCATCCAGTTCAGCATTGTCTGACAAGCACGATAGCTTTCCAGTTCTTCTTCTTCTTCTTCTTCTTCTTCTTCTTCTTCTTCTTCTTCTTCTTCTTCTTCTTCTTCTTCTTCTTCTTCTTCTTCTTCTTCTTCTTCTTCTCTCAAAGCCCCTCCCTCTTTCCGGAAGTGGTGTTCCTCCAAAGTACAGCGCATGCCTCCTTTCCGCTTCTCCCTCACCTGGTTGTGGAGCCACTGTTTACGATAAAATGATGAAATTGCATTCCTTAGCACTGTGTGCTGAGAAGTGGGGGCAGAATGGCGGAATCCATATCCATGAAACTTGAGCCCCTGCTTACTTAGTACACGGATGTCTCAGGTAGGCATCTTCCCTTCTCTGTGATCCTTCTGCCAGGTAAGGTTGCCAGACTCCAGGCGGTAGCTGGAGTTCCCCCAGAACGACACTGATCTCCACTCTACAGAGATCAGGTTCCCTGGCAACGCTCCCTCTAAGCTATGGAGTCTTGTGAGCAGAAATTCTACTTTGTGAGCTCCTGGCATTAAAGTTGTGAGCGAACAGGGGTCATTTCCTGCAGGAGCGCACAGGAGCGGAGCTCCGGCAGTAAAGAGCCAAGGGGGGCGGGCACATGCAACAACCACCCCCTGCGCCCAGCAGCCCTCAGTCAGAGCAAGAAGCAGCCAGGTAAGTTGCAGAGCCCCCCCTCAGCCCCCCGATCCAGAACAGTCCAGTGGCACCTTTAAGAACAAGTTTTATTCAGGGACAAGCTCTCCCTCCTCTGCGAGGACAGATCTGCACGTTCTCCCCCCCCCAATAGCTAGCAATCCAAAACAGTCCATTGGAGCCTGAGCGGTGACACATTTTCGTTGATGTCAGCGGGTGTGGCATATGCAAATGAGTTATGCTCATGAGTTATGCTAATAAGCTCCTGCACCTCTTTTTCTATGAAATGACCCCTGTGAGCAAGCAAATCGGCTGCTGCATAAATCAGTTTGTTCTGGAGCCCTCCTTCCTGAGCGGAGACAGAAATGTGCGAGCCAGAGGCTAAAAAACTGTGAGCCGGCTCACACTAACTCAGCTTAGAGGGAACACTGTCCCCTGGTGGAAGTGATCTTCAGTCTATAGAGATCAACTCCCCTGGAGAAAACCGCAGATTCGGAGGGTGAACGCTATGACGTCGCAACCCTGCTGAGTTCCCGTCCCTCCCCAAACTCCACCATCCCAGGGTGCCACCCTCAAATCTCCAGGAATTTCCCAGCCTGGACCTGGCAACCATAGACACCTGGGATTAAACATGGTGGATTTTTGATGAAAAGCATGCACACCAAGGAGCAATAACCCATCCCTAAGGCACACATACGTACCAGGGTTGCCCGCCTTCATGGAGCCTGGGGATCCCCCAGAATTACCGCTTATCTCCAGACTACAGAGTGGGGTTGCCACCCCCCTGATGGGGGTGGGTTCCCCCCCGGGTTCCCCCCCAATTTTGGGCCCCCAAATTCACCGCCAGCCAATTGGCTGGTGGAGGAGCCCCACCCCCGAAGAGCCCAGCCACGCCTAATGTGCCAGCACAGGGGAGCGGATGCTCTAGCATTTGGCTAAAAACTCTATGGCAGAGGTGTCGAACTCATTTGTTATGAGAGCTGGATCTGACATAAATGAGTCCTTGTTGGGCCGGTCCATGCGTGTCACAAAATGTAACACCAGGTAGTAGAGATATAAACTTTATAAAGGACACAAAAACAAAGAGGTTTTTCTTTTACTTAAATAAGAACATGCTTAAAACATGAGCACCCTTGCGATATTTTGTTTATTTGAACAGTGTCTGATAACTGGCACCTCTTGCTCTGAATGATTGCATCAAAATGTCTGTGCCGTTGCGGTCTTGAGTATGCTGTTCAGGCTGCAAACCTATGATGACGCAGCAGCAGCAGAACTGGGAGAAGAAGCAGAAGACAGCCAGTTCCACTGCGGGCCTGATAGAAGCCCTCCAGGGGCCTGATCCGGCCCCCGGGCCACATGTTTGACACCCCTGATCTATGGTGACCACAGAGCTTTTGGCCAAATGATAGACCATCCCCCTGCGACATGCCTAGCACTATGACATCACTTCCAGGTGATGTCATCGTGCTTCATGCACATGCAAGAACATCAAGGAGAGCGTCCTGGAGTCCCCCGCTGGCAAAAGGTAGGGACCTGGCAACCCTACTACAGAGATCAGTTCCCCTGGAGAAAATGGATGCTTTGGAGGGTGGACTCTATGGCATTGTCCCCTGTCTTGCCCAGACTCCACCCCCAAATCTCCAGGAGCTTCCCGACTCGTAACTGGCAAACCTACCCCCATCCCTTGCCAGTGGCCCAGTGGAGGGTGGATCTGGCAACTGGGTTACTGGATTGGGCTGCTGGGGGGAACCCCACCCCCAAATTGCCAGGATCACGGAGATGTGCCCGGCATGACAACATCACCCAGAGGTGACGTCGTTGCGTCGGGCACGTTGTGGGGGGACGCACTATCATTCGAGGGAAAACTCTATGGTTTCCCCTCAAATGATAGTGGTCCTGCCCCCAATGTGCCCGATGCGATGACGCGCCAAGGAACTCCCGGAGAGGGCCAGGACTCCCCCCACTGCAGCTACGGTAGGACTTGGCAACCCTATCTGGCAATCCCAATACACCCACAGCAATCACAATCACAAAATGCAGTTTCCTGGCACGCAAAATGTGGTGTTTTTTCTTCTTCTTCTGGATACAGAGTTCCAAGTTTCTTGGGACCCAACCAGGATTTCTTTAATGCAAACGGACACCCGTCTTGAGTGTGCTGCACAGGTGACCCGGCTTTTCTACATTTCCTCCTTACGTTTTTCAACTGCCCTCTTTGGGTGGGAATTCGGAACAAGATGGACAAGCAGCCTGATGTGAGCTGGCAGTTCCGATTTTCTTAAGAATGGCTTGCTGTGACTCAGGGTACCTTTACGCGGGTTGGGTTTTCTGGAGGCTTTTTTTTGGCGTGATTTGCCTCCCGACAATCACAGCAGGCCTCCGAAACGATGACAAATGCGATTGTTACTTTGCCAGCCAGCCCGGCATTTGTTTCAATCTGCCAGTCCGTGAGTGAGGAGGAGTCCGTGCGATTCGGTTTCGTTTGGGATCAGCGGAATTCCCAGGGATTCCATTGGCAAGAAACTGCATCAAGGTTGTCCATGAACATCTTCTGGTAGGGGGCTTGTTTTTAATCCTAATTAGGTGGGTGGACAGCAAATGCTTAAGGCAACTTGAGTATTGCTGTGAAAAGAGCAGATTAGTGGGGGAGTCAGGGGGGGGGGAATACGAATGTATAGCTAAAACATCCCACAGTTACTGTCTCAGTACATGGAAGGTGGCCTTGCTACATTCTGTGCTGCTTTAATTCACATGCACCACATCAGGACGGGGGAATACTGGCTGGTTGTAATCAGTGTTCCCTTTAAGCTGAGTTAGTGTGAGCCAGCTCACAGTTTTCTAGCCTCCGGCTCACCCATTTTTGTCTCCGCTCAGGAAGGAGGGCTCCAAAGCAAACTAATTTCTGCAGTAGCCAAATCGCTCATTGACAGCTTTAATGCCAGTAGCTCACAAAGTAGAATTTTTGCTAGCAGGACTCCACAGCTTAGAGAGAACATTGGTTGTAATCCCCCAAAATTTTCTTCCACTCACTGAGGTGGGAGACAGGGACAGAGACAAGTAGGGTTGCCAGGCAAGAAGTGATGTCATGTCGTTCTAGGAATCGCTAGAAACTCTATGGTAAAACCATCATACTGGGAGACCTGGCAACCATGGGAGCTGGCTTTCTTTTCACATCATTTCCTTTCCCCCTGAATCTTTTTTTTTTGGTATTTATACCCCGCCCTCCCCGGGCTCAGGGCGGCTTACAAGAGGGCAAAATATGCCCATACATAAAGCAGGGTAAAAACAGGAAAAACCAATGAATATTACAAATAAAGTGCTCAAATTTAAACAAGGTGGTCATTCATTAGATGTAGATGGTTTTCCATGGAGGTAGGTAGTGTCCAGTAGATGTTAAACTGTCTTCAAGGTCTGCCAATGGGCTTTACATTTACCAAGCAAGGTTGCATGTTCAAGATATCTTAAAGCGTGAAAAAAGAATTTGTGTTGAGTTATGCATGCCAGCCACATGACCACAGAAATGTATTCGGACAGCGCTGGCTCTTTGGCTTTGAAACGGAGATGAGAACAGCAACCCTAGAGTTGGACTCGACTGGCTTTCAAGCACGGGAACCTTTACCTTTACCTATGCTGAATATGCATTCTTGTTTAATAATCTAGAATCTGCCTTGCTGGGCCAGACCAAGCACCACCTTCTTCAAAATTCCTTGTCATCCAAATGATGATTGTTAAATAGTGGGTTCCATGGATGAACAGACCACAAGCCTAGTGATCTACTTTATTAGTGACTAGGAGTAAGGCCTGTTGTGGGAAGAAATACAACGAGCTCTAGAAGGAAGCTCCAGGTGAGCGTCCCGGCTGTGGTTGGTGGGGCAGCAGAGGAAAGGGGAAAATAGAGGGAGGCAAGCCATGTTTATTTCCTTCTGCTTAGCTATAAGGCAGGGCTGTCTCAAGTCATTTTGCTGCCCCAAGTGGATAGTATGGGAGGACAGCCTCATGGTAACAGGTATGGTTCCCTCCACCCCTGACTTATGTTGATTTGGGACTATGCAGTGGGAGCTAAGGTAGAAAAGCACCTCCTTCTATGCCATGTCTTCTGAGTTCCAAGGGTCTGGAAAGTGGTTCCATAGCCAGGTACAGGGATGCCAACTCTGGGTTGGGAAATACCTGTAGATTTGAGGGGTGGAGCCTGGGGAGGGCAGGGATTGGGGTGCAGAGGGACCTCAGCAGGGTGTAATTCCATAGAGTCCATTGCCCAAAGCAGCCATTTTCTCCAGAAGAACTGATCTTGAAGATCTCCAGGTGCTGCCTGGAGCCTGGCAATACTAAGGGGAGGGCCAGACCTGTGGATTTGAGGGGTAGAGATGGGGGAGGGCAGGGTTTGGGGTGCAGAGGGACTTCAGCAGGGTATAATGCCATAGAATCCACTGCCCGAAGCAGCTATTGCGATAGCTTGGAAATTTTCTGTAGGGGAAATGATGTGCTGTGGCTGGGGAACACAGTGATTTCTGGGAGACCTCCAGGCCCTACAGGCAGATTGGCAACTACAGTGACTGTTTAAGGGAAAATTGGGATATGTCTTTTACCTCAGGACACATTCAATGACTCCCAACAGTAACAGCAAACTGTTTAGAATGTTAGAGGCAAAGGCCAATCAGGCCGCATATGCAGATGACCTCTGTGTTCTGACTGGCTATTGGGGGAGAGGAACAGCAAACTGTTTAGAATATTGGAGGCGAGACTCAGGCAACGCAGGCAGTGGATAGGGACAGCTTCTGAGTGACAGATCAGGGAGCAAACTGATTTGGGAGCATGTGGAATGTTGAGGAGAGTCCATGACCAAAACGGAATTATTATATAGAGAGATTTCAGCAAGCACAAGACAAGACCCCCGAGCCTCAGCTCTGTTAAATAACATGCCACACCCAAACACACCCCACTCCCAGTGATAAGCTATTTACATAATAGTATGTGTGGTCGTTACCTATAAAGCCCTACATGGCCAGGGTCCAACCTACCTGAAGGACCGCCTTTCCCCGTATGGTCCCCCAAGAGCACTACGGTCAGGGGCCCGAAATTTATTAGTCATCCCGGGCCCTAAGGATGTCAAACTAGCCGCCACGAGGACCAGGGCCTTTTCGGTGGCGGACCACCGTCGCGAGGTCCTGATTAAACATCTGCTATCGAAGAATCCTCCTGCTGTCTTCGTGGGACTTTGGACATTTAATCCGCCATCTTTTAGATTATGAATGGGAGCTTGAGCACCTGTTATTATATTTTAATATGTAGTATATGTTTTAAACTGTTTTGTATATATTGTTTTATCATGACAAGTTGTTCTTGCCTCTGTGAGCCGCCCTGAGCCCACTGGGGAGGGCGGGGTATAAGTATGAAAATAAATAAATAATAAATAAAATAAATAATATTACTATTAGATTGGTTATTTTCAGAATCTTGGCAGGCTATTGTTCTTCTCCTCCAAGCTCAACCAGTCCCTGGGGTGATTCAATCAGGAATGATTCAATCCCAATACATAACAATGATGATGATGATGTACCATCAAGATGCAACCAACTTATGCTGACCCCTCATGGGTTTTCACCACAACAGATAGGGTGTTTTGCCATTGCCTTCCTCTGCGCATGTGATTTTGCCTTCCTTGTCCTGCCAGAGCAACCTGGGTAAACTGCATACTCTCGAGAGTTCTGTATCCTCATCATATCTCGCATACCACTGTTCTGTCTTCCAACACTTGCCATGTGAGGCCCCAGCATGGTTGTTCTACAACTGAACCAGTGACTCATCTCCCAGCTTGGAATATGCTTCTTGTTTGTGCCTTCCAGGCAGGGAAAGATCGCAACATATTTTCATGCTATTTATATCACTTGATGGTTTTGGAGCTTCTGGTGTGTCGTGGGAACCATCTGAAAGATGAATCAAAAGACATGTAAAGAACGGATTTTGTGTAGATAAAAAAACAAGTGGTGGGGTGTTCGTCTGCTGTGGGTACAATCCTCCCAGAGGTGCTGAGGTGCTGAACTGTTGCTGTGGCCTATGGCCAATGTTCCTTCTAAGCTGAGTTGGTGTGAGCTAGCTCTCAGTTTTTTAGCCTCTGGCTCACACATCTTTGTCTTAGCCCAGGAAGGATGGCTCCAGAGCAAACTAATTTATGCAGAAACCAAATTGCTCGCTCACAACTTTAATGCCAGTAGCTCACAAAGTAGAATTTTTGCTCATAAGACTCCACAGCTTAGAGGGAGCATTGCTTGCGTCTATGTCTCCCGCTAGCCCAGTGCCTGGCTACCATGGGGATAGTTTACTGCTTTGTGCACCCCAGGGGGAATAACCAGTTGCCAACTGCTTGCTTTCTCCCCCCCTCCAAGGGCTCCCTTTTTAAAACAGCATGTCCGGAATGGCAGATGTCTATGTGGTACAGAGAACCACTGACAGCGTCAAAAGTTATAAAGTATTTATTAAAAAGAAAATGTTTACAGGCATCCTTTTAGCACAGCACTAGATTGAGCAAAGGGGGGAAAAAAAGAAAAGAACTTGGTAAGAAATGCAAATCCTCTGTCCCTGCTCTAAACATCTGGTGGTAAAATATAGAACAGGCTCTTTAACTTAGCCGTTCTGGTTTCTCTGCATTACCATCCAGCATCCTTCAGGCCGACCGCAGGGTCAAAAATGGTTGCCTGCTTGCAGGCTGCAGCTTGCTCCTGCTAGCTGCATCCCAAAGGAAAGAGCTATTTCCTGTTTCCCCCTCTGTTTCATAGAATCATAGAATCACAGAGTTGGAAAGCGCCATACAGGCCATCTAGTCCAACCCCCTGTTCAATGCAGGATCATTTCCCCTCCCCTTTGACCCCAGTCAGCCCAGGTCAAGGCTGCTTTTCCTGTTGTCTCTAGGAAGTGGCTTCCTGAAGCCCATCTAGCATTTTACACCTCCAACCCGCTTCCCTCGGCTAGGAGAAAGGGAGCGAAAAGAGGGAAGGCTTATCCATTCTATTGTCTTTCCTACTAGAGTCTTTAGCATTTGTAAGAAGGTCATCTGACGTCCCAGCAAACAGGGAGGGCTTTAGCTGCTTGCCAACCCTCCAGGAGACAATGCATTTCTCCACAACCTGCACGGAATCAAGAAGCAAAGGGTGCCATAATATTACAGCTGGCATGCATCTGCTTCGTCTGCAGTTGCTATATGGTGACTCATGCACAAACTTTGCCTGGTCAATTCCACAACATCTTGCATGCCTCTCCAGAATGGAAGCTGAGGCATGTACTGGTGACAGGTGAAAATAAGCACATAAAAAGAGACCAGGAGTTCATCTAGTCCAGCATCCTGCCTCACACAGTGGCCAACCAGTTGCTCAGGACAGCCAACAACAGGGCACAGAGGCCAAGGCCTTCCCCTGATAAAAACATCAGAAGAACCCTACTGGATCAGACCAGTGGTCCATCTAGTTCAGTATCCCATCTCACACAGTGACCAAAGTTCCTATGGATGGCCAACAGCAGGGCATGGAGGCCAAGACCTTCCCCTGATAAGAACATCAGAAGAGCACTCTTGGATCAGACCAGTGGTCCATCTAGTTCAGTATCCCATCTCACACAGTGACCAAAGTTCCTATGGATGGCCAACAGCAGGGCATGGAGGCCAAGACCTTCCCCTGATAAGAACATCAGAAGAGCACTCTTGGATCAGACCAGTGGTCCATCTAGTCCAGCATCCTTTTCCACACAGTGGCCAACTAGTTCCTCTCGAGGGCCAACAACAGGCAGAGAGGCCGAGGCCTTCCCTCAATAAGAACATAAGAGCCCTGCCGAATTGGACCAAGAGTCCATCAAGTCCAGCATTGTGTCTCTCACAGTGGCCAAACAGTTCCTCTGAGTAGCCAACAACAGGGCATTAGAGCCCAAGGCCTTCCCCTGATGTTGCCTCCTGGGCTTTGGGATTCAGAGGATTTGTGATGTGAGCCATAGGCTCACTTCTTGATTATTTCCTTTTTAAAACTTGAGAGGCAGAGAACTGAACCTGGGATCATCTGCATGCCAAGCATATGTTCCATCCCTAAGCCATGATCTGTCCCTGAGGCAGGGAGAAGTTCCAAGTGTTTGCAACTCCCAATTTATTACAATGTGTACACGGGCGCAGGAGGACACAAAGAGCTGCAACGTCTCCGACTATCAGGGGACCTACGGCTGTCAGCCTCAACCACCCATGGCTGCTCGGGAGGGCAAAAGAGAGAGACAAATTGCCGGGGGAAATTGCCATTGTTTGGTGGCATGGCGGCATTTCAACGGCAAACCAAGGATTCCAGCCTCAAGATTGGAACTGGGGATCCCTCGGAATTACAGCTCATCTCCAGACTACAGAGATCAGCTCCCCTGCAGAAACCGTATGCTTTGGAGGATGGACTCTAAGGCATTGCACCCCACTGAGGTCCCTCTCCTCCCCAGGCTCTACCCCTAAATTCCCAGGAGTTCCCTAATCTGCATATGGCAACCCTACCCCCATTCCCTGCCAGTTGCCATAAGGACATGGAAACCTACCGGGAAGAGATGCCATCATGTCATCGATCCTAGAGCATCTCCTTGACACAATGACATCACTTCCAGGTTTGCACCAGAAGTGATGTCACACCATTGGAAGGACAGCAATTTGTGACTGTTGTCCGTTGTAAAGGAACTAGTATTTAGTATAGGAGCTATCTATAGCCATTTGGAACTTGAAATTCCTGTTATTCCTGTTATTGGATGTTGTGAATAATTACTCCTACACAGTGGTATTTTTGATAAAGACCCCGAAACGAACTTCGAAAACTCGAGCTGTTCGTCTTCTACCTATGTTCTACCTATGAAATAAAGAAGAAACCTTGAGATTACCACATCAGCAACATGTTCATTTATCATTTCCATTGTTTTGTAATGGTTTGAACTTTTTGCAGCAATTTCTGGTTCATTATTCCTACACAGTGGCCAGCCAGCTCCTCCGGAGGACCACAGGGCATAGATGCTGAGGCCTTCCCCTGATAAGAACATCAGAAGAGCCCTGTTGGATCAGACCAGTGGGGGTCCATCTAGTCCAGCATCCTGTCCTACACAGTGGCCAGCCAGCTCCTCCGGAGGACCACAGGGCATAGATGCTGAGGCCTTCCCCTGATAAGAACATCAGAAGAGCCCTGTTGGATCAGACCAGTGGGGGTCCATCTAGTCCAGCATCCTGTCCCACACAGTGGCCAGCCAGCTCCTCCGGAGGACCACAGGGCATAGACGCTGAGGCCTTCCCCTGATAAGAACATCAGAAAAGCCCTGTTGGATCAGACCAGTGGGGGTCCATCTAGTCCAGCATCCTGTCCCACACAGTGGCCAGCCAGCTCCTCCGGAGGACCACAGGGCATAGAGGCTGAGGCCTTCCCCTGATAAGAACATCAGAAGAGCCCTGTTGGATCAGACCAGTGGGGGTCCATCTAGTCCAGCATCCTGTCCCACACAGTGGCCAAAGGACGCATGAACACACAAAGATACTTTATACCAAATTAGACTGTTAGTCCATAAACCCCAGACATTACACACGCTGTCGTAAAAACTGAAATAAGGTTATATTTTAATGGTATGGATATGTTAGGGATTGAGTGGAGGAAACTGTGGAACATGTGTAATATTGGAAGGGAGATCTGGTGAGCCATTGCTGAGATTGATTGCTTTGTGATAAAATAGTTCAGTGATGTTAGAGCTTGTTGTTATATATGAAGCGATATTTATATCCTCCTTGTCGCACTGAACTGAATGTATTGTTATTTATGGCCTATGTAGTACAATATATGAGATTGATACTTTCTCTTCTTTTAATGTATTTATATTATGAGCAAATTTTTTAAAAAGTGAACAATATCTGATACCTTAAGAAATGTGGTCACTGCAGAGGTCAAAATATGTTTCTTGGTGTCTAGTAATGTACCCTAAGCATTCAAAACACTGTGACTTTCATCTCACAAATCTGTGAATTCGTATGGCCCTCACACAGTGGGCAGTGAAGGCCGACATACTTTTCCGTCTGTGAATATCTGTTACGTTTTGTCATTAACTTTGGTGAGTTTTCTACGGTGAAGTTGACTTAAATGCAGTTTTCCAGTTCTTATGAAGAAAAAGAAGAGTTGGTTTTCATACCCTGCTTTTCTCCATCCTAAGGAGTCTTGGAGTAACTTACAATCGCCTTCCTCTCCCCACAACAGGCACCTTGTGGAGTAAGTGAGGCTGAGAGAGTTCTGAGAGAACTGTGCCTGGCCCAAGGTCAGGGGTTGCTGTAAGTTGGAAGCTAAGCAGGGTTGTTCCTTGGGTGGGAGATCATCAAGGAAGGCCCTACAGACAAAGGCAATGACAAATAACCTCTGCTTCTCACTTGCCTTGAAAGCCTCTCACTGGTGTCTCCATAAACTGGTTGCAATTTGACAGCAGTTTACACACTGGTTGCAATTTGACAGCAGTTTACACACACACAAACACACACACAGATTAAGTCTGTATTATTTAAATTTAAACTAGTGCAAGACACATCCCCTGATTTCTACTTCTTCCTACAAATGCCTCAACAAGATGGCATGATTTACTGTAGGCTACACATAGAACTGGTTGGAAGGAAAAGGAGGAGGAGGTTGGATTTAATTTATACCCCGCCCTTCACTACCCAAAGGAGTCTCAGAGCAGCTTACAAGCTCCTTTCCCTTCCCCTCCCCTCAACAGACACCTGTGAGGCAGGTGGGGCTCAGAGAACTCTGACAGAAACTGCTCTTTTTCAAGAACAGCTCTGAGAGAACTTGTGACTGTCCCGAGGTCACTCCAGCAGCTGCAGGTGATTCCCCACTCCTCCACTTACAGTTGGTGCCACCTTGGATCAGTCATAAGTTCTTCCAG
>NW_015163223.1:54361-82505 GCF_001447785.1 Gekko japonicus | reverse complement strand
ATTTAAATTAAATCTTAAGAACATTCCGAGGGTGTAAGCAATTATTAATTCCTCCTATGGGGGGGGCAGATCAGGGCCAAATACAACAGTCTATCTTGAAGACTCACAATATTTACATCACTAAGAGCTTCCAAAGTTTTATTTTGCTATGACAGAGTAGCACAACTACCCTTTGGCAACTGTTCTCTGATGGCCACCCATTGAATTGCTAAATCTGCAACACCAGAGACGGGCTTCCAATAAAGATCTTGGCTGTCAACCAGGGTTCCACGGAAGGCAGTTAGGGTTGATAACCTCCAGGTGGTGCCTGGAGATCTGGAATCACCACTGATCTCCAGACCAGTGTTCCCTCTAAGCTGAGTTAGTGTGAGCTAGCTCACAGGTTTTTAGCCTCCGGCTCACACATTTTTGTCTTGGCTGAGGAAGGAGGGCTCCAGAGCAAACTAAATGATGCAGCAGCCAAATCGCTCGCTCACTGCTTTAATGCCAGTAGCTCACAAAGTAGACGTTTTGCTCACAAGACTCTACAGCTTAGAGGAAACATTGCTCCAGACTACAGAAATCAGTCCCTCTGGCGGAAATGGCTCCTTTGAAGGGCAAATTCCAAGGCATTGGACCCCAATGAGATCCCTCCCCAAACCCCACCCTTGCAAGGGTACACTTCCCAAATCCCCAGGAATTTCCCGACCCAGAGCTGGCAACCCTAAGGGCCGTGGTCCTAGACACCCGTGCCCCAAGCTGGCTCCTGGTTTTTGGAGGCCCTGGCCAAGATGCCTTCAGGCAGGCACCCACTCCACGTGTCACCTCCTCACTCAGACCCAGACAACCAGCAGGCTGTGGGGGCGGCTCCTGCCAGGCACAACGCCCGTCTGTCACTCACCCAGAGGAAGGGGGCAGGGAAGCAGGCGGCCAGCACTGCTTGCTTGCCTAGGCAAGCCCAAGGACGCACAATGGCCCGGGTGGGGAGCGTCCCTTCTGCTGCCCCGCAGTTGTTGAGGGCAGGAGGGAGCGGCCGCTGCTGAGGCCACAGTGTATTGGGGGGGGAGCTCAGTAGCTGCCCAATGATTCCAGCCCCCCACCCAGGCCCCAAGCAATTTAGGGCCCAGAAACAAGCCGGAAGCCAGCATGGGATGTTACGGGAAAGACAAGCTGCGATACCAGGCCCTGTAACGACCTGTAACAAACTCCAATAAAGTAAATCGATTTATATGAGAGAAGAAGAAGAAGAGATTGGATTTATACTCCGCCCTTCACTACCCAGAGGAGTCTCAGAGCGGTTTACGACCTCCTTTCCCTTCCCCTCCCCACAACAGACACCCTGTGAGGCAGGTGGGGTTGAGAGAGCTCTGACAGAAACGGCTCTTGGGAGAACACCTCTGAAAGAACTTGTGACTGACCCAAGGCCACATAAGAAGAACAGGAGAAGAGATTGGATTTATACCCCGCCCTTCACTACCCAAAGGTGTCTCAGAGCGGCTTACAAACTCCTTTCCCTCCCCCTCCCCACAACAGACACCCTGTGAGGTACCAGGTGGGGCTGAGAGAGCTCTTGACAGAAACTGCTCTTTTTCAAGGACAGCTCTTATCAGAACTACGGCTTGCCCAAGGTCATCCAGCCAGGTGCAAGTGGAGGAGTGGGGAATCAAACGCGGTTCTCCCAGATTAGAATCCGTGCACTCAACCACTACACCAAACTGGCTCTCTGGTTATTTCATCATACGCAATAAACAATATCCCAAAAACATAAAGAATAACAATATTTTCTTGCAAAAACAATCCAATCTTCAACATATGAGTCACAAAGACATAATAGTTCCACAGTCCCAGGGGTCATTTCATAGAAAAACAGGTGCAGGAGCTCATTAGCATAACTTACTAGCACAACTCATTTGCATATGCCACACCCCCTGACATCACCCGAAGTGTGTCAGAAGGCAACACCCACCACTCAGGCTCCACTGGACTGTTTTGGATCGCTAGCTATTGGGGGGGGGGGGCGTGGGAACGACATGCAGATCTGTCCTCACAGAGGAGGGAGAGCTTGTACCTGAATAAAACCTGGTCTTAAAGGTGCCATTGGACTGTTTTGGATTGCTAGCTATGGGGGGGACGCGCAGATCTGCCCTCACAGAGGAGGGAGAGCTTGTACCTGAAGGCGGGCGGGGTGTGTGTGTTTCTGCAACTTACCTGGCTGCTTCTTGCTCCTCGTGGCCCAACTGAGGGCTGCTGGGAGCAGGGGGCATGGCTTGTTGCATGTGCCCGCCCCGGGCGCCTTACTGCCGGAGCTCCACTCCTGTGCGCTCCCACAGGAAATGACCCCTGCACAGTCCAAAGATCAAAGATGCAAGTCAGAAAGTTGCTCCCAAGTTGCTCCTGACATGATTTCCGGAATTTACTAATGTCGATAAGCCTCTCTCTTATCTGAGAGAGGCTTATCGACGCTGAATGTCTGGAGCTTGTTGCCGGTTTAAGTGATTGCAAAGATGCCTCCTATGAGAATGTGATTGTGAGATGTGGTGTCCTTAATGAAACTGGTGACTGGAGCTGTATAGCAACCTGATGAAGAATGGGAAACGTGAATAGAAAATTCTGGAAATCACGTCGGGAGCAACTTGGGAGTAACTTTCTGACTTGCATCTTTGATCTTTGGACTGTGGAACTATTCTGTCTTTGAGACTCATGTATTGAAGATTGGATTGTTTTTGCAAGAAAATATTGTTATTCTCTATGTGTGGGTTTTTGGAATATTGTTTATTGCTCGTATATGATGAAATAACTAAACAGAGACTATTCATATAAACCAATTTACTTTATTCGTGTTTTTAACAGTGTATCACAGGTTGTCTTTTCAGTATTATTTTGCTTGACTGTGGTGGCTGGCCAACGGCAGTCAGCAACCTGGCTGTGAGCCATCTTCTGCACCAAGAGGAGTTTCCAAACTCTCTCCCAAGGTAGCCTCAAGTATGACGCAAGGCAATTATCCAGCCCGGATGTTATCAGAACATGAACAGCTAAGCAAGATTAGGACCAGGATCTGCCTTCAAGGGTTGTAACGGAAAAGATGTCAGCCTAGAATGTCTGAAAGTCGTAAGAACTAGCAGAGTGCTTCTCAACTACGGCTGTCAGGCTCTTAAGGAACACTCAGCTGATTCACCATACATTTTTAAATTAATACTAAATCCCCATTTCAGATACCGCCTGCAGTATGAGGCCGAACAGTACTCCCGGGGGCAGCTTTTTCTAAGCCAAAGCAACCTTGATAGGCTGGCTTGGAGCAGGAGAAGGGCAGGAGAGAGAGAGACAGACAGACAGACAGAATGCAAGACCTTTTCAGCAGTGGCCCCAGACCTACAATAGACCAGACAAGAAGCGGGGACCCGCGATACTCACGGGCGGGGGGGAGAAGGAGTTCCACATGGAGGAGGAAGCAGCTGCAGGTAAGCCTTCTCCCCCCCCCTGCACCGATGGCGAGGCCTGGGCCTGCCAATCCTTCTCCCTCCCCCCTCCAACCCACCCGGCACCGACGGTGAGGCCCGTGCGGCTCCCAGTGGCCGGGCCTGTCAATCTTTCTCCCTCGCCCCCCACACCGGGGGTAAGCTGTGCGGGTCTGCCGAGCCTTCTCTCATTCCCCCCCCTGGCACCAGCGGCAAGGCCCGAGCGACTCTCAGCCACTGGGCCCACCGAACCGCCCCCCCCAATGACCAGAGCATTCTCTGCACATGCGCAGGGCCGCATGGAGGGGGCAACTTGGCGATTAGATATATAGATTTTCAGATGAAGTCTGCAAGATCCCTTTGCTGCCTGCTAGTAAGCCAGAACCTAAATAAATCACCACGTCTCGTTTTCATTTTCCTCACTGCAATAGTTTTATCTGGCACGATGTCCAGCTTCTTTTAAAACATTTCAATTATTTCTTTATTTACTTCCATTTACTTTCTATCCTGCCTTCCAACCCAACGGGGACCCAAAGTGGCTTACATCGCTCTCCTCTCCGCTGTTCTATCCCCACAGCATCCCTAAGGGGTAGGTTAGGTTGAGAGTGTGTGACTGGCCCAAGGTCACCCAGCCGGCTTCCATGGCACAAGTGGAGATTCGAACCCGGATTTCCCAGATCCTAGTCCGACGCTTTAACCACTACAGCACATTGCTGCTTGGGGCAATTTACTGGAAAGGAGGCCAATGAATTACATCAACAGACAGGCAAACAGTCCTTTTCTGCTCAGGGCCCTTTCCCCTCCCTGAGCCACCGCCCTCCAATCCCGTCACCTACCCCTGCGGGGAGAGCTTGTCCAGCCAGCCGCTGAGCACAGTAGCGGGGCGCTCCGACAAGGAGGTGTAGCTGGCATAGGGGGAGATGGTCAGGTCGTCTAAGGCTTCGTCCAAGTGCTGGTGGTCGGAGAGTCCAAGCGGGGAACCTCTGGCCTGGGGCGCCTCCACTGTAGAATAACCCTCGGTCTCGCTCTGGGCCATGTGGCCGGCCCCGCTCTTAGCAGCTGAATCCGCTTCTTCTGTGCTGCGGCTTCCGTTCCTGAAAGAATGGGGTGCCAGACTTGTTCCGTGAACCCGGAATAGCTCATCATCTCTCTTCCGCTGAAGCTGGGGGCCGGCCAGCCTCATGGGCAATGTAGAGACCTGACAATCAGAGGCTGTAACCCCATGTCCTGTCCATATAACCCGCTTTGAGGCCCAGAGGGTCGGGGTAGTTGGGAGCCTCTCTCTCTCTCTCTCTCCCCCATGCCTCCTTCCTCTGTCCTGTACCCCACTCTTCTTGTAGCCAAAAGGCAGGATGGGAGCTCGGAAGGGCACCTGCCCCCCTTCCTTCGGAGCTCAGAGCTAAGAGTGACATGTGGAAAGCAGAGCTCGGTGGGAGAAAATGGGCCTGCTTTCATGGCCGCCTGCCTTTCGATCTTAGCAAGAGATGACAGAGCGGGAGCTGGGCAGCTCTAATGTAGGAAGGACGCAAACAGGAAGCCTCCGGAGCACAAATAGACAAATGTCCCTCAGCTGTTGGAGGGTCCTTTTCAACCATGAAGACTCAGAATTGCCTTAAAAATAAGATTTTCTATAAGTAAAATCTGACGGGGGGTAGTCTGAGACCGGGTCACCACCTTTCAGATAAATCTCACCACTGATTGTTTTTATTTATTTACTTATTTGCTGTATTTATATCCCGCCTTTCTCCCCAGTGGGGACCCAAAGCAGCTTACACCATTCTCCTCTCCTCCATGTTATCCTCACAACAACCCTGTGAGGTAGGCTAGGCTGAGAGTGAGTGACTGGCCCAAGGTCACCCAGCAAGCCTGCATGGCGGAGTGGGGATTAGAACCCGGGTTTACCCAGATCCTAATGTGACACTTTAACCACTACACCGTGCTGGCTCTCCAGATTAGAAGAGCACACCCTCAATTACCTTCCAGTCACAGCAATTGCTCTACACTACCCCGTATCTTTTGGCACATTCGGGCATGGGAAATCCTTACAGCGCAGCTCTAACCGGCACCCTGAACAAAAGAGAGACCGAGAAGGGCCATCTCCACAAACCCTTCCCTTCGGTCCCTTTATTCACCGGGGAAAGGAAAGAAGCTGGGACGGAAGTACTCACAGGGACCCTTCTCCGCCTCTGCCTCTTCCTCCTCCGCCCTGGCTTGGTGCGCACTCCGGCAACTCCTCGTATTCCTGCCGTGCAAGAGACGATACGGTCTGGAAGGAGATTCTCTCGGCCCCGAGGATGCTCCATCAAGGCCTTGACCTGCCGCTTAGCTAGCTCCAGGGCTGAGCCACAAAGTCAAGAACTCCCTTGCCCTGTTAGCCCAGCAATCCGTTCCCAAAAGTGAACAGCCTGCAGTACCTCTTGACATCTGTTCTGCCCCCGGTGCCACCTATGTTGATTAATGCCTCCTGCCCTCCAGTTTAGGCCTGCTGGAAGCCAGAGACAAGTAGCCCTGATGGATTCCAGGGCTGAGCCACAAAGTCAAGAACTGCCTTGCCCCTTTAGCCCAGCAATCCGTCCCCAACAGTGAACAGCCTGCAGTACCTCTTGACGTCTGTTCTGCCCCCGGTGCCACCTATGCTGATGAATGTCTCCTGCCCTCCAGTTTAGGCCTGCCGGAAGCCAGAGACAAGTAGCCCTGATGGAGCATCCCTCCTGTCTTTTAGTACTGATGCAAAAACTCTGTGGAACCCAGAATCTTTCTCAATAGCCTAAAGGAGCAGGTTTGTGGCCTGGGGGTGGGGTGGGGTGAGGCTTCTGGACCCCAGCCTCCTGTTGGGAGAATCAGCTGGCACCCATGGCCAGGAGTGCCTTTCACCAGCTTTGGCTGGTGAGCCAGCTGAGGTTCCCGAGAATTTAATGCTTCTTGGAGGGGGCGGGGAGAGTGTGCAAATGGCCTCCCCTTCCATTATCCATCATGCCCACCGAGCACGTAAAGCATAGAGCAAAGAAAACAAGCAGGTACAATAAGGATAATGAAGGAAATAAAAAGGAAAACTAAAATGAACCAAAGTGAAAATGAACATACTTTTTGCACACATCCTTAAAACGCATCCAGGCAACTGCGACGAGAGGGGCCTGTTCCGGTAGAGAACTGTCAGCAGGGCGTTCAGGTCAAAGCAGATGCAAGTGCTTTTGTCTGCAAAGCGCTGTACGTCTCAGCCACCAGTGGCTCAAAAGAGGCTGCTGGGAGTTGGCTGGCCCGGCCTTGTTAGGTCTCAGAAGCTAAGCAGGGTCAGTCCTGATAGGTACTTGGCTGGGAGACCACCAAGGACGTCCTGGGTTGCTACGCAGCAGCAGGCGATGGCAAACCACCTCTGAATGTCTCACCTTGAAAACCCCACAAGGTTGCCATCAGTTGGCTGTGAGCTGACAGCACTTTCCAGCCGCCACGGGCTCAAGACTAGATGGCTGACCTAGTCTTTTACTTGCTCTAACAAACTGATTCTAAATCCTGACAAAATGGAGGTGCTACGGGCAAGCAGAAGATCTGGACCTCCCCCCGGTTGTGGATGGGGATGCACTCCCCTTGAAGGAACAGGTCCATAGTCTGGGGGTGCTGCTGGACTTGACCCTCCTATTGGATAAAGAGGTGGCAGTAGTGGCCAAGGGTACTTTTTACCAGCTCTGGCTGGTAAGCCAGCTGTGGCCCTTCTTGGGCAGGGAAAGATCTTGCCTCTGTGGTTCATGCCCTGGCAATATCTAGATTAGATTACTGCAATGGGCTTGACACGGGGCAGCCCTTGAAGACTGTCTGGAAGCTACAGTACAGAATGCTGCAGCCAGACTGTTGACTGCAGTGGGCTGTAGGGAACATATCACTCCAGTCTTTTCCCATCTACACTGGCTCCCAATTTGCTTCTAGGCTCAATTCAAGGTGCTGGTAAAGGTAAAGGTTCCCTTGCTCGAAAGCCAGTTGAATCCGACTCTAGGGTTGCGGTGCTCATCTCCGTTTCAAAGCCGAAGAGCCAGCGCTGTCTGAAGACGTTTCCGTGGTCATGTGGCCGGCATGACTAAACACCGAGGCGCACGGAACGCTGTCGCCTTCCCACCGAAGTGGTACCTATTTATCTACTTGCAATTTCTTGCTTTCGAACTGCTAGGTTGGCAGGAGCTGGAACTAGAGATGGGAGCTCACTCCATCATGCGGCACCTGGGTCTCGAACTGCTGAACTACTGACCTTCCACAGCCTGTAGTTCAGCGTCTTAACCACTTGAGCCACCACAGCTCCTAAGGTGCTGGTATTGCCCTTTAAAGCCCTACAGGGCTGGGACCAGCATAGCTTAAGGACCGCCCGCTCTCATAAGAAGTTATCCATCCGCCTCAGTCACCTTTGGAAACCCTACTTCAGGTGCCTCCCCCCCATCTGAGGCCAGACAGGTGGCAACTCGAGAAAAGGTCTTCTCAGTTGTGGTGTCGACTCTTCGGAACTCCCTCCCTAGATTCATTCGTCTGTCTCCCTCTGTAATTGTCTTCTGCCAAGAGGTGAAGACATTTTTGTTCCATTTGGCATACCCCCAGTGAACTCTCTGGTTTGAGTCTGTTTACATGTTTTTATTGAAATATTTTATATATACCTTATTTTATACATTGTTTTAATGTTGAAATGTTTGGATATTTGCAGCCTTTGGGAGCCTATTTGGGTGGAAACCACTCAATGGTGAGACCTCCTTTGGAATACTGTGTGCAGTTCTGGTCACCACACCTTAAAAAGGATATTATAGCTTTGGAGAAAGTGCAGAAAAGGGCAACTCGAATGATAAAAGGGTTGGAACACTTTCCCTATGAGGAAAGGTTAAAGCACTTAGGGCTCTTTAGCTTGGAGAAAAGACGACTGAGGGGTGACATGATTGAGGTTTACAAGATTATGCATGGGAAAGAACAGGTAGAGAAAGAGGTACTTTTCTCCCTTTCTCACAATACAAGAACTCGTGGGCACTCCATGAAATTGCTGAGCGGTCGGGCTAGAATGGATAAAAGGAAGTCCTTCTTCACCCAAAGAGTGATTAACACATGGAATTCACTGCCACAGGAAGTGGTGGCGGCTACAAGCACGGACGGCTTCAAAAGGGAATTAGATAGGCATATGGAGCAGAGGTCCATCAGTGGCTATTAGCCACAAGGTATAGATAGGGGCTCTGGAGCAAGTGATGCTCTGTCTTCTTGGTGCTTGGGGGGGCCAACAGTGGGAGGGCTTCTAATGTCCTGGCCCCACTGGTGGACCTCCTGATGGCACCTGGTATTTCTGGCCACTGTGTGACAGAGTGTTGGACTGGATGGGCCTTTGGCCTGATCCAACATTGGCGTCTCTTATGTTCTTATGTTCATATGAATAAGTAATAAATAAAATCATATTTTGCAACTTTTTGGCTGGTCCTTATAAAAGTATTACGCAGCTGTTGTTTTGATGGATTTTTGCTATGGGTCTACCCACCCGTCTGCAAACATGCTAGAGGCTTATGAAATGATTGCCTGGGTATGTGGACAAGGTGAACCTAAGGAACTTTTTCTCCAACTCCCATAACACTAGAACTGAGGGGCACACAACAAAATTGTTGGGAAATAAGGTGCAGACAGACAACAGGAAATACTTCTTTACCCAATGTGGGTAATTAAACAGTGGAACTCACTGCCAGAGGATGGCCACAAGCAGAGATGGCTTTAAGAGGGAATTAGATTCACTGAGGAGAGGTCCATCAGTGGCTACTAGTCATTGCGACTGAAGGGAATGTTAAGAACATAAGAAGAGTCCTGCTGGATCAGACCAGTGGTTCATCTAGTCCAGCATCCGGTCTCAAAACAGTGGCCATCCAGTTCCTCCGGAGGGCCAACAACAGGGCATAGAGGCTGAAGCCTTCCCCTGATGTTGTCTCCTGGCTCTGGGATTCAGAGGTTTAGTGTCTCTGAATGTGGAGTTTCCCCTCAGCCACCAGGGCTAGAAGCCGTTGATAGACTTAACCTCCGCAAATCTACCTAATCCCATTTTAAAGCTGTTTATTCCTGTGGCCATCACACATTCTCTGGCACTGAATCCCACATTTAAGCCACTCTCTGTATCAAGTAGTATTTCCTTTTGTCCCTCCTGAACCTACTGCCCATCAGCTTCATTGGATGCTCTTGAGTTTTATTTTTGGGAGAGGGAGAAAAAGGTCTCTTTGTCAACTCCCCCCCCCAACTCCATGCGTAATTTTATAAATCTCTAACATTGCCCCCCCCCCCAGTCATCTTTTTTGTATTCCGAGAAGTCCCAGACCTCCAAATTCAGAGGCAGCAAACCTCTGAAACCCAGTGCTGGAATTCAGCAGCAGGGGAAGGCCTTGGCCTCTATTGCCTTGTTTGTTGGCTGCTATATGAAAGAGTATGCTGGACTAGATGGACCACTGGTCTGACCCAGCAGGCTCTTGGCATGTTCTCACACTTAAACTTGAACCACCTGTCCAGAGAAGTCACTCCACTGGACGCAGAGGCCAGAGGCTGCACCAGGCCTGGGCCCAGCTCCACTTGTGGTCTTGCCTTGTCCCCCAGCAGCACGGCACACTACATTTCAGGAGCTGCTTGTCTAGGACCTGAGTGGTTGGGAGAGTCACTGTTTGGGTGAAAAACTAGATGACCACCCTAGTAAATACTAAGCTGCAGGGGTCATTTCCTGCAGGAGCGCACAGGAGTAGAGCTCCGTCCTTCCTTCCTTCCTTCCTTCCTTCCTTCCTTCCTTCCTTCCTTCCTTCCCAGATCTGCATGTCCTCGCCCCCCAGCTAGCAATCCAAAACAGTCCAGTGGCACCTTTAAGGCCAAGTTTTATTCAGGTACAAGCTCTCCCTCCTCTGCTAGGGCAGATCTACGCATCCCCCCCCCCCAATAGCTAGCAATCCAAAAAAGTCCAGTGGAGCCTAAGGGGTGGGTGTTGCCTTCTGACACACTTCTGGTGACGTCAGGGGGTGTGGCATATGCAAATGAGTTATGCTAATGAGCTCCTGCACCTCTTTTTCTACGAAATGACCCCTGCTAAGCTGGGCTACCTCACAGACTCCACATCAGGAACGAATAAGCAGTAGTGCCCTCCTGGGAGAACACAGCCTACTTGTCTGCTTCCTCCCTTTCAGACTATTCCTGACATAATCCCCTGGTGGACCTTCAGCCGCTCTCCTGACTGGGAGCCAGCCTGACTGAGGGAAAAGCTGCACAGAGCCGGAGCCGCCTAGTAAGACCGAGACGGAACACCACCGTTGCCACGCGAGCCCCGTGCTTTCTGCTACCCCCATATCTGCAGTCTCTCCTCACCTGCTCCTGGAAAGACCATGTATGTCCAAACATGCCCTCACAATAGGGGCTGATGAGTTCCTCGGCAGGGTCTGTGAGTAAAGGGAAGACAGTGATGAGAGCCCCGTGGAGAAGAGACCCCCACAGAAGGCCTCCCTGCTCATGGGGAGATTCAGCATTTTCCTGTGGGGGAAACACCAATTCTATTGACGTCTCCTCCCCTACCCTCTGGTGCTCATGGGGGAGAATACCACATTACACCGTTTCAGAAAGCAGCTGTGTTGGTCTGCAGGCGAACAGTTAAGATTCGAGTCTGGTAGCACCTGGGCTCCAATCTACGTGCAGTTTGTGGCGCTATAGTAACATTAAAGGTAAAGGTTCCCTTGCTCGAAAGCCAGTCGAATCCGACTCTAGGGTTGCGGTGCTCATCTCCGTTTCAAAGCCGAAGAGCCAGCGCTGTCCGAAGACGTTTCCGTGATCATGTGGCCGGCATGACTAAACACCAAGGCGCACGGAACGCTGCTACCTTCCCACCAAAGTGGTACCTATTTATCCACTTGCAATTTCTTGCTTTCGAACTGCTAGGTTGGCAGGAGCTGGAACTAGAGACGGGAGCTCACTCCGTCATGCGGCACCCGGGTGTCGAACTGCTGAACTACTGACCTTCCACAGCCTGCAATTCAGCGTCTTAACCACTTGAGCCATGTGGCCGGCATGGAACGCTGTTACCTTCCCACCGAAGGGGTACCTATTTATCTACTTGCAATTTCTTGCTTTCGAACTGCTAGGTTGGCAGGAGCTGGAACTAGAGACGGGAGCTCACTCCGTCATGCGGCACCCTCGGGTCTCGAACTGCTGAACTACCGACCTTCCACAGCCTGCAGTTCAGCGTCTTAACCACTTGAGCCACCGCAGCTCCAGAGTAACGTTACCTGAGGGGAATGAATGGGCCTCTCCAGACGAGGACATTTGCCTCCCATGATGCAGTCGTCGGCAACCCGTGCTGTTCCACAATGGAAGTGGAATAAATAGATACTGGGGAAACACAAAAGACACCCTGTGAGGTAGGTGGAGCTGAGAGAGCTCTTTCGAGAACTGCCCCGGGACAGCAGCTCTAAGAGAACTTATGACTGACCCAAGGCCACACCAGCAGCTGCATGTGGAGGAATGGGGAATCAAACCCGGTTCTCCCAGATTCACTACTGGAAGGAGTCTCAAAGCGGTTTACAATCTCCTTCCCCTTCCCCTCCCCACAAAAGACACCCTGTGAGGTAGGTGGAGCTGAGAGAGCTCTTTCGAGAACTGCCCCGGGACAGCAGCTCTAAGAGAACTTATGACTGACCCAAGGCCACACCAGCAGCTGCATGTGGAGGAATGGGGAATCAAACCCGGTTCTCCCAGATTCACTACTGGAAGGAGTCTCAAAGCGGTTTACAATCTCCTTCCCCTTCCCCTCCCCACAAAAGACACCCTGTGAGGTAGGTGGAGCTGAGAGAGCTCTTTCGAGAACTGCCCCGGGACAGCAGCTCTAAGAGAACTTATGACTGACCCAAGGCCACACCAGCAGCTGCATGTGGAGGAATGGGGAATCAAACCCGGTTCTCCCAGATTCACTACTGGAAGGAGTCTCAAAGCGGTTTACAATCTCCTTCCCCTTCCCCTCCCCACAACAGACACCCTGTGAGCAGTGTTCCCTCTAAGCTGAGTTAGTGTGAGCTAGCTCACAGTTTTTTAGCCTCTGGCTCACGCATTTTTGCCTTAGCTCAGGAAGGATGGCTCCAGAGCAAACTAAGTTATGCAGTAATCAAATCACTTGCTCACAACTTTAATGCCAGTAGCTCCGAAAGTAGAATTTTTGCTCACAAGACTCCACAGCTTAGAGGGAACTTTGCCTGTGAGGTAGGTGGGGCTGAGAGAGCTCTTTCAAGAACTGCCCCTGGGACAGCAGCTCTAAGGGAACTTATGACTGACCCAAGGCCACACCAGCAGCTGCACGTGGAGGAGTGGGGGATCAAACCCGGCTCTCCCAGATTAGAGTCCGCACACTTAACCATTACACCAAACTGGCTCTCCAGGGCTTCGCTGGTTCTACCCGGAGGCTGGCATCCCTACCTCAGCCCCAGCTCTTGTCTTCCCAGTGTCCTGGGAGAGAGCCACTCCCCTGCTCCCCCTCCCCAGTGGCAGCCAGGTAAGCTGCAGCTGTCCCTCTTACCTGTTTGGGTGACAAGCGCCTGCGGCACGTGGCGAAGTCCCAGGCTGGGCTGTTCCAGGGAACTGCAAGAAGGGAAAGCAAACCTAAGCCTAGGCAGGATGTCCTGGGACAGGCCGCTTGCCAACTTCACCTCTGCTTCTGACGCTCTGTACTCTTTCTTAGATGCACCCCTCTGCTTGCGATGGTCTGCTCAAGGAGCCATATGGCGTATCTAGGGTTGCCTGCCCTGGGCTGGGAAATACCGGGTGATTTGGGGGTGGGAAGCCTGGGTCAGGGGGCTGGAGAGGGGAGGGACCTCAGGAGGATACAAGGTCATACGATACACCTTCCAAAGCAGCCATTTTCTCCAGGGGAACTTAACGTTGTCATCTGGAGACCAGCGGTAATTCAGGGAGATCTCCAGCCACCACCTAGAGATTGGCAACTCTCAGGGGAACGTGCCGGAACAGAGTTCCGGAACCTCTTTGACAAAATTCTTTTTAAAACGTTTAAAAGTCAATGTGTTCTCAGTATACAGACTGCAAACTTCATTTCCCTTTTGAGAGTTCTGGCACGTCTTTTTTTTTTTTTTTTAATTCCTGGCACTTTTAGTTTTTGTTCTACTAACTCTAGACTCATACACATGACCCTGACCGATTTCCCACAAGCAGCTGTGCCCCCCCTCGCTCTCCCGTCTCCCCAGCTTGCATTGGTCAATTTCACACTGCTCGCTGCTCGGCCACATTTTGACCAGCGGCTCCCCCCCGATTTCCCCTGCATCTTCTTGATCCTTGTTTTTTGAGATTGAGGAGACGCCGGGGGAAATCGGGGGGAGCTGTGGGTCAAAATGCGGCCACGCAGCGAACAGTGTGAAACTGACCAATGCAAGTGGGGAAAACGGAAGAGCAATGGCGGCAGAGCTGCTTGCGGGGAATCGGTCCCTCCGTATGAGGCCACTGCCTCCTCTACTCGACTGTCAATCCTTTGGGGCGTATTCATTTATACTCTCCTTTAACCATACAAGCGGCTCAGAACACCTTAAACATTAAAAATACAGTGTACCATAAACTATATGTATATTTTAAATGTTCTGTTAAGTTGGGACACTTCCCTTCTTTTGTGAATTTTCAGCCCTAGCCAAATGACTTCATTCAATACTCTGCTCGGAAGTGGCAAGTAACTTTTAAAAAGGGACTTCACTGGAAATGCGTATTCCACCAGTCCTGCCGCTATTGCGCTAGACCTGGGATCTTATGGAAGCTTATCCTGTTCTCTGCCACATCCCTACGAAGCAACCAGTTGCTGTTCTCAACAGCATCATGCACAAGTTCCATGCTGCGCGAGCTTGCGCCGGGAGTCCTAACATTCGAAACCAGGCCCCCCTGCAATTTATGTGCCTCTTTTATAATACCCTGACCCCCCTTGTGTGGATCCCTAGAACATTCCTGGCATGACGCAGTCTGATCACGGGATAAAACCACAATGCCAAACGCCAGCAGGAAGATCTGCCCTGCCACTGCCCACCTTATCAGGCTGTGCGGGAATCACTTCCCAGTGTATGAGGCGATACAGCCGGGCCATGCCGCTGAATCACAACGCCCCGGCTGCAAAGTCAGCCTGTGTTCTCTACATCATGAAAAGGCCTTTGTTGCAACCCACGGGGTTCGGACCCACGCGTCTCCGAGGCAAGCTGGCTGTAAGGCCTGCCACAGAACGACAGGGCCAGCCGTTCTAAAGGAGGCTGGGGTGTGGAACTAGGACACAACTAGTGCCTTACGCTAAATCGGACTCTTGGTCTGTCAAGGTCAGTACGATCTGCTCAGACTGGCCCAAGTGGCTCTCCGGGGCCTCAAGCTGAGGTCTTTCGCAACACCTGCTAACTGGTCCTTCCAAATGGGGATTCCAGGGATTGAACCGGGGACCTTCTGCATTCCAAGCAGACGCTCTGCCACTGAGCCACAGCCCCTCCCCTTCTCTGGCACGTTGGTGTGGCCAGAGAACGCCTCTCCTGTTCCACATCAGTCCCTTCTGCTGGCTCCCTGGGGGAGAGGAAGCCCTCCTGCTGGGGGAAGCGTGCACACTCACCTCGCCTGCTGCCCATTCAGAGTCCCGTTGGGCATGGCTGGGTCGGTGGGCAGCGTGCCGGGAGGGCTCCCCCGAGGCTCCTTCGCTCCCGTGCTTGCAGCCGGCGAAGGCGGGAGGCCGTCCTGATCCCAAGGGCCCCCTGGCACCATCTCGGTCCACCCCTGCGGGCAGGCTGCCCTGGTAAGCGCAGCTTGAACCACCACCAATGGCTCTCTCAGCACAGTGGCAGCAGCCGGAACGGGTTCGGCTGGATGGCTGCCTGCAGGCCGGCTTGCGTCACGGAAACACGTAACGGCGGAAGGGAAGGAGGCGTCCGACACACACTTGGCCTGGTGGCTCCTTTCATTCAGAGCCGAAGGCTGCAGAGCAGGTGCTGCGTGTTCCTCCCGCAGCAAAACCTCTGGGATCTGACCTCTCAGCCCAGCCTGGGGTCCCTCGGCATCCGCAGTGCTTTCCCCGGGATCAAATCCCTCCAGGACAGCACAGGTTGCCGGACCGTGTTCAGAGCCAGAAGCGGATTTACTCACAGGCAGCGACGTACAGTGTGATGGCACTAAGTCCTGCTCCAGCGTGGCCCCTTGGCGCGCACGAGGAAACACAGTCCTGGGCTTGGGCACCGGCTTGGCCACGAAAGGCGCCAGACCCCTACCTGGTGACAGGGGACGGGAGCGACCCACTGAATGGTCATGGTCGATCTCGAGGCCAGAAACTGTTTCCGCTGAGATGTCTTTGCTTCTGCCAATACCATTCCTTGCCTTGGGCCCGTCCAGAGAATCTGCACATTTGCTGGACTTGTAATGCACATCGCCTGCCATGTGCGGATTTTTGTCCCCCACCAGCAGCTGGGTTTGCTGCACTAGGTTCAGGATCCTTTTGCGGTGCCCGGTGGCAGTGATACCCAACTTCTGCAGATCCTCCTTACCCAGAGAGATCACATCCCTCACGGAGCGATAGCCGAGCTGTTTGAAGGTGTCCAGGTATCTCTCCAGGTGAATGGAGGCGAGCCAGTCTGCAATGTCTGAGTTCACGCAGAACTGGGGGCGCATGTCCTCCTGGCAAGAAGGGAGGGGCCTCTTCAGCCTACCATCTGCAGGAAACAAAAGACAGCAGTTCAAAGCCATGGCACAGAGACGGAGGTAACCAGAAGCAATGGGCCTCCCAACTTTGCGTCGCGCATCCCCATAACTGCTCCCGGTTTGTGGAGACAGAAGGATCCTCAGCTCAAAGACGCAGCCCAAAGTGCCCACTGCTTGGCTTCCCTTCCAGTGGCTGGCATTTTCCTTGTGGCCAACGGGGGGGGGGGGGGGGGGGGGAAGGAAGCCCGCAACAGCTAGATCCAGGGACGCATCTTCAGCCAGACCCAAACAGGTCCCGTGCGGAACTCTGACATGAATGCTGGATCTATCTACAAGGCAGCTGAAAACGGACCCTGCTCTTTCTTTTGTGAGGGGGGTGAGAATGCTGCGGACGCCAAAGGAAGCCACAGACACATCGAAGGGAGCAACAGCTGGAATGTGGCTAGAGCAGAATTCTCCCAGAGGAAGGAGCTCTGCTAGCGGCCTCTGTGGGGAGGGGTCTGGGGCTGGAAATGGGCTGTCTTAGTCTGCCCGAGTGCTGGCGGAGGGCATGAGAGAGGTCAGCAAACTCTGAGTCACACACAGCAAGAACCTCCCGCACACAGAGAGCCCTGCCAGCAGGCGGGATCAGGTCAGAACGATGGCTTCAGCGACAGAAGCCCTCCCCGCTTTCTGTACAGAGCAGACCCCCCTCCCCAGCCAGTCCAGCATCTACCACCCCCTGATTTCCATTGACAGAAACTGGTCTCGATCTAGGAGTCTTGCACCATTTCTCCCAGACATCTGAAGAGAGAAGAGAGAGAAGAAGAGATTGGATTTCTACCCCGCCCTTCACTACCCAAAGGTGACTCAGAGCGGCTTACAAACCCCTTTCCCTCCCCCTCCCCACAACAGAGACCCTGTGAGGCAGGTGGGGCTGAGAGAGCTCTGACAGAAACTGCTCTTTTCCAAGGACAGCTGTGCCCAAGGTCATCCAGCAGGTGCGAGTGGAGGAGTGGGGAATCAAACCCCGTTCTCCCAGATTGGAGTCTGTGCACTTAACCACACCAGACTGGCTCTGCATAAATATGTGTCATTTAATTAACACGTGGAATTCACTGCCGCAAGAAGTGGTAGCGGCTACAAGCACAGACAGCTTGAAGAGCCGACTGGATAAACATATGGAGCAGAGGTCCATCAGTGGCTCTTAGCCACAAGGTATAGACGAAAGACTCTGTCTGGGGCAGAGTCTGTATTCTTGGTGCTTCTGTATTCTTGGTGCTTGGTGGGGGGCAACAGTGGGAGGGCTTCTGGAGTTCTGGCCCCGCTGGTGGATCTCCTGATGGCACCTGGGTTTTGGCCACTGTGTGACACAGAGTGTTGGACTGGATGGGGCATTGGCTCGATCCAACAAGGCTTCTCCTATTTTCTTATTTATAAGAGAACCAGCATGCTATAGTGGCTAGAGCAGTGGTGGCGAACCTTTTAGAGACCGAGTGCCCAAACTGCGACCCAAAACCCACTTATTTATTGCAAAGTGCCAACATGGCAATTTAACCTGAATACTGAGGTTTTACTTTAGAAAAAACAACTCATACATTAATTTAAGATGATCCAAACAAAGTAAGGAAAGCAATCCCAAATGCTTTCATTTACTTAAAATTATTTGGCAGAGAATTCGAGAGAAGTAAGGCAGAGAAGTAAGGAAAGCAATCCCAAATGCTTTCATTTACTTAACATTATTTGGCAGAGAATTCGACACTTTAATGATGGTCTGGGCCTGGCTGGGGCGATGGCACGCGTGCCCACAGAGAGGGCTCTGAGTGCCACCTCTGGCACCCGTGCCATAGGTTCGCCACCACTGGGCTAGAGTGTCCAACTAGGATCCCAGAGTCCCAGTTTTGTATCCCCACCTTGCCATGGGAGCTTGCTGGGTGACCTCAGGCCAGTCAGACACTGCCAGCCTAGCCTACCTCAAAGGGTTGTTGTGAGGATAAAATGGAGGAAAGGAGAACGACGTAAGCTGCTTCGGGGCTCCCACTGAAATAAGTATGTAGCTAAATAAATCACAAGGCTCCTTGTATTTAGCCTAAACCAAGAGCTGGCAAGTCATCACAACCCCCTCCTCTTCCCCTTCAAGACTCAGCTCCTGCTTGATCCATCGTCTTGCACGCCAGCCAGCCAACCAAAAGACTCCCAAGCATCACCTGACCAGTCTAGTTTCTTGGTGCTTTGTGGGCAGGATAGTGCATACAAGTTTTGCCCTGGTTTATAGGAAGGACCTGGCCTAGATGGCACAGGCTAGCCGGACCTCATCAGATCTCAGCCGAGCCGTGTCAACCCTGGTTCGTGCTTGGATGGGGGACCTCCAAGGTATTCCAGGGCCACTATGCAGAGGAAAGCAATGGCAAACCACCTCCGTTAGTTTCTTGCCTTAAAAACCCCATGGGGAGATTCTTTTTCTTTGTGTATTAGATAGAGCATTTTCCTCTCCGAGATTTAAAAGCAGAGCTTCCGGGGATTTGTCTATCTTGATTTTGGTTATGATCGTTATTTCTTCTATTATTTTATCCCAGAAGGATGCTACCTCCAGGCAATCTGTTACTATTTGCAGCCAAAACCACATTAGCAGCCACATGGAAATCCACGAGTAGGCTAAATGTAAACCTCTGGTACAAAAAGCTATGGAACCTTTATAGAATGGAGAAAATCTCAGGTACTCTGAAACAAAATCTATCTAGAGGCGGTCAGAATGACATTGTATGTATATGGTACCCCATACGAGTACATCCATCTACCAAAGAAACAGTACCTGATGTAATAAACACTCTGCATCTATGGTAATTTTCAAACTGTATAATACCGACAAATTGTACGAAATGTATGAAGCCATTGAGAGCTGACTATGTTCAGGCTTACCTTGTAAATCTTTGCGGTTTATAAAAATGAATAAAAATTACCTGGTTTTTTAAAAAAACAACAACCAATGAGGGTCGCCGTAAATCGGCTGTGACTTGTCAGCACGAACAACAAGGACAAAAGTCTCGGATTATGACCAGACGAAAAGGTGATGGCCACAAGAACCCTACCATATGGTGTGTGTGTGTGTGTGTGAAAATGGTGCTTCTTGGTGCTTGGGAGGGGGTCAACAGTGGGAGGGCTTCTAATGTCCTGGCCCCACTGGTGGACCTCCTGATGGCACTGGTATTTCTGGCCACTGTGTGACACAGAGTGTTGGACGGGATGGGCCTTTGGCCTGATCCAACATTGGCGTCTCTTATGTTCTTATGTTAAAATGCACACAGTTTTTTTCTGCCTTTTCCTAGGAGGGGTTTGGGAGGGAGGAGATCTAGAGCAAAGAAAGGGCACAGCAAGGTCAACGCCTTCTGTCCCCACCCAACATCTTTCCTGCTGCAAATCCCACTCCCAGCTGATTCCCCCCCCCAACCAGGGTTCCAATTGCATTCCCCTCCCCCTTGAATTCACACTGAATCTTTGCAGAAAAGGAGTTGTCAGGGTGTGTTTTGGAACGACTTGTTAAAAGGATCAAATGCATCCACAGAGGAGATGCCGACTGACAGCTCTAAGCCATGATAACAAAATGGATGTTCCCAGGAACCAAGATGCTCAGGCGAGGATGGCAGGTGCCTTCGTGCCTTGATTGTGGGCTTCTCATGGCCGCAAACCACGAGGGACCTTGGTGTGATCCAGCACCCTAGCTGCTATATCCTGTCCAACACACATCAGATTCTCATGATTCCCTTTTACCCGAAGAGACACCCCTGGCCCATTTAAGCCTGTTTGCAAAGGAAGAGGGGGCACACTCTGCATTCCTTCAGGGGATGCCTGACCAATCTGTGTTAAAGTGCTTCTCACGCTCAAGAGCCAAAGAAGCTCCTGCTTTGATCAGAACCCCCCCCCAGCTGCAGTTAGCACCAGCGAACCACTGTCTCCCTACTGCCCAACTCTCCTCTCAGAGATATATAGAACCTCCTCGTCTCACCTTTGCTTTCTCCCAATGATACTAGCAGGGCTTTTTTTGTAGAAAAAGCCCAGCAGGAACTCATTAGCATAATACGCCATACCCAACAGCAGGAACTCATTAGTATTTAAGGCCACACCCCTGACAGCACAGCTCATTTGCATATTAGGCCACACCCCCATGTTACCAGCAGTTTGGTCATCCAGCCACACCCACCTTTTGCTTCTTATTCTCTTTACCTTGTTTGTTGTCAAAACCCAGGGCTTTTTGCATGTTAGGCCACACACCCCTAATTGTAGCCAATCCGAATGAGTTCCTGCTGTTAGGTGTGGCCTATTATGCTAATGAGTTCCTGCTGGGCGTGGCCTGTGCGTTCCTGCCCAAAAATAGCCCTGGATACTAATAATACCAGGGTGGGGAAGGAAAAGCTGGCTGTAGGTTCCCTCCCTTGCTAGTTCGTTCCCCGCCCACTAACCCGCTTGTACATGCATAGAAGTCACCATTAGCTTTTGAGGGGCAGGTTTTGTTGGATACTGTAACTCTGCATGCAAGAGCATCTGGCAAGGAAAGGGTTAAGAGAATTCTCTCACTGGGGTGCCCTTGGCAATTGGCCCCGCCCTCTCATCGGTTAGGTGCCTCTTTGGCCCTTGTTTGTCTTCTGTGTTTCATCTAATATAGGATCTCTCTTCTTCTCTCTCTTACTTGGGCTCGGAGCTGTAGCAAGGTAGCCCTTCTGAAGTTAATCTGTTCACAGTCAGTTAAGTGTACCTGCATGAATATGTCATGTAAGATGCGCTTCTGTTTTTGTAAGTAAAAAATTTCTTTCTCTGGTTACCGTTGGAGTCAGATCATCTTTGTAATTTGTCTGAACAGCATTTCCCCTTAAACGGGAAATGTGGAGGATCGGGGCTTCCAAGCCAAATGATTTTTTTTTACATTTAACCTGACAGATTTATCCCCAAATTCCTATTTTTTAAATCTGTCTGCAAACCTGGGGCTCCGCTCCCTCAATGGATGCTGTGGCTGACATCTTTCTGCACTTTTGTCAAATTACACGAGAGCCAGTCCTGTGCTAGAGAGAGAGGGATTTCGAATTTATACCGTGCTTTTGAGTTCAAAGGTCTCCACGACATTAAAGGTAAAGGTTCCCTTGCTCGAAAGCCAGTCGAATCCAACTCTAGGGCTGCGGTGCTCATCTCCGTTTCAAAGCCGAAGAGTCAGCGCTGTCCGAAGACGTTTCTGTGGTCATGTGGCCGGCATGACTAAACACCAAGGCACACGGAACGCTGTGACCTTCCCACTGAAGTGGTACCTATTTATCTACTTGCAATTTCTTGCTTTCGAACTGCTAGGTTGGCAGGAGCTGGAACTAGAGACGGGAGCTCACTCCGTCATGCGGCACACTCGGGTCTCGAACTGCCGAACTACCGACCTTCCACAGCCTGCAGTTTAGCGTCTTAACCATTTGAGCCACCGCAGTTCAACTCACAGCTCACAGACATTAACTGGCTGTAAAACGTATATAAACCTCGTGAGGTATGGGGATAGCTGATCTGAGCCTCTCCCTGAAGAGTTCATGCCAGAAGCAAGATCCAAACTCAGGGGGGACCCCTGCACCAGCAGAGCAACATGCACCCCCCGGACTGGTTCTTTCTCTCCTCTCTTCCATCCCCTTCCTCGGTTCAGAAACCTGTGTAGTTTTTGCCTGTGCAGCTTCCAGATTACGCGCAAAAAATAGAACCACAAGGACTGTACACAGTGCGCTCAATATTTCTTTAACGAAAACCGTAACGTTATAAATATGAAATGTACAAAAGTGATAATAATACATTCAAATGTGTAAGTTCAGATACATAAAGACAGAAGATGACAACAACGGGACGGCGGTCTCCAGAATGCGATGCCGTTGGTCCCGTTGTTGTCATCTTCTATCTTTATGTATCTGAACTTACACATCTGAATGTATTATTATCCCTTTTGTACATTTCATATTTATAACGTTACGGTTTTCGTTAAAGAAATATTGAGCGCACTGTGTACAGTTCTTGTGGTTCTATTTTTGCATGTGTATGGACTGTGACTATATTTGTTGTATACAGCTTCCAGATTAAACAGGCCCCAGATGGCATTTCTGGGTACCCCAGAACACAGGTGATGCCTCTCCCTCTTCGCGGGATGCCAGCCTCCAGGTGGGACCTGGGGATCCCCCGGAATTACAACCCATCTCCAGACTACATAGATTAGTTCTTCTGCAGAAAATGGGAGCTTTGGAAGGTGGGCTCTATGGCACTGACTGTACCCCGCCGAGGTCCCTGCCCTCCCCAGGCTCCACCCCCAAATCTCCAGGAGCTTCCCAGCCTGGAGCTGGCAACCCTACCCCCTAGGCCCCCGCCAGTGGCCGGGGGGACCTGGCAACCCTACCCTCCTAACAGGAGCATGTGCCACGGCTAGGTGCTGCTGCCGGGCTTTGGGATACCCTTCAGAGCCCTGTTTGCAGGACAGGCGCACTCTGCCATCCCCGGGGCCCCCCCCCCCCCAGCTCCTCCATTTCCTCCCATTGTTCAGAGTGGGCTTCCTTCCTGCTGCTCTCCCCCACCCGTCCCAAAGAGGAATGACTTCAGCCCTGCACTGTGAACGTAGGTGGGTGCTTGTATGCACAGATGCTTTGTGCAGAGCCTCAGGTGATCAGCCTGGCAAAGTGCTGATTCTGGAGACTGAGCTGCGTGGAGACCCCTGGCTGGGTTTGGCCCCGGGCAAGAAGAAGAGATTGGATTTATACCCCACCCTTCACTCGGAGTCTCAGAGCGGCTTACAGACTCCATTCCCTTCCCCTTCCCACAACGGACACCCTGTGAGATAGGTGGGGCTGAGAGCGCGCTCTCGAGGACTGCCCTTGAGAGGACAGCTCTGAGAAAACTTGTGACTGACCCAAGGTCACACCAGCGGCTGCAAGTGGAGTAGGAGTGGGGAATCAAACCCGGTTCTCCCAGATTGGAGTCCTCCGTGCACTTAACCACTACACCAAACTGTACACCAAGGAAGAGGGTGGACTCTTCTCGACTGAAACCGGTCCCTCCCAGGCTGCCATTAGCCCTAGGCGAAGGGGAAGCAGGAGCCTCCAACGCAACCAGTGCCGTGGCCCTCAAAGTGGGGATGAAGCTGAGCTTCAGACACCAGGTGGGGACTCAAAAGACAGACGGCTCCTCCATTGACAAAACAAATTCCACACGTGGAAACTAGATGTCTGGGAGGAGAGCTCGAGGCCAGCCGTCTCCCTTGATAGGCTGCACTTCCCCAAAATTTTACATTTTCCAGCCAGTATACGGCACGCCCCAAGTGTGGTGCCCGTGGGCACCATGCCACCTGCCAATACCTTTTCTGGTGCCCGTCAAGTGTTGTTAGGGAGTGGGTGGGACCACGTAAGGCTTTCCCCCAGCAAGGCTTCTGTCTATTTGAGATTTAATTGGCTGGACAGATTTTTTTTTAATGTTGCTATGGCAGCAACTGTCACCGCAGCACAAGGATCAGCACTGTGCGACTGAAGTCAAGCCGTGGCAAACGTTTTGTGGCTGGCCCCGCCTTCTGCGACAGCCATTTTGCTGCTGCAGCCACCATGCCATGTCGGAATTCCAACTGTGCTCAAAAAGGGCTGGGGACCCCGACCCCTGCCACACAGAAGAAGGCAACTAAGGCTATGATCACACGCACCAGTAGATCTGACAGAGGTACGAATGCCTGATGGATCTAAAGGGCACAATCAGAGAGCAACACCTGGGAAGCGTCCCGCAGTCGTCGGCAACCCGTACTGCTCCGCTACGGAAGTGGAGTAAAAAGACACTGGGTAAAAGTCCGGTTGGAGCTGCGGTGGCTCAAGTGGTTAAGACGCTGAACTGCAGGCTGTGGAAGGTCGGTAGTTCAGCAGTTCGAGACCCGAGTGTGCCACATGACGGAGTGGGCTCCCGTCTCTCGTTCCAGCTCCTGCCAACTTAGCCGTTCGAAAGCAAGAAATTGCAAGTAAATAAATAGGGACCACTTCGGTGGGAAGGTAACAGCGTTCCGCGTGCCTTGGTGTCTAGTCATGCCGGCCACGTGACCACAGAAATGTCTTCGGACAGCGCTGGTTCTTCGGCTTTGAAACAGAGATGAGCACCGCAACCCTAGAGTTGGATTCGACTGGCTTTCGCGCAAGGGAACCTTTACCTTTACTAAAAGTCTGGTAGTAAATGGGTTCCGACGGGCCACGGACGGACTTTCCCCTGCCTGGTTGTGCAAGCACGCATGCATGCTGTTGGGACGGTCTGATCAGGCCATCCCGGCTTGGTGCCGTTGTCACATACTCCATAGGGGGCCCTCAGTGCGAAGGTGCGATTCCTCGTTTATCCACAAGGGAAATAAATGGCAAAAAAACCCACCTCGCCTGCCTTGCGTCTGATCACACAGTAACGGACTGCACCCGAAGAAAAGGAGTTGTGATCTCGCAACCGCGCGTCAAATTCCTCCGGCGGGAATAGCCTCGCTTCCCCTCCGCTTCAAGTGGCCCACGTGACCACAGCCTAAATGACCATGCTCATTCCAGTCTACGACCAGCCAGATTGCAAGTGTTCATCTGAGCTGATGACAGAAGACAAGCGCAATCTTGCTGAGCACGCTGCCACTCAGAAGTCTTTTCTCTCCAGGGGCTAACGGGGAATGAGCCCCCCCACAGTACCAGACTAGGAGGCTGGGTTTCTCAGGGAAGGCCCTCTTTCCCCACCTGATGTTGCCTGGAGTCCGGTCGCACCAAAACAAAAAAGAGGACGGTTATGGTAAACATTCGGGCACAACACATTTTCCTTCACAGCAGAATCCCTGGTGAGGGTTCCCAGTAAAAGGTTTGCTAAAGATTGCTTGACCTGGATAGCCCGATCTCATCAGATCACAGAAGCTAAGTAGAATCAACCCTGGTCAGTATTTGGATAGGAGACTACCAAGCAGTGTTCCCTCTAAGCTGAGTTAGTGTGAGCTAGCTCACAGCTTTTTAGCCTCCAGCTCACGCATTTTTGCCTTAGCTCAGGAAGGACGGCTCCAGAGCAAACTAATTGATGCAGAAGCCAAATCACTGACTCACAACTTTAATGCCAGTCGCTCACAAAGTAGAATTTTTGCTCACAATACTCCACAGCTTAGAGGGAACAGTACCAAGGAAGTTCAGGGTCGCTATCAGTAGAAAAAAGCAAGTAGCACCTTCAAGATGAACAAAATACGTGTCAGGGTATGAGCTTTCGTGAGTCAATGCCTCACTTCTTCAGATTCACGAAAGCTCCTCCCCTGCCATGTATTTTGTTCGTCTTGAAGAGACTAATGGACTCTTGCTCTTTTCTGCTGCTAAAGGTAAAGGTTCCCTTGCTCGAAAGCCAGTCGAATCCGACTCTAGGGTTGTGGTGCTCATCTCCGTTTCAAAGCCGAAGAGCCCGCACTGTCCGAAGACATTTCCGTGGTCATGTGGCCGGCATGACTAAACACCAAGGTGCATGGAACGCTGTTACCTTCCCACTGAAGTGGTCCCTATTTATCTACTTGCAATTTCTTGCGTTCGAACGGCTAGGTTGGCAGGAGCTGGAACTAGAGACGGGAGCTCACTCCGTCATGCGGCACCCTCAGGTCTCGAACTGCTGAACTACTGACCTTCCACAGCCTGCAGTTCAGCGTCTTAACCACTTGAGCCACCGCAGCTCCGCTTTCTGCTGCTTTCTGCTGCTACAGACAGACTAACAGGGGCCCTGGTCACACGGAGAATTTGCCACGTGAAAGGCACGAATTTTGGGCGAATTTTCGGGGTGTGATCACACCGCAACATCTGGGAAGCGTAGTGCACCCGTGGCGTCCCGCCAAAGATGCAGAGTTAAAAAGTACCAAGGAAAACGCGTGGCATGGGCGGGTGTCTGATCGCGGGAGCGCTAGTATCCCGCGGCATGTCCCGTCGCAAACCGGATATTTTTCGTAAGTGCATGCGCACAAACACGAAACTGAAAGCTAGGCGGAACGGCGCATGTGCACAAACGTGAAATGCTTGTGTGATCACATCAGGCCGCTTCTTTGCCACGCTGCAGCATCGCCCTGTGATCGCCAGCTAACAGTCGAAGCATAGAGACTCGGGGTACTGTGTGATTGGGCTACCATGCTTTATTTTGCTCCAGGGCGAACAGCCACGCCTTCCCCTCCCGCGTTATCTGGCCCCTGTGACCGGGCCCAGGGCTACTCTCCTTGATCTGTCATCAGGGTCGCTATGCAGAGGCAGGCAATGGCCAACCACCTCTGAAGGTCTCTTGTCTCGAAAGCCCCCCCGAGGGGCCCCATAAGTCAGCTGTGACTTGACATCAAGCAACCGCCACCACAACAAAGCAACTCCAGAGCGGATTTTCGGGGCGCGATCACACCGCAACATCTGGGAAGCGTAGTGCACCCGTGGCGTCCCGCCAAAGATAAAAAGTACCAAGGAAAGAAGGAAAGATAAGAAGTACCAAGGTGTTAAAAAAGTACCAAGGAAAACACGCGGCACAGGCGGGTGTCTAATCGCGGGAGCGCTAGTATCCCGCGGCATCCGGCGCCCGTCCATGTCCCGTCGCAAACCGGATGTTTTTCGTAAGCGCGTGCGCACAAACACTAAATGAAAGCAGTGCTGCTCTGCGGAACTGCGCACGACAAACGCGAAATGCTTGTGTGATCACACCGCGCCGCTTCTTTGCCACGCTGCAGCATCGCCATGTGATCGCCAGCTAACAGCCGAAGCATGGAGACTCGGGGTACTGTGTGATTGGGCTACCATGCTTTATTTTGCTACAGGGCGAATAGCCACGCCTCCCCCTCCCGCGTTATCTGGGCCCAGGGCTACTCTCCTTGATCTGACATCAGGGTCACTATGCAGAGGCAGGCAATGGCCAACCACCTCTGAAGGTCTCTCGTCTAGAAAGCCCCAGGGGGTCGCCATAAATCAGCTGTGACTTGACGTCAAGCAACGGCCACCACAACAAAGCAACACCAGGTGGAATCTCCTTGTCTCTGCAGGACAGAGAAATCACAGAAGCATTTCTGTAATGCAAAAGGGCAACTGGGCGAGCTTCAGTTCCACCCCCACCGAGCAAGGCAGCCACGGAACTCCTACATCCAATGCAACAGACAACTGGCGCCGCTCCAGAAGAACACATCTGCCCTGGGGGGAGGCCTTTCAGTCTGGTTTTGGAACACCCCTGGGGGCCTTCGCGCAGGGCGTGAGACTGACTTCTCTGCACCCCCCTGCCTCCTCCCGCTCCTGTCACCCTTTCCAGGCTCCCTTCGCCGCTTACAGTCTCCAGGCATTCTGCAGCCGTTCTGCAAATGACCCGGGTGGGTTTCGTGTCAGGTGGGTGCGCTCAGATGGTCCACACTCTGCCCCACTCATGGAGGCTTCCCGCGTGGCAGTGGGCAGCATCCATTAAAAGGACCGGAGATCCCCCATCCCACCCCCCAGGCCCGGTGGCAAGCCAATGTTCCCTCTAAGCTGAGTTAGTGTGAGCTAGCTCACCGTTTTTTAGCCTCCGGCTCACACATTTTTGTCTTAGCTCAGAAAGGATGGCTCCAAAGCAAACTAGTTTATGCAGCAGCCAAATCCCTCGCTCACAACTTTATTGCCAGTCGCTCACAAAGTAGAATTTTTGCTCACAAGACTCCACAGCTTAGAGGGAACATTGGTGGCAACTGCTAGTGGGCGCTGCAGAGAACCCGACTGAAGCAAGAACCGGTGTGAAAACGGCATGGGTGCAAAAGAGGCGGGCTAGCAGCCGCGTTGGTCTGAAGCAGCAGAGCAAAGCTGGGAAGTCCTGCGGTGGCACCTTGAAGACCGACCAAGTTTTATTCCGGGCAGAGTCTGTCGTTTCGTGTGCAACTGCAGAAGCGTGCGAGTACACGGAAGCTTGTACCAGGAACACAAGTGAATAAAAGGAAAGTTTATGATGCCAGGTCTTAAAGGCGCCGCTGGACTCAAACTCTGTTCTGCAAAAGAGGAGGAGAAGCGGGAAGCAGTTGGGACCCCCCCCCCCCACCGGGACAAAAAGAAAGGCACCCCCTG